>NW_020897693.1:24943607-25282161 GCF_003984885.1 Neopelma chrysocephalum
CCCCAGTTTGTATGTACGTCCAGGGTTGCCCCATCCCAGGTGCAGAATCCATCACTTCCCCTTTTTGAACTTCATATGGCTGATGATTGCCCAGTCCTCTAATTTGTCAAGGTCTCTCTTCATTTAAGTCATTTATGAAGTTGTTGAAGAGCACAAGGCCCAAGATGGTGCCCTGTAGAACCCCACTAGTGACAGGTCACCAGTCTGTTGTTACCCCATTCACTATTACCCTCTGTGCTCAACCTGTGAGCCAATTGCTCACCCACCACATGATTTTTTTATCCAGCTGTAGGTTGGATGTTTTGTCCAAAAACATACTATATGAGACAGTATCAAAAGCTTTACTGATATTCAAAAGGATTCCATCGACTCTTTTCCGTTGACCAACTAGGTAGGTTACCTTGTAATAAAATAAAATCAGGTGGAATAGGCATGACTTTCCTCTCCTGAAGCCATGCTGGTTGTGACCAATGACTGCATTGTCTTTCAGGTGTTTCTTAATACTTCCCAGAATAATATTCTCCATAACTTTACCAGGCACTGAAGTGAGACTGACAGGCCTGTAGTTTCCAGGGTCCTCCTTCTCGCCCTTCTTGAAAATTGGGAGAACGTTCATCAAGTTCCAGCCAGCTGGGACCTCTCCAGATTACCAAGACTGCTCAAAAATCATCAAGAGAGGTTTTGTGATGATATCAGCAGCTCCTGAATCCCATCAAGCCCCATAGATTTGTAGGGATCCAGCTGCAGCAGCAGATCCCACAAAATTTCAGGGTCAACTGGGAGTTGATGAGTCTCGCAGTCATGGTCCTCCAGCTCAGGGCACTGAGATCCCCTTGGTCCATCATTTGTGTTGAAAACAGAGGCAAAATAAGTGTTAAATACCTCTGCCTTGTCTCTGTTCCTGTTTGTGAGGTGACCATCCTCATCCTGTAATGGACTGATGATATTTCTGATGATATATTGCCTATTGCCATTAATATGTTTGAGAAAACTTTTTTTATTATTCCCCACATTTCTGGCCAGTTGCAACTCCAGTTGAACCCAAATAAGTGTGAATTTTATATTATTCAACAAAATATGTTGTAAATTTTTTGGTTGTTTTTTTTTAACCAAGAAATTACACATAAAAGTTATGATAGAAGGCTCTTATTTTGCCAGGAAAATTAAATACTCAGAGTTAGGACATGCTAGGATTAAGACTGCCTGAGAACTTTAATTCAGAGTATTTGCTTATATTCATTATGAAGAAGCCTTTAATTACTTGATTGCCCACATATTTTTCCACTTAGATGGAAAAGTATACTTAGTAGCTGAAAGCTGATTAAACATTCCAAGCAAACCTCCTTCTCATTTATCTGCAGCTGTGATTGCTTAGTACTGATTTTCATGACCAAGTCAGGCCACAGATAACGAGGAACATTTATCCGCAGTGACCACCTATGGTAAATCTCTGTACAAAGTAATGAATATGGGTTTGTTTAGAATCCATAGGATCTTTAAGCTATTTTAATCACGAGACAGTGTTTTCTCTATCTTCAACTCTTTTTCATTCAGCATATATATTTATAAGGTAGTAAAAAATAATAAAAGTACATCCCTAAAAAGAATAAACTGAACACATAAAATAACTAGTGTTTCACCTTATGAAAAGATGAAGAGTGATCAGGAGCTAAACTAACTCAATGATCCTACCAGTCACAAGATTCCAAGGAAAAATAGATTACAGAGTTAAGACATTTCCAAGAAAGTTGTAGGTCTTCCATAATCTCCATCCTGGAGTCTCAGAAAACTCTCTGCTGCCAAAGGAACATTATTTTTGAAAACTGGAGGTTAGATCAAGGGCTGTGTAATTGAGCAATGGAGATGACAGTAATCTTTTACAACGATAGACATAATAAAAATGTGGAGAAAGAGGAGTATCTATGAGGATATTAACTATTCACTTTAACATTTGGAAAAATGATGGAATAAAAGAAATGTTTTTGGTAAGCACTTAGAAGCAAGGATGAATAACAATTAACACAGGATTGTCAAAACCAAATAATGTTAAACCAACTAAAGTTCTGCCTGTAATGTAGCTAACCTTACAGATACAAATCTTGATTTTAAGGACTTCTAATACTGTCTTATACAATATCCTCAGAACTAAGCTGATAAAACACAACCTAGATACCTGCTAACCCACTCATCTTTGGCTGAGGCTAAGGCTGAGATAGTTGAAAAATGAAAATTGGCTTATCACGAAATCACAGCTTGATGGCTGCCAGAGATTCTACGGGGGTACTCAGATATATTAGTGCAAAATAACAGCAGAAGCCTTAACAATACAAGCACAGAATGGTATTGGAGGCACCATGGCTACAAAGAGAAGGCAGAAACTTAATTACAGGTCATTAAAACCATGTAATTCCATGAACCAGGTAACACTGGTTTTAGGGATAGCCAAAGAAGAAAGAACTAGCAGACTACATTGGTAAACATTTAATGATGACCTCAAGCAAACAGGAGGACAAGGAGGAACTGTTAGGATTACCATGCTCTTCCTGGGGAAGAGTTTGAGATGCTATCAATTCACTGTAATGACCCTGGCCCCTTCTTTTTAGACAAGATGGATGCCATCAACCATAGGACCAAGAAACATACCAGAAGAGTAACTATGAATATATCTACCAAGTGTATCAGTTTTATCTGAATAATTACTGAGAAGGAGCAGTAATAACTGGATGATTCAGACTTTACGCTAGTAAATGGGCTAATAAGTCCATCATTGTCTGGATTAGACTAAGATCTCAGTAGACTAACAAAAGACTTTTGACATCAAAAAACCCACATAAAATCGCACAGGAAATCCAAATTCAATGACTGGGGGCAATTCAAGCTGTAGTCTGCAGTGCAACAGTGTTTTATAATGATTGACTCTCACAGTTACGTATACACCAGGAAACCAAGCTAAAACAGGCACAGCACCTCACATCTAGTGTTTTTCCTCAAATTTTCTACAGCTTAACTTCACAGCAATTATGTTCCCTCAATACGTATTATATGCTTGCACTCATACATGTCCTTATGTAAATCTTTTAAGGTAATCCAACCTTCTTGTTTGAAACATTTATTTTCCCCAATGACGTCTAAAACTGATATATAAACAGAATAATACTGGACAATATTTAATAGCTATATAACAATGAAACTTAAAACCATGCACAAGTTTCCCATATTTTTGTAATATACACCAAAGTCTGTCAAGAAAGTCACCTTGTGGACAGTAATCATCATGGCTAGGCTTCGCGAACAAAGACAGTAATACATCTAACAAAAAAAACCCCCTTATACTTGTGTATTTTTAAACTGATCTGTCAAGTGTCAAAAAGACAAACAAAACCTGTATCAAAACCTTGCGACTCACCACAGTGAATTAGAAGGTCATCATGAAATTCATATAACTCATCCCGAATCTCCTCTGGACAGGGACAATCCTCTCCCAGTTGAAAATTCAGCAACATATTAATCTTGAAGGGAATTAAAACATAGTTAAAACACTGAGATAGCCTAAGACATATTCTGATATATAGCCATACTTTACCTGTTTATAATCAAATTAAAATAAAGCACGAATTTCTTATACAGTTTAAAGGAAATACTCAAGCAATGATACTTTGTAAGCTTTAATTATGATTAGCATACCAATACAGAAAATGTATCAAGAATAGTGTGGCCAGCAGGACTGTGGTAATGATCATCCTCTGTACTCAACATTAGGGAGGCTGCACCTCAAGTACTGTGTTCAGTTCTGGGCCCTCCACTTTAGAAAGGACATGGAGATACTGGAGCATGTCCAGTGAAGGGCAACAAGGCTCATGAATGGTCTAGAAAATACGTCTTGTGAGGAACAGCTGAGGGAGATGGGTTTGTTTAGTCTCAAGAAAAGGAAGTTAAGAGGGGACCTGTTTGCTCTCTACAACCACCTGAAAGGAGGTTGTAGTGAGGTGGGGCCTGGTCTCTTCTACCATGTCTGCAATGAGAGGACATGACGAAATTGCCTTGAGCTGAGACGGGGAGATTCAATTAGATATTAGAAAAAATGTTTTCATTGTTAGGGTGGTCAGGCATTGGAATAGGTTGCCTAGGTTGGAATAGGTTAAGAGGCGTCTGGATCTGGCGCTGGGTGATGTGATTCAGTCGTTTAAGAGTTGCAGTGGTAGTGCTGAGTGGACTGTTTGACTTGATGTTCTTAAAGGTCTCTTTCAATCTTGACAATTCAATGATTCTATAATTCTACAGGGACACTGGATAATAAGACTATTTCCTAGGGGCAGAAAAAAATATTTCTAACATACACATGTCAGTTCAACACTAACTTCATGCTAACTTTGAGCAACTAAGATTATCATCATCTTACAGTACTAGATGAATCTAAGCTCCTCAGCACTGGACAGTAATATTCAAATTTTCCATGCTGTTGAGAAATCCTAAGTAGAAAAGTTGAGAAATTACTTTGGTTTAGAGCTTAAATTCTAGAGTAGAGGCTTAAGCATTCTGACATTCAGCATTTTGTGGCACAAAACAAATTTTATTTCAAATTCATTTTGATTCTCCAGCAATTCAAATGGTAGTTTATAAGTGAGGACTCTATTTTATCATCATAAAGAATTTATTTAATCTTTAATTCAACCATCTATTTAGTATTACCTGTTCTTGAGGAGGAGACCGAAATTCTTTAGTCTTCTTGGCTGTCAAAGCAGCAGACATGTTCAAGGCTTGCATGAGTTCATTGTACCTGTATTTCTGATTATACTGCAATTTTGATACGTAACGGTCTGCAAATGACACAATTGCTTCCACTCTATGTTGTAGTTCACAGTCACAAAAATAATTGAGTAAGTGACACATCTAAGGTAGGAAAAAAAAGACTTAAGATTAATTGTTTTAAAAACTCTGGGGAAGAACTGCAGTGAATTGCAGATACACTGCATCAGATTGTAAAAATTAGACACATTTTTCCCACATTTTTGTTTTAACAATGTAAAGGTGAAAAAATATTGGTACAGTTTCATTATCTGATCAATAATACTACATTACATTCACAGTTTTTCACTCCGTGCACCCAAAATATGTAGACATCATGCACTAGTTTGGCTTGGAATGTCCTTTAAAGATCACTTGGTCTAACTCTTTCATTTTTACAAAATAAGTAAGTATTAACTTATCTATTTTGAGTATAGAAGAACTGCAGCAACATTAAACTTGGTTATTAACATATGGTTATAAGGCAAAGTGGAATTAAAGACCTTCAGAATTTCAACTCTTTTAAACTAGAGAACAGACAAAAAGCACAATCCTTTTTCCATCAAGAGTAGAACATAAGTAATACATTTATATTAAATGGTCACCTGAAGCTTAACAGATTCTGGTAATCTTGTCTGCAATAAGCCCTTTGCAGGAGCTTTTGTTTGTTTTATTGCTTTCTCCCCAGCTTCTACAGCTTTTTCTTCTACTTTTGTAACTTCTTCCTTCTCTATTTTTTCTTCTGTTTCTTCCTTGTGATCTCCAAACACAGTGGGATCAATGAGGAGTAAAATCTGCTTCACATCATCATCATCAAAAACACCCATTATGAGCAATGTTGCTATCAGTTTAAGAACAGGAACAAACTGGAATGCAACCTGTCCTCCAACAGGGTCTCGTATATGAGCACCGCTACACTGTACTGCCTCTGTTAACATACTTAAGGCCTTGGATTTAAGTGTCTCAAGGGGTATTTCTGGACTGGATGTCTGATGTTCTTCAGTGGTCGCAATAAAGCATGGAGTAGAAAAATTAAAGGCTGGTTTCAGGCAAGTGCTAAGCCCTACTCCAGGTAAACCATGCTTCTTTGTTTCATTGGGATACAATTTAATAGTTCGAGTTTCATCTGTAACTGGAATGATAAATTCATTGCTCATCATGAGCTTGGCTTGCTTGGCATGCTCCAAATGAATACTAATGAGCAAGTCGTAGAATCCAGAACGTAGAAGTCCAGGTAAGTATTGATTATCTATTGTAAAAAATAGCTGAGATATGTCCACATGGCTACAAAGTGCATAAGCAACTCTAGTGTTACCTAGAGCACTAACTGAGCTATAGAGTTTTAAAGTGTGGTAGTGAAACTTCATCAAATCTTCTTGTTCACATAGTTCCAAAATATCAACACATCTGTTAGAAAATAAAGAAAGAGGAAACCAATCAATCCCATGAATAATAACTTTGTAAAAGAAAAGTTTTGTGATCTCTCACATTTTGGTCAGTTCCTCTTAAAACCACTAGTATTAAATTAATAGTAACTAGTCTTAGTATGTGCATTGTCCAAACACAGTAAATGGTGGCTATTGAGATTGTTTAAAATTAGTACTCCTTATGAAAAAAACAACCCAAAATGGAAGGTGTAGGTGCTTTTTGAAATCTATGGTAAATTAGAACTTGTTTTTAAAATAAATATATTTGGAATGCTGAAAACCTGTGTTACTACTGTCACTAAACTGTGCCTTTCTAGTTTACTCAGGATTATGGTTTCATTTTTTCCACAAGACACAGTATTTTTTTAATCTTTTCTTGAATTCAGTTTCATGAACAATAAATTAAGTTTTTTATTGAATTATTAAAAGAAATTTAAAAATAACTGATTAAAGTACAGTAGTTAAATTATCTTTCTGCTATGCTTTTGCTGATAGTTTGATTTTTCACTGGTTATGATATTTGATACTTGGACAGATCTTTTTTATCCTCATTCTGAACATAAAACCTAATGAAAATCTAAGAAAGGTGTGACCTTGTCAATAAGAACATAAAAACTTAATTCATGTAAATTCAGAGCAGATGATACAGGAACAGATTACATGCTTCTATTACAGGAAAAAATCAGCAAATTAGTACTTGCATGTTCTTTATATTTGTTTTTTTCAGGCTGAGAAAAATCTTTAAAGATTTTTGTATAGATCTTGAAAGATCTAGAGATTTAGGGTAAGTTACTTTATAATTTAAATAAAATCAAATAGCCACTTTTTCTTTCATGTATGCAAAAGTCATCACTTGGCATTAAAGTTTAGTCTCTTGTACTTAAATTTTCTGATCTTATCTGCTTAATTATTGTTATAGCAGATAAGAAGAGAAATTCTCAACAACTATGGTGTAAATATTCTCTAAGGCAGGTTTAATCAATACTCTGACACCTGGTTTCAATATACTTCATCCACATTAAGTAATTTTATTTCCTTACAAATGTACCTGTTTTCTTCTGGGATATGAAGTGCCATCATCTGCAGAGGTTCCAAACACTGCACAACCCAGCCATGACGTTCACTGACACGCTCAGTTTCTACTCTTAGAAAGCTGTTTGGCATTCTGCTCCATAAAACAGGTGTAATTGTTTGCACATCAAGGCGAGGGGGACACTGAGGAACAGGATTTCTTTCTTCACTTTTAAAAATTGCTGCTGATAAAGGCATGGTATTCTGAAACAAAGAAGTGTATTAAAATATTTTTGTAATGTTTAATTATAAATAAACCTATAGCATTAAAAGGAAGTATAACTTACAAATGGCAAAGAAATCATAAAAAGATAGACGTTATTACAAAAAACAAAATCCATTACATAACCTCAACATTAATGGTGTTCTCTTCAAACAATATGAGTTTATTTTGACAAATGCAGATAAACAATTAACTGCATATCTAATTACATTTACGGAAGTAAACACAGAATTCAAATTAAGATTCATGCCCTTGATTCAATTTTCCTAAACAAATTCAAGTGAGCAGGAATCTGCATAAGAATAAACAGATTTAAAAGAGCACCTTTACATGAAGGTTCTCTTTTTATAAAATATAAAAATATTTCCTACCTTTAATTTACCAAGTTCAAACTGAACCAAGTTAGTGCTTGTAGGCTGTAAAAAAGCTGCTGGAAAGAGCTTCGTGTTTGGTTCAACCTAGAAATGAGATGAAATTGAAATGTTTTAAAAATTAAAAATGCAAAAATAATCTCCTCCCTGAATATGATATAAAATAAATTCTGTATGGCTTACACTGTATTATCAAACGGATCCAGACACTTTATTAAAGTGGTGAATAGTGTCTACTTGTAGTTCACCTCTAATATAGTAAAGCATTTGCAGTTATCTTTACAGGATCACCTGATTTTCAGACAGGTGTGTCTGTTGTCTTATGTGCTGTCAACACCTCTAGCAAGAACACTGTGTGGTTTCTTCTCAAAAATAGCCAGACTCGACCTTTTATACTAGAGGGTGAGAGCACATGTGATTAGGATAGTGCAAATCTTTATTTCCTTTCAAGATTAATGCTTTTCTAATACATATTCTAAAAGTAAAATAATGTAATCTTTTTAAAGAGCTCTTTATTTTCAGGCTTAGCATCTGTCTCCAGTCTTACAAATTCGCAGTGAATCACACTGAATCATGGTGCTACAGTTTTAAAGTGTCTGGTTGTGTTTGGGATTTTTATGACTGCTATGTTATCCTTCTTTCCCCGTTACAGCTGGACTAAAAGTGCATGTCAGTGTAAGACCAGTTTATTCCAAAGAATTCTCTACAAGATCCCCCACCACTACTGCCATGAAATAAAGATTATTTATAATATAAATATTAAATTGTAACATGTGTTTCTATTATAAATACAAATATTTATAATTATTATATTATTAAAATATAATTATAGATTAGTATATTATTTAAAGAATGTCAGTGCTCCAGGGTAGCTGAAAAAAGTACATCCATACAATTGAGTCAAAGTTTCAAAAGTTCAATGAAATATATTATTCATATCATTATGCATTTTGTGTACCATGTATACACATATACGTTATACATACTGAGAGTCAAAAAATGAAATTAAAAAATACATATTCTTTTGGATGAGAAAACAGCTCCAAAACAAAATATAATTTAAACAAAATGCAAAATAATACCCTATACTGAAAAAAACATATGCAAAATAAAGATTTTTCAATACTATCACTATTGGCATAGAAATAATAGCATAGGGCTAGGCATGTACATTCCAAACTTTTTGATAAGTAAAAACCCACAACCTCAAATCCAGAAACAAAAGGCATCCTGGACTGCAAGACATTACTTATGTGCCTATTATTTCATTAAAGTCTGAAGATAGCTGAGACAATATAACTCTCAGCCTCTGACCGAAGATAGCTATTTCCTAGTAATAATAATTGAATTTGTAATTTCTAGCCATGTCTGAGGATCAGAGAACTATTACTAAAAAAGTAAAATAAAACATCTTTAAACCAATATTTAAGATCTCCTTTCTGCTACAAATACTTTAACTCTGACCTGACAATTAATGACAAAATCTCAAATATATATGTATATTATATCTTCCCTTTACCTTTCTAGTGGTTTGGTTTTGTTTTGTTTTCCTGAATATCAGCATGGCATTCAATAGTTAAATCAGGAACTACAGCAAAATTCATTTTATCTCCTCAATGTGTTGACCCATAGACCTTTTAAAATGAAAACAGCATACAAATATTGTCCTCTTTCAGTTAAGAAAGCTAAGAAGTGCAAACACTTATACAACTAGAATAATTACCTAGACCAGACAAATATCAGTTATTTGTGGCAATTTGGGCAAGTGATTAGATTTATTACAATATTTTAAAGATTGTACTTTATGGTAAAAATATTCAAGAAAGGGAAATTACATAACACTATTCTCACTACTTTCAAAACCACAGAAAATACTTAAATTACTCAAAATAAGCAAAAAATGAGTAATATTTCACCCTCAGACTTAACAATCCTGTTGGAATATACTGTTTTACCTCTATAAAAAGTGCTGACTTTTCTCATTTATCGTGTTTATTGAAAAACAATTCCAAAAGCAACTCCAGGTATTTTTCCATGACAAAGAGAAGGAACAAAAGAGAAATATTGGTATTCTCTGAGATAATTTTAAATTTAATACAGAGAACGTGGTTATATTAAATGCAAGTCATATGAGGAAAAACCAAAGTGTTTTCTACACTAAATTCAGTAACAGGCCTCTTCTACATCTGTCTTTCCATAGATCTCCTTACAAAATAAGAACAGCTAAATTCTGTCCATGAAAAAAACAAACAAATAGAAAACCACACCAACATTGAATGGTTTTGTTCGGAAGTTGTCATATTAATTTGCATCTAGTTAGAAAAACAACAAAACAGGGCTTAAGCACTTTAATTGTGTGGGGTTTTTTCCCAGGATGTTGACATTCAATATCCTCCCAGTGTGGCACGGAAGTTTCTGACCACTATTACAAAATATAGCAAAATCACAGCTTCTAGATGATCTCCCACCCCCCTTTACAGGCTATGTGCCACCCTGCCACATTCATTTTCAATGGAGTCAGTATATAAGTTCCATTAAATTTAGTTAGATAACATTTCAATTTTATCTGGATTTGGGGGGTGACATTGAAGAAAGGGATGAATTGTTCCTAACGCTGGTCAGCTTCCACAGTGGATGCTCTACTATGGACAACTGATCTTACTAAGAGCAAATCTCAATAACCTGGTGCTGAAAGCTTCAGTCAACTACTGATCCCTTTGCATAATGACTTTTCATTTTGAGCATATTGATAGCATTTAGGGCCCACTCCATTTACTTTGGCTTTGTGCATTAATGCATACTTGAATTTAAGGTTTTGAAATTTAGCAAATCACAAGATCTCCAAATCACAGCTATCTGAAGAAGACACAAACCACGGTAATAAGGAACTGAATTTTTTTTCTCAATTAATACCAAAAATTACAACACTTATAGTTTAATTTCAACCTTATGTTAATTTAAATATTTACTTCCCCTATATTGTATAACAGATTCAGTTGACAAAAAATATTTTAAAGAATAAGGTTATAAATCAAGATTTAAGGTTATAAATCAAGATTCTGTATCACATGAACTGAGAGGTTAAAAAAAATATTTCTCTGAACATATCTACCAATAGTCCTTCCTCAACACTTGAAACAACTGTAAGAAGCTCAAAAAAATGTAGCCTTGTAGCACAGAGAGTGAGAAAAAGAGGGATAAAATCAGAATGATATAGGAAAACATGTTATTGTCACACAAATGGTGTTCGGTTAGATATCTGGAAAAATAACATCAAAATCAGCAGGTAACTAGATAGCTTTCTGAAAATCTGTTAATACCTGATAACAAGTGCCAAGTTCTCTTCCATTGGCTGTGAATGACACCATTCCAGTAGCCAGGTCAACAAAGCATCCAATTTCTATATCAACATTACTGCGACCTGATCTCTGGGAATTAGCAATTACATCTCCTCCCCAAACCATATAGCAGTTGCTGCGCTTCACACTGAAAGAACAGCAAGAACAAAGCATAGGTCACACTGCACTTCAATATTTGGTGAAGATGTACTTTTCAGTGGAGTAATAGAGATCCACAAAGGTGCTTGTTGTGCTATAAGTTTTTTTGCTCATTAACAAATTTTTTTTTTGTAATATATGCATCAGACTAAATAAATTCTTTTTCCTATTTTAAAATTTTGAAAAAATTTCACAGGCCTCTGTGTGCACATATAAGATACAGTAAAACAAACAAGTTTATCCACAGTGAGTAAATACAGACGTTAAATGAAAGAAACATCACAAAACATTCCTTCTAATGGAATATTAATGATAAATATATTCACTATAGATCTACATATAAAACATTCATATATAAATGAGCACAGAAAACCCAAACTTCATAACCAAGTTTCTCATTAGTTTAAATTAATGCTTAAATTATCATCAAGCTGGCAAATAATTAACTTTTGAACAACAGTATCAAAATACAAATTTAATAAGTGATAAATAAATGCATACCTTTCATGAACCCTTCCTCTCTCATCTCCTAAAGTAACTGTCACTGTACAATTTTTATTTAGATCAAAATTCTCACTGTAAAAATGATAGTCTGGTGTTACCCAGCCAACCCAGACAGAAGATGGGTCTTGGCCAGCAAATATCCTTAGTGAGTAAAAATACTGAAAAGAGGAATAGAGCATATTAGTAGCAGAAATCAAGGAATTTTATCAAGGAATATTCAAATAGTGATTTAAAAAAAACCCTCCAATATATCGAACTTTAATAGTAATTCACATTCTCTTAAATGAATTTAAAATGCTCTTAAATTAAAAAAGCAGACAGTGGTTTAAGATGGTGAGATTTATGCTTCAAGTTGTGCAACTCTGGGCATCATTATTTATAAACATTACTATATCATAGCAAATTATTAAAAAGGCTAATTTCAACAGATCAATTTCTAATGAACATTTTGCCAAGACTAAATCTACTTCAAAGCATTTGAAGAACTAAGTATCTCAATATATTTACTTACTGTAGTAGAAGGAGCAGCAATTTCTTGGCTGTGCTTTCTACAGATAAAGAAAAATCAGTAAATAAGTTTAAAAAAAAGGTAGTAAAAAGCTGCTCATTATTAGACTAAGTATACTTACAAGCTAACTAATGTTTGCTGGGTACGTACTATGCATTAGCTAAGACTGCACAGGATACAAATATACAAGAAAAATAATTGATTGCAGTTAAGGTGCTGCTTAGAAATGAATAATTTTAAACCTTTTGAAGCACCTCTTTAGATATGGTTCTCTCTTGTCTGGATATAACATTCTGCAGCAAAGGTGGGTTATAAATCAATTAAAACCCTCAAGAATAAAAAAAAAATTAATAACATGCCTCCTATGCTATGTGTTTAAAAACAACTATGAAATTTTGCGTGTACAGTAATAAAGAATAATAGAACATACTACATTTACATTGAAAGCAAGAGATAGGATAACTAAAGCCAGGCCTGACCGTTTTTGGAAAACATCAGATGAGGCATTTTCCACACCCATGCTGAAGTTGAATGATGAGTGGAACTCAATGGGCATACTCAAACGACAATATATCATGTCTGAATTGCTGTTCTGTGTGCCAAATGTTTTGTGAGTAACTTTTAACCGAGGTGGACTTTCAATGGTTCCATCAATTCTCCATATCTAAAAATAACAGAAATATTTTAAAATAGTACTATCCAAAAAAATTCTGAAAACTTTCATTATGCAACTAGAGAAAGAGAAAATTCTGAGAGCCAACTTAAATTTTTCAAAAATAATTAACTTCAAAACTATGCAACTTTGTTCTCTGACATTGAATCTAACCTGCAAGGGTTAGAGCAAGGGAAGCAACAGATTAGGTATATTCTGATTACAGTATTTTCAAGTTGTTTTATACAGCATAAAACCCCTCATATATATTTTATTAAATTAATTAACTTTGAGTGCACAAGTCATTGAAAAACTGCTTCACAACAATCAGTAGTTTTCTACCACAATGAGCAAAAATATCAATTAGAATTGTTAAGATGGCCATTACAAACTATCACAGTAGTCTGATGCCACTTTCCCTTGTGCTGAAAAAGTGAGTATGTTTTCAAATTTAGTTACAGGAACATTTTAAAAAAAATTAGAGACAGGAATAATGTTGAAATGATCCTGATAAAATGAAAAAAATGCTGAGATCATTTAGTTGGAATTCAGTGAAAAGTATTTTACTTAGGAAGGAAATGTTCAGAGAATTACTAAGGAATAGTTGGCTATATCTAAATTAAAGTAAATGGCCTAGATAGTTTATAATAAAAAAAACTTATCAGGAATTCAAACGTATCATTTTGGAATATATTAATAACAAATATTTTATAGAAAATATAGGAATTATTATTCCACTCCAGAGTACATTAGTTAGGGAGTTGTGGAATTCATATAACTGGTGCATCATAAGAATGAAAAAAACACTCAGCAACACCACAGGTACACTTAAATGCCCTCAGACCTCAGCTGAACAATTTTTACACATTTAGGAAATATATATAGTAGAGAAGGTTTAAAAAGTGAATGTACATGTAAGATAGAATATAAAAAAAACATAACTGACATGTTTCCAGTAACACATATAATAAAAAAGACAGATATATCCATAGGAATCTATACTGCCATAAATGAAAATGAAGATAGACAAGATCATCTGGAATTATCCAAGAGTGACTTAATAGGTTTATATGACAAAGTATCCGATGACAGTAAGTATTAGTAAGGGTTTAATGTCTCAGCTTGTTAAACAGGTGTCTCCCTAACATGTAATGTTACCTTAATGTGAGGATGATTTTTTGGCACATTGACAAATGTTGGTAAGCGTTTACTAAACCACATAGCAACATCTCGGTTCATGTTGACAGCAAAAGGTTCAAAACCTTCTTGAAGGCCACACATTGTATAATACTTGAATGTACTGGCATCCATTCCAAGGTTCATGCGACCAATCTGAGATAGACCCAGTGCACAAACTGGAACAAAACCTAAAGAAACAAATATAAAATAAAACCCCAACAGTAATTTAGTTAAAAACATAAGTATTTTTTATTTTGGATCCTTCTAATGTGGACTAAACTTTAGCTCCTACAAGTAATGCACATGAAGTGATGACATTAGCAGGGATTTAAAGCCGCTTTAAACACTAATTTCTAGATTCAATATAATTGCTACCAAAATTTCTGAAGACTTAGGCGCTATCCCATTTATTTAAATATTAAACCAGTTCAAACAGTTGTTCTTAGTAAGTAGTAGATCTGTGTGAAAAATAAACAAAAAACATGAAGTCAGGAGGTGGTTTTGTGGACAATCATATTCGAAAATATTTGCTGAAATCAGTTAGTCATTTGTTAAAATAATTCGTTTATCTTCCTCATTTTTAGACTAACACACATGGTTTTATACAATGAGTTGGACCCTGGAAGTCAACCTTGGCTAGATCAAAGTTATTTAACAAATATTAAGTATGATCTCTGAGGGCACTGAAGTTTCAAAAGGACTTTGAGAAGAGGTTTAGTTATCTCAGTACATTGTTGCTAGCCTTCATTCCTCCATCATTCACAATGGACACACACTTCTTTAATGCTCGTACTTTTTATGACTCAACTCTTTGATCTCCATATAACTTTATAGCAGTCAACAGACAGGAAAGAAAGATTGTTGAACTATTTCTCCATGTAGTGGTTTGAACCAGGTTTTCCCCCTGAAACTAAGAAAGTGGTAACCCCCAGGGGGTGGTGACCCTTGGGGCTTGACCAATCAGTGCTCCTGCAAAATATAAACATATCTCTGGAGACCGGAGGAGAAGCAGTAGTTCTTGTGGTGAGAAGAAGAGGTGGCCATGTTGTAGAGGCCACGAGGAGAAGGGGCTCTGGCCCCTTGGGGGCCTCTGCCCCCCCCAGCCCCCGGTTGGGGGGCTGCAGGGACTCAGAACTGGGCTGAGTGCCTGTGGCTAAGAGCTGGGAGAATTTCTCCCGGTAGGCAGCCTTGGGAGACGCTGGGAGCAGACGGAGCAGCAGTAGACACAGCAGCGTCCGAAGAGCAGTGGCAAAGAGCCAACTGATAAGGACCAAAAGGAGCAGCAGAAGCCGGTATGCTGCATGGAAGACACAGAGATGTCTGAAGAGAAGGAAGAAGCAGCAGCAGGAGTAGAACCGAGCCAGCAGCAGGAACAGAGTTTTGGAGGGTAAGAACTGGACAAACCAAAACCCCCAAACTCACTAGAGACCCCTCCGAGAAAGAGGAGGGGGTGGTGGACTGAGAGGAGTCCTAAAGTGCAGTATGCACTGCTGAGAGGAGCTAGGAAGCTCATGGCCTCCTGAGAGATAAGCCAGGACGGCCGAAGGAATGTGTGTGTGTGGGGGGTGACCTTGGCCCCCCCTGCTCCAGCTTCAGAGAAGCTGGCAGCCATCTTTGAGGCAGAGCATGGGAGCTCTGCACAGGGGCTTGATTTCCCCTGAGGATACCAGACCGTCACGAAGACCCCGGTGCTTCGTGATATGACCATGGTGTAGCGGCCGTGTCTGGGGTTACGCAGCCCATGGAAAGACCCCCTGTTGGAAGACGGGGGCCGAGAGAGGCTTGGAAGACCTCCCTCGTGTGTGCTGGCAGAGAGCCAGCAACTACTACTGCTGCCTACAAGAGAAGACACAGAAAGCCTACTGCCTAGAGAGAGAGAGAGTCCTGCTGCTGACAGACTGGAAGGGGTCTTTTCTTCTTCTTCTCTCCTGGACTTTTATTTGGAGGGAGAAGAGATTTGGCCCATTGTAAATATTACTGTCATGGTAGAGATAGATATAGAGTTAAGATTGTATGCAGTGTATTATAGTATTTATTTATGTGTATAGTCTTTGTAATATATTCCTTCCCCCATATTGAGTCTCGTGTTTTTGTCTGGAAAACCCATCTCACATGGGGTTGAGATGTGGGAGGGGGGCTAGGAATCAGAATTAGATTTTGGGCCTTGCTGAAACCATGACACTCCATTTCTCAAGAACCAGAACTTGGAGACAAGAGTTCATCCCCTAAAGGAGAAATTTTCTCTCCCAAACTTTAATTTAAGCTTTCAGAATAGCTTTGTTAAGGCAGACCCTCATTCTCTACTGTTAGAAAATCTCTGCCAATGATAACATCAAAGAGGGACAGTGAGCAACTGCAAAGTCTTCTGGCCATTACTAACAGGTATAAAGCTACTACTGGTTGGAGAAGCTACACTTACAAAAAAAATGTCCACTAAAACATAAAGCAAAACAGTTTGAAAATATGTCCTGCCTCCTTTACTACAGTCATATAGATACTACTTTTAGAAAAAACAAAGGTCAAAAACAGAAGACGAAAATTATGCCAGGAAAAGGACAAATTCAGATAAGCTATGAATAGGATGGAAGAAAAAAAATTACAAATCACTCAACTTATGTTCTTTGGGTGCAGACTCTCACCACATAGTGAAGGACATACTCATTATGTCCTTCACAGACATGAACATAATACATTTATGCTCCAGTAAGATAATCAGACACTACATTTTCAGCTTTTGAGAATTTTTCAGAATACTTATTACTACCATCTCTTAGTACTGAAGTTTAGTCCTGAGAGTAAGCCTAGCAAAGAGCAAGGCTTGAAGAAAATTTACCCATTCTGACTGCTGAAATCCCATTAATGTGGTCAAAGGAAAAAAAGAAAATCAATTGGTGCCACAGAAGCGCTCTCAAAATAAATATTTATGAAGTTAATGTGTAGCACAGTCTGAAGGCTCACACCGGTGAAATATCATTTCTCAGCTCACTGAATCATTATGACAGACTAGTTTTTCTGGTCATTGTTTTGTTTTGTCTTCCCATAACCATATGACTAAAAAAGGGAAATTACCATTTTCTATTCCAAAGTCGGCAAATGCAAGTTCTGACCCTTTACTTGTTATTAGCAACTCGCCATTCAGAGTAAAGATAATCGATTTGTCATCCAAGTTTATCATACAACCAACCACATCTCCTGGTTGCCAGCTTCGTCCAAAGAATCCACTGCCTTGATGCCAACGCTGGCCCTAAACGGAAAAACAAGTGAATAACCACAGTGCTAAAATTAGAAATGAAATACAAAGTAAATAAAGAAAAACAAACATTTCATTTTCCAGGATCTCCAAATAATTTGCAAACTGGTGATGGCTTTTGTCTTAGAGATAATAGAGACAAAAAGCAACTAAGCCCTAACTTCAGCAATTTAGAACCTGGATGATAACTCCTGTTCACTGGATTCCACTTCTCACATGCAGTGTAATTATTATCCTTCTGTTCCTTTAGGAGTCAAGCTTGGGAAGAAAGAACGTGCAAAATGCAGAAAAGACAGAAAAGGGAAAACAGAACTGTGGTTCCCTCTTCCAGTCATTGAAGAACCTTTTGTTTGATTTCTGTAAAACACCACATTACAAAAATGGATGTGAATGCTGTATTTTGTTTATGGTTATGACAGACTTCTTTAATTAGTTGGGTAGATCCTAGGAAGATATAAACCAACACATCTTTATTAGCATAATTTCAATTAACAGAACCAAAATGCAGATACTATCCTACATGAAACAGGGCTCAGAGATGTATTTTACAAATCAGAAAAAATTCTTGTACTTGATCTGGAGTATACAGAGGAAACCTATACTGTAGTTCTCTGTCTAGCCTGTTCATAGGTCAAAAGAGGTAAAGGTGTACTGACTTTGCTTCCTTCAAATACAAATGCTTGGTCATCAGCTCCCAACTCTATGTCAGGTCGACAGCCTGGCCTGGCCCAGCCAACACGCATATCTCCACCTGTCACAGCTTCAAATTCAAAGTACCACTTTCCAGACTTCACTGCATAAGATTTTTCTACTCTGAAAAATCGTATCTTGTCGATGCTGACTTTTTCCACTGTTTGGTCAGCTGTAAAAATGAACAGAGAAAACCCCCCCGCTTTTAATAATAAAATTAAATTATAAATGTCACTATCTAGCTTTTCATCTGTCCCCAGTATTTTCTATCTCATCTACCATTGCATGTTTAAGAAACTTCACAGCAAATGTTACAAAAAGAGTAACAGTAGTCAGCATGCAAAGGCTACCACATTCTAATTCTATACAGGATGAGTGATCATCTGCTGTGTAGAATCAGCATATTTCAATGCACCACTCAATTCAGAGCCTCAAACACAAAACTGAGTAGAGGAAACAGAAGCATAAGATTACTACATGCAATACAATCCAATGCAATAATGTAGTATTATAATACAAAAAATTATTTTCCTACAGAAGTCAATGTATTTAAAACATTTTTTTTAAATTACAGAATAAGTTTTGTTTCATTTTGGATTTTTTGTCAAAAATTACAGTGCTATAGCAAATATGAAGAACAACTTCTAAACAAGTTTTTGCTCCTGATTTCAATTTAAAAAAATTATTAAACTTGGTGAGCTTCTTTGAAGACTGCTTAAAAAACTGAGGTAGTCAAACCTAATCTACATACCATGTAATAATTCTTTTTAAATGCAACCTATATTATTTTCTTTCTTTCTTTCTTTCCAAACGAAAACCAGTATGCCCATTCACACTCCAGATTTTCTCCAAGCTAAAAAATCAGGCAATTAGAATTATCATACCATTAACTACAACCAATCTTTAAAAAAAACTCCCAACAAAGACCTAAGTAATATAAAAGTAATTTATAAGTATGTTTGCACCTTTCATTAAAATTCACTGCAAAAATACACTACTATTAATTAATATCTTCTGTTTTCCCTATATTTCAATTTTATGTTTTTCCACAGCACTGTGGGGAAAAAAAGACCATGATTCTTTTTGAAAGTGCATACCTATTTCTTGGTCAGGTGGTTCAATACTATAACCATAGCCTGCAAATGTTCTAACAGCTTCACGGAGGCTATCTCTGTTTGATTTTTTAGTGCGTTCATCTAATAATGCATATGGCACTAGCCGAGGATTACGTTTGTTCTTAAGATCCTGAAAGGGGTTATAAAAGAGAACAAGAAGAAAACTCTGTTTAAATAACACAAAGACTTTTTATAATAAGACAGAATGTACTCTGAAATCATGTTAAGATTACAGAAGAGACAGAGCATTGATGAAGAAGAGTTCCATGAATGCAAGCTCGATTATTAATAACGCAAGACAAGAATGGAAGAGAAGGATGGAAATATATTCCCATATATCCTGCAGCTGCAACCATACAGGTCTTACAATCTACTCAGACTTTCATGGTCAAGGTTCCTTTTCCTGCTTCCCACCCCCTCTAATTTTTCCAGATATTACACAACATTCAATATTTAACCTCTTAATGCTGTCTTCCCAACTGATGTTCTGGAATACAAAATCTCACATTCTTTACTTATTCCAAATGCATCTAAAGAAGTTCCTACCTGCTGAATGCCATAGGTCCATCCTTGCTTTATTCTGTCTTTTGCCCAGACATTATGTGCGTTTTCTGCTAGTTTGTCAACTAGAAATTCTTGAGAAGGTAACAATTTCACTTCAGAAAGATCAAGAGGGGCAGGTTTATATCCATTTGACATCACGTAACTGTAAGTCAACAAGGCAAAACAGGGATATCCCAGTTATAGTATTTAAATCATTCTACGTGGCATTCATGGCCTGGGGCTCACTTTCTCTCTCCATTTTTCTTATCTCCTATTCTCCCATTTCTTTGCAAAAATCCTACATTACATTTGGTCATTGACTGGGATATAAACTGGATTCTAGCTGACAGTCTCATTTTCCACCTACTCGCACACTAGCTGATTAAATGTGACTCAGATCCATATATGCATGCCTTAATGATTGCTACAAAACAACAAAATTGTTGTTGAATGAGTAATTTTTATATATTTTTTTAAATTTGTCTTTTAAACCTTTCAAATAATTTCTATTTTAAAGATCTGTATGATGACTTCTTACGAAATTATCTTTTATGCATTATTAAGTATGGTATTTTAATTCACTATTCTGTAGGGACTGCATTACCATTTTTCCAACAGAAGAAAACATTTTAACCATTGTTCGTCCCACTTTTTCATTGAATAATAAGGTTAGTAGATTTTTAGCCCTAACTAGTACCTTCTCCAACCCTTCCATATTGTATAATGTCCTCTTTAGACATGTGCAGAATCTCTCTTGCTCAAATCAGATAATTTCCATTTGCTAGGACAATTCATATAGGCAGTAGGTATTTCAACAAGACAATAGTATTAAACCAGTATTATGATAGACTGCTTGAAGATCTTTTTTCCTTTTTTTAATTAATGCCATCAGCTGGATCAAGATTACCATTTCCCATATCACAAAACTACATATTTTAGTGCTCTCTTTGAAAACCTAACTTTTTAGGTTAGCTTTCCTGAAAAGTTGTTTCAGGAAAAAATACATCTAGTGGATTGATAAACGGATTTCTCTTTCTGTCTTCAAGTTTTGTTGCAGAACAGGGCTTTAATCTGTCCTAGGATGACTACAGGGTCTCCACAGTCAACACCAAAATACAGATGTAATCCTTGATTAATCTTCACCATTTTTGGGATGATTACTACTGATGACTTAAAGAAGACTAAATAAAAATCATATTCAATTCTTTTAGCTCTCATTGCCATAGTTTAGCTACCAAATAGAAATTAAAGCAAAAAATGTATATTTAGCACAGTAATCTACATATGTACATTTTCAAGAAATGTGCAACATGATAAAACCAGTAATTTTCTACTTTTCCTCCTCAAAGAAATGCATTAATAATGTCTATGGAAATGTGTGTATGTTGAACAAACCTTTTCTTGGAGGAGAGAGGAGAGGTGTAAATTGAAACAAGTTATGGGAAAATGGTATACCTTCTTTCAAGTAGATAAATTTACTATCATACTCATAAACTGTTCTTTTCCATGAGGTAGAAAAACACTGAAATGTTGCTTTTAACTTTGGAGTGTCTATTTTAAGATCATGTAACACAATTGCATGTGGTTTAAGTATGTGACTGTTTCTGTCTCTGAATAACTTCATGAAGTGATGTAACACAACAGTATTCACAGCCAACCATCCTCACATGCAGGGTAACGGCCTCACCATTGATCTGTAAGACCATAGCAAGTATGGGGCTCATATTAAGTATTTTTAAATGACCTTAAAATATTTTATATTCATAATAATACATTATAATATATAACAATTATCATAAGATACATACTTTTTAGGAAGTTTGACTTTTTTAAGATCTTCCTCAGCTGCTGGATGAGCATGAACAATGTGACATCCAAGGGCCAAAAGGGTTCTGCCAACATAAAAAAGTAGCATTATTGAAACTCAACATTACACTGTTCACCCATTGTGTAATTTTTTTTTTATTTGACTATAAATACACAGAAGAAATTATATTTAAAAAACAGGGAAGTAATTCAAAACAATGGGATTTCAAGACCCAAATATTTTAACTTATCAGAAATAATAAAAAAGACCTTCAAAGTCTAAAAAGGCCCAAACATATGGCTTGAGAGTTACACACTTTATTAAAACTAACAGGATTTGGTGATGTTTCTTCCTTTGTATCTCTGTGGAGACAACGTTTGTCTAAATCACTCTGAAGGGGTTCCTGGGACTTCTGGCAAAGTTAGCAGAACACACTTTAAATGAGATGTTCTAATGTTTTTTATATCTTAAAACAGTATGATTTGCTTGAATAAAAACAAAAAAAAACCTTTATATTCTTAATATTTAAATCTCACTTGAGTGTTTCAGTTGACATTTGTAGATTATAATTCTTCTCTGTCTCAGGTAATTTTGAGAATTCCACAAGACAAGGATGATGCCTTTTATTATCATCTCGTATCTGCAACAAGTAACAGAAAATAGTACTTTCCTTATATCAGAATCAAGAATCACAGTAAAAAAGCCAGTTAACTCTTTGCAATAATGAAGAAACTATAAGCAATATCATTTATCTTTTTTCAATGACAGCTACTCATCGCTATATAAATGTACTTTCTCATGATTCATTTATAATGCACATTGTAAGTACTCATCCATAATTAAATAACAAAACCAAGTTTTGAGGAATTTGAATGTTTAAAAAAGTCACCAAAAAGCTGATATCACAGTCTCCTTCCACCTTACATGTTCATCTATTGCTGGTAATGTATAGACAGCCATTCAACATCCAAATCCAGGTTTTCTAATAGGATACTTAACCTAATACAGGTGACTGTACTCGGGCAGGTCATTCAAAATATACCTTGCCATATGTCCAGCCCAGTTCTATTTTATTCATTCCCCACAGCTCATGGATGTTTTCAGCTAGCTTGTCCCTGATCTTTTCAAGATGAAAAGGAAGAGCAATCTAAGAAAAGAGAATAACAATTTCAGAAATAAGAAAAGGTTCGTTACCATGCCTTGTATATCCAAATCGTCTAGTTTGGATAGTACACCACAACACACAAATGAAGAATTGCTAAGAAAGGGGGAAGCTACCTTAGTTTTCATAGTGCGAATTTAAATTTTGCACAGATATATTTTATGGTCCAATTATTGCAAATTTCACATACCTGACTGGTGTCTATTGGACAAGGGATAAAAGAAGCTTGCGAGAGGAATTGTGTTGTACCCAACAAATCCCTCACTCCTTCAAAATCTCTTTTATATTCTTTCACTGGTTCCAGTTTCATCTTCTCTTTTGGAAGCAATGCTTCATAACAGGGAGCATAGCCAGCAGGAGGCAGAAATTTAAACTCTCCATGACGTCCACCCAACAAAAAACGAACTCTGTGCAATTTCCAATGAAGCAGTTAGACTCTCAAATGGTCAGTATATACTAGCATTATAAATAAATCATTTAGAGACTTAAACATTTATTTGATTACCATCTACAAAGATGCAGGTGCACTTCATGTTTTCATAAACGAAAGAGTTACAAGGATTTATACGAGCAGATACTATCAGTTACACCATCACCTACCCACTCTTTTTTGAAAATTTGTTTTGGCTAAAGCAAAACTAATCATTTAATGCAGTAGCATATTTAAATGTTTCTCACTTAAAATCAAACAGTTGTAAGTTGTGAATTTTTTAATGGATTTAAAGGATTTGGAAACACAAATCTAGTTTAAATTGGACTGTTACTCTAAAAATACTATCAGGACTATTGGTATATAACTTAAAAGTTTTAAAGTAACTTCTCAGTGCACTCAGGCAGGCAGTTGTATCACGAGAGAAATAAAAACCTAAACAAAACATTAAACCATAATATTTAAATCAAACAAACACCATTATACCAAATATTACAACTGGGATGAGCTTTAGAAGCATAACTAAGATTCCTAATAAACCCCTAAAGTGTTCTGTTTCTCCTCAGAGATATGTTTTTCACATAAATTTAAGAGTATACCAGGAAAAACAACAGAGACAAAAACTGCCCAGCTTCATACTTTGGTCCTCAAGTAGGCAAACTCTAGAGATAAACAAACACAGAAAAGTTTAAAAAAACCCTACCCTGTTACCTCTAGGAAATAGCCCCTACATTTGTTGTGATGGAGTGATGAGAAGCCTACAGAAATGCTAGAGTTATCAGATCAGCATATTTCACTGACATTTTTAAAAAGAAGAGAACAATTAAGACACAGAAGTTTTCTCAAACAGGGTACACATAAGCACAGGTCACAAATACCTGAAATGGTTCAATGTTCACAAGAAATAGACTATTACTGAATAATTCTATTATGCATAAACTTCCTAATTTAATTTTAAAAATACATTGTTTAAAATATTTGAATGATCCCAAGGCAGCTAAATATTTGAGATGACAACTCTGACTTTAGATGTCTCTTTATGGAAAGCTCTCACACATATCACAACACTTTAAAAATAAAGGAGGTCAATTTTATCCTAAGACCTAGAAGTCTAACTTCCTAAACAGACAAAAGTCAAAGAAAGAATTGAAATTAAAAACCTCTCATTCAATTCTTCCCTTGCCAGTCACAGATCGGTAAATAGCTCATTGCTTCCATCCAACTTGCTCAGTTTTTCTGAATTGTAGCAAATCTCACCTGATCTTTTTTTTTCTCATTTGTTCTGAGGTCTGTTTTATCCCTGCTCTTCACTGCAGTATCTAAACCTCCATACGGGTTATATCTTCCTATTGCTGCACAGTCTCTTTTACAAACCTGAACACTCCAAGAGGTTGTGGCTTTATTTTTTCTCTTATTTTAATAGAAATGTTCAAATCTTTTGATTTGAAAAACTTCTTATACTTTGTCTGACCTTAACCTTAAAAAGAACCCTCCTAAAATCAAATACAGCAACATAACTCTGAAGGACAGGAGACAGTGAAGGTCTCTGACAAGGGTCAGAGGAAAAATTGATGATGGAATGATGAAGATGACTCAGAAACAGAGACTGAGAAATTCACAGATAGCAGAGAAAAACTAGATAAACCAGAGCAGAAGTAGAGACATAAAAGTTTGTGCCCAGAACACTCTTCTCCATTCATGAAGTCAAGATTCCCATGTAATAACATTTTTTTTCATACTAACAGACACAGAAGATTATACATATCAGGTACTAAAAACTACAAAAGAAAATGCTCTCACAAATATACAAGCAATATCAAATAAGAATGAAGAAAAATAATTACACCAGTTCAGGTAGATTTCTTACAGAAAAAAGTAATGAACATTTTCAAAAACTTCGTACTAATGCAGCTACATAGCAGGGTCACTTCCAGGGAAAAAATGAAAATTGATTTACTAAGCCTTTCCCAGCCTTCCTTTATTCTACTTGATTCTACAGATTTTCTGAATTCACTAAAGGTAAGATAACAATTAAAAACCGATTACAGTAAGTTCAAAACTCAGTATTTTAGAAACAGAACAGGTAAGGCATGGGCAATACTAGTAACAAGATTCCAAAACTGATTCTCATCAGGTTTTTGTGTTTCCTACTCTGAATATAGTATCACTTTTTGTGATGATTTAGGTTTTTTACTCCCTGCTGAGAAAGCCAGTGAGAATTTTAATTAGTGCCAAATCTGGTGCTGTGTTTCTAACGTGCTTTTTTTTCACTGATAATTGGAATGAGACAAAATTAATTTCCCCTAGGTCACTGAATAATCATAAAATAATAATTTTCAGACACTGTGACTTACTCAAATTGCTTACAGGCTCACATTCCACTTTTAAGTGAAATCATCACTGAACAAATCAGCACTTTCCTGACTTCCTCCCAGCTGCTTGTCGGGCAGAAACAACAAAACCAGAACAAAACAGAAGAAATCATAAATGAATTTGGACAAGACAACAAAGAAAACAATTAAAATTAAGTTGTACTTACTTTACACCTGCTGATAAGCTTACAACAGGGAAGAAAAACCCTTCTGTACTGAAGTTCTCAAACATTCCCTGTACAGGCTGTCCATTAATGCGGAATGAAATGCTGGGTACACCTAAATCCAAACAGCAGCTAACCACATCATCAGATGCGAATAAATGCTGATTGACAGATGCTACAGCTCTGGGTACTCGACCTAGGACAAAAGTATTCAGTAATCAGAAGCTTCAAGCAGGTTCTTAGAGGTTTGACACTGAATTTCTTTCCTCTAAAAAAATCAAGCTTTTTCTTCATAGTCATTAAGACATGATCTTGCCTTCATCTGTTTTATGAACAGTTCTGTTTTTAGAAACAGTGAGTTAACACTCTTAAAACTGATATACGGTAGAAAACCGCGTAAACTGAGTGATTAACTTGAAACCCCTGACACTGTTCACAAGACAGAACATGCTGAGCTGATATGTACATCCACGCTGGTGCAAGAGTAATGAGGCACAGTAAATTATACCCTTTTTATAAAACTAACATTTATAGATCTATTTTTCTTTAGTTTTTGTGAAATACCAGATTCACATATATGTGAATATTCAGCGGTAAGACACTAGAACAGCTTGTCCAGAGAAGTTGTGGATGCCCCATCTCTGGGAGTGTTCAAGGCCAGGCTGGATGTGGCTCTGAGCAACCTGGTTTAGTGGGTGGCATCCCTGCCTATGGCAGAGGATTGGACCAAATGATCTTTAAGGTTGCTTCTAACCCAATCTATTCTATGGTTCTAAAATTCTACTGGAGCTGTGATTATGACCAATATCCAGGTTTACACAATCAAGAGGCAGAATAGTATACTGAATTATCAAAAAATGGATCAAGAATTTGATGGGCCAGGTTTTCTTTATCAACTACAGCCATATACTAAACAGAGGGAGCTTAACTTTCACTACCTGGGAAGTTTAGACTTTACAGACATACACAGGACTCAGCACTTATAATAGCAATTAACTAGAGATAACACATCTGAAGTAATCTAACATTTAGATATAACTACAGTTTTTCAATCCAATGAATGTCTCTTCAATTTCCTTTCAAAACAATTCCCTTGAAAACATTATATTTTAGCTGTAAAGCAAGTCTAATTAAACAGTTGTTGTGTTCGGAACTTCTTAAGAACAAGTCGAATCAACTCTCCAGGGCAGTTTAAGTACCCAAAATTTTCCCTTACTGTAGGAGATGAGATTTAAGAGACTTTCTGTTACTGTATTTCTGAGGTTTAATTAGAGTTTAATTTTGTATTAATGATTTCTAATGGCTGTATGTTACAGATGCCTCCCAGTCTTCTCCCAAAAAACATAACTTCTGACATTGGATAATTGTTCAGAAGTGCTAAAATAAAATATTTAATTATGTGTGCGCATGCACACACACATTTTATGCTAGAACAATTCTAATATAATTGATAAATGAAACATCCCCAAATTAGGAAATGGTAGAACTAATGTCATAAAATTAACTTCAGCATATTTAGATGTGATGTACTTAAAACACACCTTTTAATTGCAAGATCCCACACTATTGTTTTCTGAGCAATTAAAGAATACCTAGATGTACATAGCATTTAAAGGCACTGAGAAATAAGGGGAAATTAATGATTTTGCCTACATGTCTTGAAAATCGCACATTAAATCATGACCCACAAGTTGAACAAGTTAAAAAATAATATCATTTACTGTGTATGCAAATAAGATCTGGAAGAAAAAATAGCATGATACTTCAAAATTAAAGACTGTACACACAAGAACTAGAATAACAAAGTTGGTAATAGTGTAGCAACTATTACTTTTAATTGAAAAAAATGTCTTTTTATGAAGCTACTTATAAAATTTTTAATTCAATTTATTAAATCTTTCAGCAAGTCTAAGGATAACTGTCATTTTACTTCAATTGTAGATATAAAGTAAAAGAATAATGCAAATGTAGATCCATATAGAATTAATTTATCTGAGATCAATGCACCCACTGATTTTGAACAGATAGAATTAAGTCAGTATTGATCAAGATCTGGAAAATCCCATTCCTTGATCAAAATCATGAAAATAGAAGCTATCTGCTAAAAAGCCTGATTGGTATAATTCAATAACATTTCTGTCAAGAAGTCTGATCTGAACTTCTAAATAAACCAGAGTTCTGAATGTAGCTCACTATAAAATAACATGTTATATAAACAAAGATACTGAAGGGAAAGGTAGGTAACTGCTAAATGAAAGATTAGTGGTAGTTCATAAAGTACTTACCAGACCACAGATGAAGGCCGTCAAAACCATAGGAGTACAGGTCATCACCAACACCATTGCCCCCCCATCCTTCTCCACCTCCAGGATAGGGGGCATAACCTGAAGTAGAGGCCCATCCAACGCGTAAATGGGTGGGTTCTGCCGTCAAGAATGGATCAACCTGATCGATTATTAACTCAAAGTACCACTTCTTGTATTGTGCAGAGCCCTCAGCAACGCCCAAAAATATGTTTGGCCTTATGCTAAGAAAGAAAATGGAAGCCAGTTAGTGTAAACATAAAATGCAACATATTAATCATATTGCTGTATAATTGTCAAATTCACTTTACAAATATAGTAAGTGTGTAGATATCCACATTTTCCTTTACAATAAAAAGTGACCCATTTTATATAATATTATAAAGCTGCTGTAGAATCATCTTCTAAAGTAGAGTTCCATGCTTTGAAAAACTTACAGTCAAACGAGAAATAACAGGATCATTTCCGAAAATCAAAGTGAGGTTGCAAGGAATTCATATCCCTCTTAAAACACAGAAGTACTTCACAGTATGTTTACATGCTCCATGCTCTGTTTTGACTCAGAAACAAGCAACTTTCACGTTTCAATTTCAGAACAGATCTTACTACTAATTAACAATTTCTATTGGAGCACAGTTCTCATTACAAAATGCCATATTGTTAGTAAAAATGTTTTTTTCAGAAGTTAATACATAATACATAAATGCTTCCCAAAGTGTGTGTCTCAATATTTAAAACTATGGGACATTTCTTAGGTTACAGTATTTCCTCCAATTAATTATTGAAGATATGGAAGTTCCATTTTTTTTTTATATAACAATAAAACATGTCACTATACCTTGTCACATCATTAATCAAACGTGTTTGCAAAAGTAAGTCTCTTCTAGGCAGTAAATTGTCACAAATCAAATTTTGATTGGCACGAACTGCAACTCCATTGCAGACACAGAGAGAGCAAAGCACATCGAGAACCTTAAAAGAAAAATCAGAAAAAAGTAGGGTAAAGGCAGCTAACTGCATATACTACTATTCAGTTGACAGCTTAATTTACATTCAGAACAGACCTAAAGGAAGGAATATAATGTACTTTACCATTATTGTTTTCTAAATACTTTTCACATATATGGACCAAGTGTAGTCCATACTAGTGATAGAGAATATCAAACATTCATGGAACAGAAATTCTGAACACAGGATTTGAAAAATGCCTCAAAAACCTTCCTTTGTGATACCCTTTTTGATTAGAAAAAATCAAAGCTAGAACAGCTGTATGTCAACTCTTTACAATTTTTAATTAAATCTCTTTTAAATTTTGAAATGTAAAATGGAATTATTTGATAAATTTCCTGCAGTCAAAAAAAATTTCAGTGCAAAATTAGTGGACGATTCTCAACAGCACTTGTCTGACTGCTTATGAATCTCTTCTGAAAAGAATATTTTCTATATGAGAAATAATCCATTTATTTTTAAAACTAAAAACTCTTGAGAGGATTCGCCATAAAGCAAAACAGAATTTCAGGAAGATCTTAAACTTCTAATTTCTTTTTGTTTTGTTTTAGTCTGAAAATTGAAAGAGATTGACATAATTCTCCCACAGATTACTGGAGCAAAAGGTTTTGCTAGAGAGAACACAGTAACATAGCGTTGTTTAATGCTAAGGGGCAAAGCTGCACACTTCCACAAAATAACAGAGAAGCTTAAAGATGTACTTGAGCTGTGATAAAGAATCTTTGAGCAATGAGCCCAAATGTTCTAGACTGCTACAGATCACCTAAAAGATAAAGACACATCTTCACACTGTTGATTACCATTTTGGAAACTATTGTACTACACCAGGGGCAGCAGAACATAACATTCATTTTAGCTACCGCTCTCATCTGCCCAGTGAATTTAAGCACAAACACACCATCAACAGCAGTTTAAGCTAATATATTGTGGACTTTTCTATGTCCCAGCCCATGCATTTTCCTTCCTACCATCTCTGCTGTTGGGCAAAAACCTCTAGCAGAAGGGTAGAGGCAATAACTTAAAGAACTACATAAACTCTGACTGGTACTCAGCTGTAAAGCAATATAGTAACATTAATGATTACCAGTAACTCAGAATTTACATGTAAACTGTTTAAATAATCTCTGTGAGTTTGCTGACTGTAGTTCTGACACAAGGCTTTTCATTTTAAGAAATCCTTCAAATCAAAAATTCCCAAGACAATGTCACTTATTAATAGTATTGTTTCTTATTCCCCAAATCTCAACAGAATATCTAATCTAGCAGGAGAACAAGGTATATTGTTTGTGGAGTAACAAATAAATTCATTACTTCCCATTACTGACTGAGGTTTAGTCAAAGACATTACAAATAGAAGGGTACAAATCCTTTACCCAGTATAGTTTTTCTCCTATGTACATATTTTCTTTTTCTGCTGTAAGTTCTCTCTATAATGCCTACATTAAGATATTACAGCTGAAAGGTTCTTTGTAGGTGACTGGAATAGCCCAGTAATCTTGCTAAGAGCTAAAAATAAACTAAGCTTACTGCTGCAATTTCTATTTATTTTCTTATGACTACTTATATCAGTTTGTGCTCCTTAACCATGCTTAATAGTACTGTTCTCCTTTACTGTAGTTGGTTAGGTTCTCTGTATTACTGATTTAAAGGAGAAGGTAATTTCAGCTCACTAAAACTTTTTCTGCTCTTCCTCGAGGTTATCAGTCTTTCAAATAAAATTTTAATTGAGGAAGGAAACTCACATCAGAAAATCACACATAAACCTATATCTTCGTCTGTGTTGGGATGTCATCCTGATCGCAGCCAGAAACTCTGTTCACCTTCTTCTATCATAATAAATTGCATATTGTTGTCTAAATTAATCTCATCCAGTATTTCTTCTGGAAACTCAGGGGTTTTTTCTTTCTTCTGAACACCTGTGTTTTCAGATATTTGGATTATTTTTCTGATTTCTCATTTTATTTTTTTTTCTGCTAATATTATTATTACTCTAGTTACAAATTACTCTGCAGGATATAGTTCTCTCTTTCTGTAGATCAAAGGTAGTCCACTGCTTCTGCAGAGCCCTCCGTCACAAAGCAAGTTACTCTGCCCACTCTCTTACAGCCACGAGAATGCTTCATTTTCTCAGCAAATCCAATGTTCTGATTGGTTACCAATATTTCTTAACTATTTGCTTGTCAGACATATTTGCTGTATTTGAAAATTTCTGAAAAGCAATTGTATATTACACATTCTTTTAATCTCAAGAAAGCAACTTTGCAGATGTACTTTGAGGTTATTTGATTTCTTTAAGGGTACTACAATTACATATTTCCACACAGAAATTTCTCTTCCCCCTCCCCACACCCCCCCAAATGATTGCAAGATTATCAGTACATTCTTACTTTTTCCAAACATACCTTGTAATTTCGCCCGTGTTTATCCAACAATGAAATAATGGATTTGATGTGTTCCTCAGATATTATATTTAAAGCTTCTGGGCTTTCAATCAAGATGCAGTGCAATACTTCCAAAATGCCTATATAAAGGCCACAGAAACAATGCTGTCATTAAATCACCTGCACAATTGAACACAATCTAAAAGCTCAGTGAATGTGTATCTTACAAGATGCTATCTTTTCTCCAGACTAAAAAGAGGATGAAAACACTTTCAAGGAGTATTAATATGATTAATACACATTAGGAACAAACATCTAATAAAGCTGTTAATTCCTGTTTTCTTTTGAAAATAGCCACAATTTTAAAACCACTTCAGAAAATTGCAAGTTTAACTCCTTCTTTTCAATGAGAGACATAAAGGTTTTAATAGGGAGCACTGTATAATATATCAATATTTTGTTGAATATTTCATAGTGAAAAAACCCCGGTTATCTATATCTTCATGGGTTTTGTATGCATCTCCACAAACTGGTGTTATTTAATGGTGCAGTAGTGTTGATACTGTCTTACCCAATCCATTAATTCACCCAAGTCATGTTCAAAATTCATTGGATGTGGCATTGCACAGACCAAACACATGGAACCAAAAAATGTCACAGAAATGTCTCTAAGTGTATTACCTTTTTAAATTTAAAAACCCAAGCAAACAAAAAAACCCAACCAGCCAAAAAAACCCAACAGCATATTTATTTTCTAGCGCATGTTGGTTTCAAGGGAAACTGCTCTGACAATAATGTAAGACAGACATCAACTGATAATTAATTTACATTGTAAAAGTGAGTCTCACCTGAGGAAGATCCTAATCTATCCAATTTACTGATTAACCAATCAAGGTTACTGGAAAATTGAGCACAATTGTTTCTGTTGCCACGAATGAGAGCAGCTGGAAAAAACACAAGGTATAATTTTATAACAGGAGATTTCCGTTTGAAGTCATCAATGTTTATCATATGCATTTTAACACTTTTTTTAGAGTAACTTCATGAAATAATGAACAAACAGGTCCACATATGTTACAGTATTAAAGAATCAAGATTTTCATTATTTTGAATATCAGCAATTGACATAACTTCTAGAGAGCACATAGTTTTTGAAGTTGACTGGGATCTACTGGATAAACAGGAATTATATGTTTTGTTTATGCTTTATTTTGTACTTAAATTTAAATAGATGTTATCCACCACCCTTGCTTAATGCATATGTCAAGCACTGTCATGATCACAGGGCTGAAATACTTCTTTTTCTATTTCTCCCTACCAAGAGTGGGAAGATCATAGGTAGAAGTTTAAGATGAGGTGCCGGTTGTGTTCACTGCTGTTTAGTTCTACTTTCTGATTACAACAAGTTATAGAATGCATAGCTTTTAGCATTTCAGTAGTGCAGAATGCAATATTATTTGACTGCACTTTGAAAGTTCAACGATCAAGTCTTTCAAGCAACACTTTTTTTTTTCATCTAGAAGTTATTACTGATCATAGGGGAAAAAAGCAACAAAAAAGCACCTTCTGTATACAGTTGTCAAGGATTTTTATTATGAAGCATTAATATTTATTACATCAGAACAAGTGTGTTCAAAATGTACCTGCAGATGAAAATCAAGATTTCAGATTTTGATCTGAAAAAGGCCTACATAGCACTGAAAACACTTTTTTCATCCTACTTTTCTTTAAGTTCATAAGACTAAAGTAAAATAGACTAAAGTAAAATGCAGGTAATGGTAACTTTCTACTTTCTAAAGCAATGAGAAGACTTCACCTGAAGCACCTGCATGTCTGTGCTATGTCAATAACCTCATGCTTCAAAGTACTTCACCTCGTTTCTTTTATTATTGTCCTGACTCTCGACTTGCTTATTTTACTGTGGTTCAGGACTAACTTCCTTTGTAATGAAATTAGAATGTATGTAAACTCCATTAGAAGACAAGATTCTCCTATACGAGGAATAACACAAATCAGTATCAAACTAGAAATTTAAAGAAATATACATATAAATATTTTTCCTGCTCTATAATTTTGGCCCTTCTACAACACAGCAGTAGTCTGCTCTAGAAACCATGAAAACCATTGGAAAAAAATATTTCCACTTCTGTTTAATATAATTATTTTTATTAACATTTAAATCTAAGCCTCAAGTAACAAACATTGAGGTCAGCAGACCTGACTATTACTTTTAGACTTCTTTCAGCTTCACATACAAAGACTGTTTTCCAGTTTCTCTAATTTTTAAAATAATAATTCACATCTATTTGCATACCACAGGTACATTTCAATTATTTTAAAAAAAAAGCTTTTGGCATGCTTCATGGAACTTTTTCCTAGCTGAGATCTATTTTTCTGCTGTATCATTGCTCAATAAACTCTTTTCTCTGTAATAAATAGCAGTAAGTATACGGAAGAAAATCTGTAATTTATACGATGGAGTGAATAACACAATGATGTTATTTGACCATCTTTGGTCAATGGTCTTTGATGGTGAAGCAGCAAGCAGTACATAAAGATTACATATCCTGTTTTTTTTTTTACATTAGTATGTTTTTGAAGAACTTACCTAACAATTTGTAAAGGAGATTCAAAATTTCTTTCCATGCAGTACCATATTCTTCTCTTGCAATTCCTGCAAAATGAGCTGTGCTGTTGTAGTCATTTAAGCGATCAATGCAATTCAGAACTAGTGCCAGCATTCCCTAAACACATGTGACAGAAAGTGAACTGTACATAAAAAGGTATTTGTTGTTGCCCTTTAGAAAGATTTTTTTCCATTATAAATTGGAAAGTTGCATTATCTTAAATTTCAAAAAAACAAACAGCAAAACAACAATTGTGTTTACAAGATTTGAATATGTATATTTCTGTATAAAATAATTCCTTTTAGAGAATGATTCAATATTGTTCCTTACTCATCTAAGTATTATAAAAAATAAGGAAAAAAAGCTGACAATAAAGGCTTTTAATGTACAGCCTTTTTTACATAAAATCTTCCTTGCATAAGAAGAAAACCCTTTAAATTTATATAAAAAGGAAATTTTGTTGATAAAAAAGGTAGAAATTTTACTATCCAATAAAATATCTGTAAAAACAATTTTAAATACTGAAAGAGATTTTTAACTTCAGTTTGATTGCAGACTCAAATGGTATTGAAAACCTGCAAGCAATTCAAACATGCCTAAAACCATTGTAAAATATGTTTACTATTTGTACAGAAATGTAGTTATTCTGTTTTCAGAGAGGAGAATTCAACAATTATGTAATACACATCCTTCCCTAAAGCAAGCATTCTTCCAGTTTCTAGTGATAAAAAGTTACTGATTTACATCCTGGTGGGCAGAAAAGACATCAGAAATAACATCTATTATTGATCCAGATTTTATAATTCATTTGGGGTATCCAACTTCTATAACTTCATAGAGAGAAAAGGAAATTTCTTGTCAAAACTGTTTCTTGCAAAAATGACATCTGTTTAAAGATGCTCAGAAGTATCAAGATCAAATTTTATAACAGAGGGTTTGTAGCCTGTGACAAGTGTGTGTGTGTGTATATATATATCTATCAGCTACAGAACATTACAGAACATATGTATACATCTAGATGATAATGTTTACATTCTTCTCAATGTTTGTGGCACAATACACTTGAAATTAAAATAATGTAACGATTCCTCTCTCTGTACCTCTTCTTTGAATAAATTTTGTCTGTTTTTGAGTGAGCGGAGTTTGTTTTGCTTATCTTCATGTTGCAGGTCTTCTTCGGGAAGCTGGAAGTATATAATAAGGTCTTGCAGAGTCTGAGCCATCTCCTCAACAGGCAGGGCAGAGGGTGATAGTGTTCTGTTGTTTCCACTATGGAAAACAACAAAAAAGACTGGCAGCATTAATAATTTTCCCACTGTAATTTACGATATTGTGTAGCAGCCAATTTTCTGTTGGTATCTAAATCAAGTTTTGTTACACATATGACATATGCTTATATTTATATGAACAACAGATGATCTGAACTGAACATCATTCAAACACCTATTATTTGTGTGCCCAGCACTCACAGCTTCCAGAAGTGGAATCATGCTTCCCTTTCTGCACTGATGTAAACAGTTTTATGGTAATTGATTTTGTTTAGATACTTTAAATCCCTATTGATGATTTAGATGTAATGTGCAGATGGGCTAAAATAGTACCAGTTATTGAAGCTATACACGCCCAGTCTTCTAGAAAAAGAACACAAAAATAACAGGTAATCCTAACCATGAATTAGGTCTTCTGTATCTATTCTATATAGGAAATAAGGAAGGGTGGGATTTTAAAATGGAAAGCATTTCAAGGTATGTCAGTTGTCGGTAAAATAATGTCTCTTTCCTGTTTGAATACTTTCTCAATCTTGTGTGACAACCCAATTTTCCATGGCCTGACTCACTAGTATAAATAGGAGGAGCCGATTGCTGGCAAAGGTGGCTCTGTTTTCACATCCTCAGCCCAAGAAATACAAAGGAGTAGAGTAGGCCCTTGAGATACTGAAGCAATGTACATATACTTGTATAGTGGCTTCTTTGGAAGGAAATATTTAATTACAAACTCATTTTCCTTTACTTTTTTCATCAAGTAGGTAGTAATACAAGGATATCCACTTGATCATCATAATTAAAACTTCTGCTAAGCACTATGAAAAAACAGTTTCTTCAGTACTACATACATTCTTACAGATTTCATTGTATATTCTTATACAAAGTTCTAGGTATCATAGAATACTTGTGAATGGAGTTAGACTGAGATAATTTAGCAGGTTTTCTTCAACTTAGGATCCAGCTTCTGGATTCTAACTTCAAAGTCTTAGATTTCATGTAAATAATCTTAAATAAACTGTTTTATCTATTTAATGGCATTACTAATCAAAATTGTAAATGTAAATCAGTAAAAATACATTGCTAATAGCTTCTAAATTCAAATATTTGAAAGCAGGAAATATGTATGCTCTTGGAGAAATTCTTATAATTTCAGAATACTTTAAAAAACAGAGTGGTAACAACTACCTTATAAAGTGGCTGAATAAGCTTGTAGTATTGCGAATGATTCGAGCAGCCTGGGATTCCTCATGCTGACATCTTTGTAATGTGAGACCATCATCCATATGACCTTCTTGGTGTAATATAACCTATTGAAATCAATAATTATCACAATAGTTACTTTAAAACGCTTTCTACATTTAAATATTTTGTAACATTTCAGTATTGCTGTGTATGGCCAGTCTTCGCGAACAAAGATTTTTGGGAAAGGTCTTTTTTTACCTTTTGAGCCTGCACAATGGATTTTTTAGGTGAGACACAGCATGCGCTGAACTGAGCCCACCCTTTAATCCTAAGGTTCATCTACTGGGGCCAAGCGAGCTTGGACAATGGCAGTGAGGTCCTCAGGACGTAGGTTTGTTTAGAGTGACCTTCTCATAGATGGATGGCCTCACAGGGCTGACGAGCTCCATCTGCCCGGGGGAGTATCCCTGACCGGGAATCGAACACTGGCCGCAGCGGTGAGAGCACCGCATCCTAACCACTAGACCACCAGGGGTCCCCAATTTCAGTATTGCACTGAAAACACTAATGGTATATTTGGTATGGTAACGGAGCTACTATTTGTTAATCACTTTATCTGGGCACCCATTAAATAGCTACAAGTTTTTCAGTTTCACATAAGTTATTCAGAGAAGACATTTATTCTTCCACAATTCATTAAAAAAGATATGCTTAACAGATATTTTCCAATTAAAATAAAAATATTGTTTTTCTTATATTCTGTCTGTCAGGGAAAGAGGATCTTCACTATCTTAAGCATCATTTACTAAAGGATTCATCCATGAAAAGACTATTGACAAGAAAAATCAAGCTGGAGTGATAAACATCATAAAAATTACAGTGCAGCTAAAGGTGCTATAATGTTTATGAGCAACTTCTGACTCATTTAACTATTTCTACACACTAGGTTGGATTCTTATCAGAACCAGATGTGAACACCATATGAACTTCAAGCAATAATAGAGATCCTTTGGTAGGGTAGGGTTTTAATCTTTCCCTTTAAATAAACACACAATATCACAAAAACACAACATAATTTTTAGGTATCACAAAAAAAAGTCTTGGTCATTTTGAGTCATTAAAATCCTACAGCAATTTTGTAAGAAGTAAATATGAGCTATCCTGCTTCTTTGTCCAAGAGGTAATCTACTGAATTCTCCATTGAAAAATGTATTTTTTTAGCTTTGAGTTAGTAAAAATTTGCAACTGACCAGTTAGCAGAGTAACTCTGAAGGCACTGAGTAGTTAACAAAGAAACTAATAGTTATACAAGTAATTACTGCCACAAATGGGAAAGTTATTTACCAACAACTTTTTGTACATACTAGTGTATAGGTATATCAAAAGCACTAGTAAGTGATATTTTTCTATACTTGTCAGAATCTAGAGTACACATGTGCTCTGTTCCATCAAACATGCTGAGGAACTGCTTTTAAAAGAGACAAACGTCACCCTGTGAGTTTTTATGGACACCAGAATCCATGGAAATATGATGGAGAAGACAGGGAAGGTATTTTTGAATGATTACATTAATAATTTTATCTTAAAGAAGACTAGTTTACATTTTGGTCATCTTTTCTCTTGGTTCAAATACTTTTTAAATATAGAATCACACTGTTGGTGCCTTTGCTAACTTGAATACCATTATTTAACATAAAGAAGGGTCCTGATGTCCCTAAACTGAACAAACACTGAAGAGCTGCTCTTCCCATCACAAAACTAGTAAGAAAATATTTGACATTCAGATAATGTTTCTTCAGGCCATTGTATGTAGCTCTAAGTTTTGGAGCTACAGGAATGGAAACATTTGACAGACTGGATATAAAAGCTGCCATGCCTTGCAAAGTAATTGCATCACCATTGTGGAGCAGATATGTACTCTTCTTCCTTAGCATGCAGCAGATCAGGAAAGAGTGGAGTCTTTTAGAAGGACTAATCTTTCCTACTTCTCTCACCAAAAAAAAAACAGAAAACCAACAAATAACTCAAACCTCAACTGAATCATCCAGAAACATCACAATGACAGGAAAGTGCGATTTAGAACTCCAGCGAGTAGATCACAGACAGAAGCATTCAGCACTGTCTACATCAGTTCTCCAGATAAAACACTTCTTTGCATATAAAAAGGGGCATTTGGCACTGTCTTGCTTGTTGAGGTACAGCAAGACATTGATGAACAGCCTGAGCAATGGCCTCCAGAAAATGAATCCAAAACATACAGCATACGTTTCTCTGTTCTCTGACCTCTAACATTTTGGAGCTCTGCAGGAGTTCATAGCTTGCACAAAAGCAAACTCTCAAACTGAAAAGACAGACAACCATCACTCACTGGATGGTGTGGGGATGTTGACTAGAACATTGATGTAAACATCATCATTACCTGGCAAAGTCTTGAAGCCTTGTTTACCACAATCTCAGAGAGAGATAAAACAAATAACAATTCTTGTAGAAATATGCAAGAAAAGCCCCAAAAATGATGCCAGAATTTCTTTTTATTAGTGTCTTGCAAAGACAGTACTTTGTACTAGGTACATGAAACTGCATCAAAAACCAAAACCCCAGAAGTTTTTACTGGGAATTTTTAGTATTTTGTAACAGAATTAATCCCATAGTTCTTTTCTCCTCTCTATGGATTTGCAGCAGCTGACAGTGATAATAGCTAGGTTGTGTGAAAAAAAAGCATCCTTTTTTATACATCTAAATTTCCTTAAAAAATTATAGTCTAGTATAATGCATTGCAGAGGATAAAAAACTTTTTTTTTGCCTCCACAGAAATATCAATTACTGGAAGCTAGAAGGTTTGGGTTTTCTTCTGTTTGAAGGTGTTAAAAAGATAGAATTCTCCAGGTGAGAGGGCAACAAAAGATTCGAAGACTTTGAACATGAATGAAACGGTTTCAAAGGAGAATAAAAGTGACAGGCAATTATGGAGGTTCTTTTAGACCCTTGCTGCTGAGAAGAAAACTGGGGAAACAAAATACTAAACTGGAAGCTATTGTAAAATTCTTCATTGAATAGAGAGCACAAATCTCCATGTTGCCTTTTCAAGAAGTGAAATTGGATGCTCTGAGGAAACAGAATGCCATAGCCAGTTCTGGCACGGGAAATGAAGAGGCTATCATTGTGTGATTTAATTTTTTATCAAGAGAATACTGAATGACTGGCATATAAAGAATTTCTCTGATCAGCCAGGTTGCTGAGAACTGAAGGGGTTGGGCACTCACTACCCATTTATGATGACCATTTGTACTGCATATGAATAAATCTGATTATGCCAAGGGTGTGTGATGCGGATCTCATTGTTTCATATTACAGTACTTGTATATGGGTATCCTCTTATGAATGTACATACATACAAGTAACTAAAAGAGAATTCCAACTTCTTTTCGGTAATGAACATTTTTTTTCCTTTCTCTTGTTCTCATGATAAGCTGAAGTTGTAAAATCTACAAATAGAGAATCAAGGAATCATTTGGTAATGAAGCAATTATGTGACCTAGTATTAAACCCCTTAATACTGAACAAAATGTGAATGTAATTTGAAGATTTAACAGATTATATGCCCTTAATTAAGAATATAATCGTACCCTATAATCAAAAGGCTGAGTGAAAGATCTTCCTGATGTCACATCACAATTACATCTAACATTTGCGGAGGAAATTATTCACTAATATCTCTTAAGAAATTTGAGGATTTTCCAGAGCCATTTCTTAAGTAACAAATTTAATTGCCATTTCACACAATATACTCAATAAAAAAATCTAAAACATCAGTGAATGTAAGATGACTTACAAGTTTACACCAGTTATAACAGTTCGATGTAGTTTTTCAAAATTATTTGACCATTCAAATCAGGAATTTCCATCTTTTACTGGTGTCAAAAATAAAAATTTAGCAAAAATTAATAATTTCTTCTGACAAGAAAAATAGTTAAACACATTTCTTAGTGGCAAAGTTTTTTCTTCAGTTATGTAGTGATGTTAATATCCAACACTGTTTACATTTTTAGAATGAAATACTCACATTTTCAATATAGCAGCACAAAACAATTAAACCCACAAACTATTATGAAATTAACATTCATTTCACAAGTAATTAAAAAGAATATCAAATATTACCTTTCTTTTCAAGGGACCTAAACGTGCTGATTTAGCATCCTGTGCTTTGTAAGTCAACCATAAGGCAGTGGCCACATGTTGGACAAAACAGATTGAATCACCATACTTTATTTCTGGGAGTCCCATTCCATCAATGTCACGTTTGAGACTAGAATCCTGCTTTTCTTTTAGCTCCTAGGAAGATAAAATAAAGTTGGCATTCAATCTCTGTACTGGAATAGGTTATGTTTCTACACTGAATATATATTACAATCCTGAACAATGTTTATGCTACTTATGCTGTTAAGACAGAGCTAAATTTTACTTAACATAATTTTTCTTTCTTTATAATTAATTATTCAGTTTGTGATTAAAATTAATTTCAAATCTCAAGCATCTTTTTCTCTGAAGCAAGAAAAATCAAGGAAAATCTTTAAATATTAAAAAAATATTTAAATGTTTAACTTAACATGATCAATAGTGGAGTTACTGATGTAAGTAAAGTTTCAGTTTGAGAGTCTGTAAAACTCTATATAACCAACATTCTTGAATTTTAGCTTACACATGAAAAAATAAAAATAAACAGAAACCTATTTTGAAATGCAGATAAAATATTTTTATGCAAAAGAATTTTTTGTTTATAAATTGTATATACAGATAAACACTTCACTTGGATAATATGTTTGTATTGCAACAACCAGCAAAAAAAGAAAATACTAATTTTAAAAATAAGTACAGTTTGGCTTTTACCTTTACCTTATTTGTAAAGTTCTTAGGTTTCTTACATTTATTTTATTATTTTATTTATTAACTTTGTAAGAAGAATTGGATTTTTTCAAAACTCTTTTAAAGATATTGCTCAATGCTTAGCTAGAACACCCAGTTCTTAAACCCAAACTATTTCTTAATCCTATTCTTCTTCATTTACGACTAGAGGATTTTAAGATCCCAGCATAAAAGCAAGTATCTTTTTCTTTAAAATAAAATATTCATCCTTTCACAACTGAATTCAGGAATAAGAACAGAATTATGACGTAAATTTTGTAATAACCAATTATGGATACATGGGATTCAACAAAAAAAATTTAAGAAAATAGAGTAATTAAAGAACATCAGTTTTCTATGATTTCAACTGCTAATGGACTTAAGTGTAGATAGTTGTTAACTTGTTAACTAAACAAAATATGTTAGGAACTGATACACAGTCTAAATTTTTATATGTATAACAGGGTTTTCTTTTTATTTCATTTCAGGTTACCAAATTTTCAACATCTGTAGAGAAAACAGAAGTTGTATTCTAGCCTTGCTAATCTGCTTTCATTTATACAGAATTTAACTGTCCCATTTCAACAATAATTTTAGTTGGAACAGGTAGCATTATAATGTCAAGGTAAAATTGAATGAAATTATAAGACATTCTTCAGGGTTACCATTGCAATGTGAAGATTATGAGGAAATCATGTCACATCATATTTGTGTGGCCTGCACTATCACGTATGAATAAAGAGGAATTATTTCAATACACATTTGCCATAAGGTCATTAAATGAAAAATACAATAAAATAGCAAAAATTCATTAACTGTCAGCAATTACTTCTTTGACTCTACACAGCATCCTGAATATTAAAACACTTTTTTTTCAAATATTGCATCTGCATCTGAAATCATAATTTGGTAACAAGCAATCCTAGTGAAGTTACTGTTTTGAAAAAAATTGAGTGATACTGACCTTTTTTGACAACATTAAACATACAGAAAAAACCAAGAATTTGAATTTCAGAAATAAAGCTTTCGAATTATTTTGAGGGCCTGAAGGTCTAAAATAAATACAGCATAAATTCCTCTTCATCATGTTTTGCTCCTTGCTCTCTGTCCAATTTCTCTAGGATTTCAGCCAAGTAATTTGATCACAGTGTGATCGCAAAGACAGGGTGTATTTTACAACAGCTGAAAAGTATAGTCAGATAAAGATTACCGGGGGAGGAGGGGAAAAAAAATCTCTTATCTAAATATTTGAACATATTTTAGCAGTAAAATATCCAGATACTTTCTCTTTTAAAATCCTCTCTTCACAACCTCTTCTCAGTTTAACTCCCTCCAGATGTGAATTAATCAAATCAAAGAAAACAAATCACATCATGGGCCTAGAAGATGGCACAGGAAAAACAACAATACCAAAAAAAGAATCAATAAAAAAAAAAGAAAAATGGAATGAACACAGGAATTTGAGGGCAAAGCTGTCAAAGAGGATATTTTTGAAAGATATTTAATATATTAGAGGAAGAGCAAGAATCAGTGAGAAAATTCATGGAATCATAGATTCCTATGTGATGGAAAGAAGGTAAGGAATCACAGTGTGAACAGAACAAATAAAGCCAACTGCCTTTACAAAGATTTTTTCAATAGTAAAAACACAGTAGGGGAAAAACTTTGATATCTTAAGGGCTTGCTTAGGCACCCCGAAGAATGGTAAAAAAGCTGTCTGCTGAACTCCTAGTAAATCTAACTTGCGTAAGCTAATGAAAATTTTATCTTTTAGTTTTGCACACTGTTATTGCAATAAAAGTACTGCCATACATCCTCAAATTTAACAAAAGAAAAAGTTAAAAGTCTACAGATATAACAGCAAAGGACTGATACTTTGACCTAACTTATTGTACTCTGTACATACTCTATTGGAAATGCAGTGCTTCCAGAGAAATTACAATTTTAAATTATAAACTTAAAAGTAAGTACTTGAACTTTTAGAGACAGATGTAGGTAAAGGACTCAGTAATACCTATCATCTTATTCAAAAACCAAATTAATCTTTATGATTACTACTAAACTATTACAACATCCTAATGCCATGTTGAGTCCCTAAGACAGCTACATGCTGGTAGTAATATTGAAATGATATCAAATCCTTTTGCATGAGTCATCTGTGACTTTTGAATGTGTCAGAATGTTACTTACCAAGGCTATACCAATAAATTTTTATTGTCAATTTTATATATCATAACTAAAATAAAGTATGAAATCTCAAATATTAGTTCTGGGATACAAAAATTTAAAATAAACAAATATTTTTAAATATACTCTCGTTTGCGCTGTGTTTAGTCTCAAAGAAATTTCTAAGTAGAACCAAGATTCTGCTCAGCAGTGTATACTGAGCCAAGTACTGTGCTGGAATGAGAACATCCCATTTCAAAACAGGATTCCATCTGGTGTAGAGAAACTGCTGTCTCTGTTGTCACAAGGCATTACAGATCTGTTGCCTTAAAATATAAAGATTCACATTTTAAAACTTGGTCAGAAGTAAGCTCCATATTAAAACCAATAAAAGATGTAATTTTGGGGGCTTTCCATCAATTTCTGATACTTATAGCTTAGTTTGCAGTAATTTGCAGTAAACAGGCACATATTACATATGCTGTTTTCATTGAAATCAGCACCATGATGTTCTTTAGCATATTCCTTAACTTTTTTTATAAGTTCCCTTCTGTTCTTATTTATGTGAGGACATAGTAAGGAAAACACTAATTTGAATTTTATAATTTAAAACAACTGTTTCAATTTCCAGTGCTAGCCAGCAAAAGGGAAAAAAAAGCAGTGAAAGTAAATTATGAATGCAATCACAGATTTTGAAAAGCAAGGAACAGACAAGACTGCTGGAATGTACCACTAATGAGGATGAAGGTGCTTTTTCAACAAGAAGGTCTCTATAACAACTCCTGGAAAAAAAAGACTTTATTTAAGTCATGTGTTACAGGCTCCTGGGAAGCCTGAGGGATTTGTATATTCCACATAGCTCTGCCTTCTGGCAAAGGTAATACCTCTTTTCTACAAAAGAGATATTTGCTGTCTTCCAAACAGGAAAGAATACTGCAATGGAAAAATGTTTTATTTCCTTTTGGATACTCTGCAGCAGTGTTTAATGTGAGCAATCTGGTCTGAATTCAGTGTTGACCCTATCCGGAGCAGAGGACTGGACTAGATGACTTCACAGGGTCCTTTCCAATTAAAATTACTCTATTAGTTTAAAGGAGAGGAGTGCTGTAAACAGACAGGTATTCCAGCACTCTATTTTTAAGAATCTGTACACAGATGGACATAGAGGTATATATTCCCTGAATTCATGCCATATTAAAGTCCAGGCAAGTGAAAATATTTCTTCATTGAGAAAATGAACCAATCAAAGGTTTACAAATACATACGTGCAGAAATTAAGATAAAATATATATATTGCATATATCTAGTCTAACTGTTAGTTCTATGGCTGTTTTTCCTCTCAATATGTATGCCATCAGCACTTGGCTGAAAGAGCCCCTTCCTTCTTACAGTCCACATCAATCTTTGGGGCTTATTCCCTTCCAAAACTTCATCTTTCTGTCTTCAGGAAGAGTTATTACTGCTTGTTACCTTCACCTTTTGAAATACTAATATCTCTAACCATGGGACAATGCAGCTCTTACCTGTCCAGACAATTAATAACTATTCTTATTCTTTGCACAGAAAAAAGCAAGTTTATAACATATTTTGAGATAGAAATGTGCTTTTCTCTATAGGACAGCACATATAATAATGGCCAGTCTTCGCGAACGAAGATTTTGGGGAAAGGTCTTTTTACCTTTCCAGCCTGCGCAATGGATTTTTTAGGTGAGACACAGCCTGCGCTGAACTGAGCCCACCCTTTAATCCTAAGGTTCAACTGCCGGAGCCAAGCAAGCTTGGACAATGGCAGTGAGGTCCTCAGGACGTAGGTTTGTTTAGAGTGACCTTCTCATAGATGGATGGCCTCACAGGGCTAACGAGCTACCATCTGCCCGGGGGACTTGGGATTCGAACCCGTGGTCGCAGCAGTGAGAGTCCTGCATGCTAACCACTAGGCCACCAGGGGTCCCCAATAGGACAGCACATATAGGACAGGATGATTAGACACTGAGCTTGTATTTAATACAAAAAAAAAATGTACATTAACAACCATATTATGCATAAACACAGCAGACATGAATGACTTCTGCATAAATAATTACTACTGTACTTCAGCTTAGTCATCTTGGACACTGTAATAAATTTCACTAATGGGCCTTTGAGTCACACCTCAACAAAAAGAGTATGAAAATAGGGAATGTTTAATCAATGTAACAGAAATTATTTTACTAATATGCATACAAACCCATTAAGTATATATACTTAAAATTTATACATTTATAGTATGGCCAGTCTTCACAAACGAAGATTTTGGGAAAGGTCTTTTACCTTTCCAGCCTGCACAATGGATTTTTTAGGTGAGACACAGCATGCGCTGAACTGAGCCCACCCTTTAATCCTAAGGTTCATCTGCCAGGGCCAAGCAAGCTTGGACAATGGCAGTGAGATCCTCAGGACATAGGTTTGTTTAGAGTGACCTTCTCATAGATGGATGGCCTCACAGGGCTGACGAGCTCCATCTGCCCGGGGGAGTATCCCTGACCGGGAGTTGAAGCCGGGCCGCAGCGGTAAGAGCGCCGCATCCTAACCACTAGACTACCGGGGTCCCCGGAAAAAATTACAGCTGTAATAAATGCCCCTGCACAACATCATATGTACAATCTGCACTGCATAGCCTTTATACTGAGTAAAGAATGAAAAACTATTTGGTGAGAAACTAGCAATCAGAGGAAATTTCCTGATAGTTTTTCAATTATTTTAATTGGCTAAAATAAAAATTCATGAAATATCATATGCAGTCACACTAATAAACATCATTATTTTAAACATGCTAAGAACACTAACAAAAGTCTAGCATCTGTCAAGACTCTTAGTGCTAGATTTTATATAGTATACAACTAACTTCAAAGATTCATTCTCACTGCCCTTCAGGGACCATACAGCGTTCATAATTAGGTGGAAAATGTAGTTTTTCATAGTTAATAAAAAACACTATTGTAGCAACTATGGCAACTATTTATAAGGAAAATCATGAAAACAAATAAAAACTTCTAATCATCGTTGATTATAAAAAACTTTCACTTTCTGGGAAAAAAATTTATTAATTTCTCCTACCTCCACAATCATTCTTCATTCTCTCTCCCTTGTATTGTTTGTCCCAGCTGGAAATGATGATAAAGCTAGTAACATGCAATTAGCAGCTCACTAGAGAGCATAGTTTGAAAATATATGGTTTAGAAATCACTGACTACATTTTCCTTGCATTGAGGAAAAATTCGATTGAGTTCAGTTCAGTTCCCATCAACACACTGCACAAAGAATAGCAACTAAACTGAATTCAACAGATAGAGCTTGAACGTATAACACTAATGAGATTCTGTCTAACTAAAATGATTCTATGATTATTAAAGTATTCATATTAAATCACTCTGTCTTGCATTGTATTTGTTTTCAATCTTGTTTTTTAAATGTGGTAACAGTTTAGTTTATTTGTAAATTTCTTAATCATCCCTATTTTTTCTAAGGGAGACCTTTGTTACTCTTGACTCAGTTGTTTACCTTTGTATTTCAATGAATAATCCCTGTCAATTACTTCAATTTAAAAATGGTAAGTAATTTATACAGTTGTTGAAACAACTCAGATTTAGTATTTGAGTGCTCCACATTTAGAACAAATTTGAACTGATGTTATTTACCTTTGATGCTCTGAAACAAAAAGCAGTAGATGTTGTGTCTGACTTTTCTCTATCTAATATTACAACTCCTTCATCTTCATGCAGAGCCAAATACTTTCCTGTTGTAATATGTCGAAGACGGAAAGGCTGTCCCCATCTGATGTTACTTCCACTCCAGCTAAACATAAGAGACATCAAAAAATAGTTTATTAACTAAACAAACATAACATTTCTACTTCAGGCTCTAAAGGATGTTCAGAAAATAGAATGTGCTATATATTACTTTTTGGTTCTGATTTCAATATGTGCATAAAAACAGATGAAAAACTTAATATATTTGCAAAGGGAACACTGGAAAGGAGTATAGCTTTCATCTTCTTGTTCCTGCACCCTCTCTCTGTTTTATTAGGGTGTTACACGTGGTGTCCATAAAAACATCCTGCATGTGTAAATTAACTACTCTCTTTTAGTTGACTGACTAGACAAACAAATTAAACCTAGTTGGGTTTAATTTGTGAGGACTCAACATTTACAGAATTCTTGTACATCTCTCTTAGTTATGAGGGTATTTCATTTGCAATCACAAATGCACCAAGGGTAAAACAAACATATGGTTCAGAAGGCCATCAAAGTTAAAACATACATAATTTTATGGTATATATTGAAATTTCACTTCCAGCAAAATAAGAGATAGCTAATAACGTAGGAAGGTGATAGAGTCTTAAAAAAACACCCAACAAAACAAACAAAATAAAAACAAAAAACCACACAGGAGTAATATTACTGCTCTGATTTCCACCTGTGCTTCTAAAACTCCAAGTGAAAACTAGAAAAGTATTTTACTTGCGGACAGAAGCAGTGTCCCAAGCAGACATACATCATAGTCAATGCTGCTTTTAATATGGGAGACAGAAAAAAAAGTCTTAAAATACTGACATTCCCTATATGATTATATCAAAATGGATTGATTTTATTATTGACAAAGAACATACTAACACATATCAAACAGCATGACAAATATATTAGTCATGTTCTGCCTTAAGGGTCTGTAATAATCAAATTGCTGTGAACATAACAGGAGTTGTTAACAAAAAAAAGTTACAAAAAATATTAGTACCTTATTCGAAGGGGTTCTACTCTCCACAAAGACCTTGCTCGAACACCAGCTCCTCCAGTTTCATAGAAAACTTTCCTACAGAAAAGATTCAGAAGATCATCCTCTTGTGTTTACTTGTGTTTACATAGTATTTTTAGCTTAATTCTCTGTAAATTGTACATTACTCCCTACTTCTCCTCTGTTAAACAAATGGAGTTGAACAGACAGAAGATTCCTACTCATCACTGAGACCATCATACACAATCCATATATCCCAGGTAAATTAGACTATTTCCATTAAGCTATTCTCTCTCAGGAGATGATAAAATTCAAACTGGCTGGAGAACTTTTCCTGTTACTTAAACAGCTATAAAAATACCTAATTCCTACAGTTCCAAAGAGATTACTAAAGGTTTTAAATACATATACACAATATTAAAATAAATATATACATTTTCAGATACTATTGATTCTCTGCATGAACATGACACTGAGACTTCATTCCTAGAATTACTTGTATGATTCCTATGAAAGGACAAAAAGGGTGGTAATAACAAAAATTCTGCATTATAACCTTTACAAAACAGATAATACAGATAAAATTATATATTGGTTTTAGAAAATTCAGAGCAATAAAAAAAAAGGAAGTGAAAGAATTAAACCTTTACTATAATCTAGTTTTCTTGAACTATTGTCTGGGGATCAGTGATATGTTTTAGTGCTGAAACTAATATTCTACTTAACAGTCAAATACAAACAAAAACAAACTATGGTGGATTAGCCCTGTTCACAGGAAGTTTTTAATGTTTTAGTAGTCATTCATGCTTTGTCATCTAAGCACCAGAATTTGTATAATCTTCCTCATTTATAATGAATATAGGAAATAAAATGGATAATAAGAAAGGTCTTGATCTAAAACTCTGCCTACTGAAAGATGAAAAACTTCAAGTGGTTCTTGACTGCTGACTGGGGTTAAACCACAAAATTAGCATTGTTCTTGTGCAACCATGGGACTCAGAACTCAACTTGCAAAATGAAAGTTGTGGTTCTCCTATCTGAACAAATGTTTCTAACTTTTCTTCTACTGAGAACAGTTAAGATTTTAATTCATCTGATCCTCTCTTTCTTGAGCAACACCAATATAATCTGGAAGTATCTACATTGTATTATGAAGTATGCTGAAGCATGACAAACCATTTGCATCCAGTTTCTTTATAAGGTGGACTTGTATTTATACCTCTATATTATTTAGGAGTTACATTTAAGAACATATGTGATGTCAAAAATTTCGAAATAATAGTGTGTCAAAAGAATAAGAATATATATTCCTCATAGTTAAAGCAATATCATTTCCTATGCATTGTTTTCCATAAAGATGTTTTAATATTCTAGAATCAAAGGAAAAAAAAAACACCTACCTGTCAATTCATCTTCATTTCCAGATTGTGAATATGATCTTTCAAGATCTCTTCCAACATAGGCTGTTACATGATTTTATGAATATACTGAATACACAATACCTGTTTGGAGCTTTACTCTTCCATTTTCATCCTAGATCCTCTTTGGTCCCACTGACCTTACTGATGTTACTTTTGGCAGACTCTAAATACCTCTTCCTAGCTAAGCTCAAAACTGAGAGAAGCAGTATCATAGATATGTCTTTGTTCACCTGTATACTTTTAATTCCTATACTACTTAAAATCTTTTATCTTTCTCCAGATTCTTCTATATGCAACACTACCCTAGCATTAGTGACCTGTCCTTACTGTAACAAAACTGCAAGTAAAAGAGAATTGCTGCTTTTTCACAACAGCATCCACATAGTGTTTTCTCCATCTGCTTGATTCCATCCACTCATTTTTTTTTCTTGCCAAGCTGGCCTGTTTGATATTCAATATCTCCATCTCAAGTATTTCCATTTGGAAACAAACACAACAATTTCCTACATCTCTTTCTCCTGTTCCTATTACTACTTGGGTTTTTTTCTGTGTTTATTTTTTTTGATAATGTAAATGTGACTTCTACAACTATGACACAATACAAATTTGGCCTTATGTCTGTTATGTAGGTCATAAATACAAAAGATAGGACAACTTTAAATCGTCGCTATCACACATTTGAAAACGTTCAGTATAGCATTCACATTATTATCCATTTTAGGAACATAAAAACATAGATTTTATTCAGAGAATTTTTTTTTATTTCACCCTTTTATTTACTTATTGTAAGAGACATGGAAGCAGATCTTAAGTCAGTAGCACTACACATCAAACATATATTAAGAATAACATCATACTGGGGAATAGGACTTCAAAATTATTTTTAGTTTTAACTATATCTGACTCCTAGATAAGTATCAGCAGTAGCAAAGTACAGCATTTCTGAACATACCAAAGTGTGTTGGCATCTATTTTAACCATACAAAGATAGGTTGTTTATAAAATTAGTCTTACTATGACATCTGTTCTACATAGGTGTCTAGATCCTCACATTCTTCTAGTATTTTTATACTAGATGTATACATTTTGATACTCGGTGCAAACTTTGTATCTTTTTTTCTATAGACATATGAAGAGAATAGCAATAAAAATTCACCAAGTGAATTTTTCTGGCATTCCGTTTGAGTTTTCTTTTGGCTTTGGAGACAGTTTTACTCCACAGAAATGTAAACATGGAAAATTTAGAGCTGAAAAGTTTACTTGACATGACTGAATGTTACTCGTGGTATCATATTACCTAAAGCATAACTTATTTGCCACAATGGGTATGATGATCTTATTTGCTGAATATGATTTTTAAAGCTAGGAGGCTGGTGTATCAAAATTATTAGCTTGCTGTGATTTTGATTAACAGTAAAATACAAAAAAATAAAAAAATTCAACATAGATATATAACTGTAGATGTAAGTGTAATACAAAAGTGATTTAGTCTATGTAAAGTGATCTAATTATCTTAATATATTAATCAAATTTAAGAAAGCAAGAGCTTGCCAAAAGGTGCAAAATATATAAAATATGAAAGTCATTGTGGAGGCCAAACTTACTTTTTTTCTGTTTTGTTTGGTTTTGGGGTTTTTTTTACATTACCATCTTCCCTGCTAACAGTAGCTTACCTCTACTTATACTAGTACACATTAAAGACAAACAACATAACAGGCTGAAATCTCAGTGGAAATGGACCACTTAAATTTCAGCAATAAATGAACTCATTACTGATTTTCTGCTTTGTGGGTCCTAACTTCTTTTAATAATGTCACTGCCTAATTAAAGATTGCTGTAAAGAGGTTTTAATCTATCTAACCTCAAATCAACTGACAATCTTTTCCATTTTTGAGAGAAGGAAATATATAAAAATGCACCATCACTTACTTGTGTTGTGAATCATTCTGATCTGTAGATGGAATTGTCAAGCACTCATCATGGCCATGGAAAAAACGTACTACATGCCCACCAAGAAGATATCCTGTAGAAGAAGTTCATTTACTCATTAGCTTAAACGTTGACAATATGAAAATAACACCCTCATAAAATTTTTAAAAATTCAAAAGAGCTAGATGAAATGTTTTCCAAATTTTCAACCATAACTGAAATTAAACAAGAACAAATTTAGTATGATGACATGTTATTTTTAATACCTTTTTCAGTTAAAAATAGTTCTTCTGAAAATGAAGACAAAAAGAAAGCAATCTCTTAAATTTTAAAAATCAAATTGGGATTCTGAGACAGAAAAGGAAATTAAAGCCCTCGGCAACATTTATTTTCTTGAAAATTGAAGAAATTAAATAGTGTAAAAATGTCCTTCTGAAGTTGTGCTCTCTTAGACAAAGGAATGGCTGTGCCATGCCAGACTGAATTTTCTTCTAGTCCTAAATCCTTTCTCCAAAGCTTATAATTGTGGGTGTCTAAGGCAAGAGTATAGGGAGAAGGCAAGGAGCAGTGATGCTCTTCCAGACTGCTATGATTTGTGGTTGTGAGATTTCGTGAACCGGAGATTTAAGTCTTTGTATAATTATACAATGCTACGAAAAATTCCAACTGTAAAGGAATACCTTTTATTTATATATTAACACATTAATTAATTATCCCTGCAATGCTCTTGTACTTGCCAGGAAAGAGCTGTTTTATGTCCCTGGTGGTGGTAATCAATTACAATACAGTAGGCTAGGAACAAGAAAAAAACATGCAGAAAATGGTCAGGTGGGAATTTTTTGTTACCATTTCAGCTGGGTAGATAACAGTTTATTTCCATGCAGAATAAAAGCTGTGAGCAGTTTTAACTTCTCTGCATATTCATGGATCTTTTGCATAAACTTGGGCCAGTTCTGCAGTCAACCTGATTTGTGGGTACTCAGAGAATGTAATATTGTCATATTATGTAGTCTTTGCCACATCAATATATAATATAATCGATATATTGCCAAATCAAATATATAATACCACAGTTTCCTCCCCATTACTACAATTTAAATTATCTCAATACAAAATAATTTCGTGAGTTCATCAGTTTGTTCTGACATTTATAATCTGTGTCAAAAGCAAAAGTGCACAGCAGCAGTAAGAGAAAGAGAAGAGAAAAACACTTTGCAATTCTGAAGATTAAGTTTAATGCAAACTAACTTTCCAACCCATTTAACACAGAGTGCAGGCATTTTGCCTCACATTAAAGAGGAAAAGACAAAGGGGTGTAGGAGGAGAATGGTTCATCATAACTTCACTTCAAACAGTTCTGATGTAGTAAGTGAAATTAATGCCTTTTGAAAGAACATACATAAAGGAGGAAGGAAAGAAGAAAACTTTCATACTGTGCAGCTGATTCAAAATAAATTTGTAAATTAGGAAAACAATAACTGACAATTACTCTGTTGGCAATTAATACAAAATTCAAGTAAAGAAATAATGTGAAAAAATACATTTTCCTGATATTTGTGTTCCATCAAAAGTTTCTCAAACATCGCAAAATGTACATTGTCTGATTCCCAATACAATTTTACACTCAGGAAATCCTGCTTCCTCGGTCTGTTCATTCAACATGAGCTAGGCTGTTATGTCTTTTTACATATGATCATCTCTCACATAAACCATTCCGAGAACTGTATATGCAACTAAGCCTAAGTAATTGGAAAAAAATTGATTGATACACAGAAAACCTACTTCTCTGCTTACCTCACCCTAACCTATTTAATTTATTTTTTTTTTAATTATACAATTTTGGATTATGTGACCAATTCTGGGCTACACAGTATAAGGGTTCCAAGTACAGAAAAGGGACACTAAGATGATTAAGAGACTGATGCATGTGTCAGAGACTGAAATGGTTAATGATTTATGCATTCCAGGAGTTTGCAGGCTTTTGACTTTTACCTTACATCTCTGATGGGCAGTTGGGCCCATCCCCCCCTACCAATCTTGAAAGGCGGGAACCAGGCCAGACTCAGAAGCTCTGCGCAGGCCCAGAGAGAGGTTGGAGGCTCGAGACATGGCCTGTGACACTGACCATGGGTAACTTCTTGGAGTGTGGGGGCTTCCCTCCTTCACCCCCAGCAAATCAAGGCCACCACTTCAGTTGACGGACATGGAAGCGGCAACTGCCAGGTGTCATCGCTGGACCCCGTGGGCGGTGACTATATGCATTTCTCCCCTTCATATTTTCTTTCCCTTACTCTCCCTTATCCTTACCCTGTCTTTCCTTTCTCTCCCTTATGTGTTCCCCCCCCCAAAGGTTATCTTTATGTTGCATCGTTATATGACAGCAACCAAAACGCTGGCTTACCTGATGATGCCAAATTGTTAAAATAAATTTTGGCAATATATGTTTTCAGACACCGATTATCTAGTGTCGTTTCGCTTTAATCCACCCCAAGGGAAGTATTGATAAAAACCTGAGTTACCCCCCTCCCCTTCTCCCGGGGCGGGTCGTAACAGCATGTCACACATGAGGAAAGGCTGAGGGAACTGGGACTGTTTGACCTAGAGAAGAGAAGGCTCTGGGGGGACTTCAGGAATGTAAAGAGGACGGGATCAGGGTCTCTTCAGTGGTGCCCAGTGACAAAACCAGGGGCAATGGGCACACATTCAAACATGGCAGAGTCTTTCTGAACATGAGGAAACACTTTTTCATGTTGAGGGTGTCTGAGCACTGCCACAGGTTGCCCAGGGAGGTTGTGGAGTCTCCATCCTTGGAGAGAGTCTAAACCTGCCTAGACACAGTCCTAGGCAACCTGTTCTAGGTGGGCCAGCTTGGACAGTAAATTGGGCCAGGTCATTTCCTACCTCAACAGCTCTGTGATTCCGTAAGTTCTTAGGAAGTTTAGCTGCCAAATCCCTTCTGTTACAGAAATCTAAAATATACCATCGATCTTCCATGATCTCTCTGTGTGGCTCATTTTGTTTATCATCTGTTACAAGTTTTAAATTTTGCTATAGGATGGCTTTTCTGTTTTTTTACCTGTGAAACCTGAGAAAACACAGACTTTTCCAGAGTTGACTTCTATTCTATTTATGATCTAGGATGGCAGGCCCCCAGACAGGGGGGTGATATTGTGATATTGTATATTACTATATCATAAGTGATCAGTTTTACAGCCAAGTGGTACAAAATGACAAGGACATTTGAGTCATTTGTGAACATCAAGGGCTAATACTTTGAACAGAGAATGGCAGATGTAAAGTACAATGTTTGCTATGACAGTGTTAATGTCAAAATATGGCATTGAAATAAGAAGCAACACCGAGTGGGTCAGCCTTTCAACATAGAACAAGAAATTTCTCAGAATAAGGTCAAACATGACCATAAAATGAAGCTAAGTACCTAGAAAGAAATCCTCACTCTGGTGTAGGATTTAGACTAGTTAAGAGAATGAATTTTCTTGTCGATTACAGACAGACAATAAATATGGCTGTGAGATCCACAAAGGATATTGAACAAATGTCCATAAAAACACAGGAGACTGAAATAGGAACTTTGAGAAAAGGTTTTCCATTTTGCCTGTACTTTTATCTCTCTTCTGTTATATCCTGGGAGAACAGGACATAGATTTTATACAAAATCTAAGTTTTCTGGCTTTAGTTATTCTGCAGCTCCTGCTCCCCAAAATTAAACTGAGTTTTCATTTCTCATGAAGCTTTTTATGCTTTGTTATTCTAAGGTTACAGTGCTCATTTAGCTTTTCTTCAGTTGATCTGGCTGATGCATCTGTATTTCCCTGTTTTCCCATCAATTATTCTTCTCTCCTATGCTCCTTTCCTTTATTTTCATGAAACTTTTTGGTTTGGTGTTCCAAGGGTGATTTTTTTTTTCATTTTCATCCTTTATAAAAAGCATACAAAGTAACCTAAATTATATATTATATTATAATTTATTTATTTCTAAATAAATAAAATGACAGACCTTCCGTAATATTGCTTCCTGAGCATATAGGATGTACATTCCATAGTGTCTGCATAAAGGAGGCATCCACATGAATACTTCCATTTGAAACAGACAGATGCTGAAATAAGACAACGATAAGAGGAAATAGTGAAAATTATGCACTTATAAATATTTAGTACATTAATTTAACAACAAACTGAATATATCATAAAGTAAATACACAAACATTCTTTAAAAATTAGCAGTTGCTTTTAAAATGAACTCTTTTCTAAATCTAATCAACAGACTCCAGCTGCAGCAAAGAACTCTTTCACAATTACAGAAATAAAAACTTCCTAAGATGGAGAATGCTGAAGTACACCTCGGGAAAAAGGCTTGGAAACAGTCTTGTTCTGAAGGAGGAACACACACACATACACATACACCTGTTTCAGTGAGGAAAAATAAAAATGCATTACAACCAGGCATTAGTTCCTAGATTAGAAAAAGATGATTCATAAGAACCCCAACTATTTTCCCCATCTTCTCACAGCACTCTGTATGTTCCCACCACTTGGTTGCTTGTTAAAGAAACAAACTTACCAGGTATCTTTCAGAGGACACGCTGACCAGGATAAGATCATCACCTATTCGAACTTTTTCTCCTTCTGACCTTTGTTTAGAAGCAGGGTGTATTGTCCACCAGCATGCTTCACCTAAAGGACAGAGGAACTAATCAAGAGTCTACAAAAGAGACAACTCCCCAAAAAATCTAAGGATATCTTTATATAACATTGAAATACCATAATAAAAATTGTGTCTTATAAATCCACCTCATTCCTATTTTCAATCACTTTCAATGCTTTTCTTTTTCCTTGAAAGTTTTGTCAATCAATCTTTATCATATCTGACCCTGATATTTCCCTTTTCATGTCTTTTTAAAGCAACTAACTCTTTACAAAACACTGCTCAGGACTGCCCTTCCTTCATGGCTCTCCCTGCCAGTAAATTGCTGACAGCTATGTCAGTCTTATTTATCATCTTTTGTGTCTTCTTTTGCTTAATGGTCATATTTAATTCACAATCTTCTGCATCATTTCCACTCTAAGCTACACTTCTCTTGTAGAATACAGAATTTTGAAACAAATACTCCATACCTTTACAAAGTTGCTACACTACAAATATCAGACCTGGAAGCAGTTCCAGTAGCACTACAGACCATATGACTAAAAGATAGTCAGGCCTAAGGGCGACAGCCATAGACTATTTCCTACACATTAAATGTAAGATTCCAGGTTATTTTGCACACACGCACACACACACTCACGATTCTGGGAAGATTACCCAGTTCATTTCACAATTTCACACCCTTCAGATCTTAGATAAGACCTTGAAGAAAACAAGTTGAATACAACCTTCTCACCAGGCAATGCAAAGTGACAAAAAATAAGCAAAGGCAAAATTGGTAGCATCTGACAAAGCACAAAAATTTGTTTGATCAATTAAGGTATTTCATGCAAAAGCCTCTTAAAACGAAATTTGAAGGTTACGAAACTAATTCTAGTGAAGACAATAAATAAAAGTTACATCCCTAAAAGTGTAAAATGCTAAATCTTTGAAGGGAATAATTTTTAATAGCCAGTGGTTTTTCCTTCAATACCTGCTGGATGAAGAATACCTCCTGCAGCTAAAATTGATTCACTAGGACAGTTTTGTAGGTGAGAGATTAGGAGGAGGGGAAGTGATATTATGGCATTCAGCTTATGAGGTTTACAAGCATGGAGTAGTTACCAAAATCCTCCGGGCAGAAACACAACTAAGCACTCCTTTTATATGTTGCCTTTTTTTATCTTACCTATGTGTACAAGAGTCTTTCTGTATATGTATAATTAAGCAAATACCAATGAAACAACTACAGATACCCATTACAAAACCTCATAGGTAGAAGAAGACACGTGCGCAATAACTCTGAAAAAATTCTATAAAATTATAAAAACACAATTCAGTGAAATTATTTTCATAAAGATTACACACACACTCCTTTTATCAACACGCCTAAAGAAAATGTTCTCCATCTAAGGCAACAAATAAAGATAGTCAAGTAACAGGCTGCTAATAGATGTCTGAGAACATCATCTGTATGACTAGAAACAACTGAAAGACAAACCCGACACATTCAAAAGAGAAACTTTTGTAGCTAGAGCCACCTGAAAAGAAAGTTTCAAAGGTCATGGTCCACAAACTTTTTAACACCTACACTGGCAGTGCATCTCCATCATCAGTTAGTCTATTTTGATTTTAATTTATTTTCAATATAATGAAAATGCAATAGAAAGCACAGGTTTACATTAACACAACTGGTATTTCTTTATTGGAAGCTTCATATTAATGAAGTGTGTATACAGATACTTTGATTTTCCCTTCAATGTAAACCTATTTGTAGCTCTTTGCAGCTAAGTTGCTTCTAAACTCATTTAATATAGCTCCTAGTGGCAACCCCTAATTTATATGTGCTTTCATGGAAGCACAATTTTTTTTTACTATAGTTTAGTTAGTAGCACTGTTACTGACAGTACTCCCAGAAAACTATTAATTAGATTTTAAAACTTTCACATAATGTCATGTTTGTGTTGTATGTCTTCCACTTTGTCCCATTATTGTTTTTATCCATTTTATGATTTTATTTTTCTTCAGCTTTTTCAATAATGTGCTCATTACACTTTTTCTGTTTTCCTGTGTTAAAAGTTGCAAATTTCTTTTGTTACATGGTTACAATGTGTATCATGAATTCACCAATACATGGTTTTTCCATACTCTAATTCTATTGAAAGTGTCAAAACACAAAACAAAATCAACTGCATCAAATTTACTTTATTCAACAGAATTTTTTTCTAATTTGACCGTTATCACCCATGTTATTTCAGCTGTGCTAACTCAGTTTAATTGCAAGGCTCTCTCACATTCCTACACAAAGTCAGTTTATTTGCTGGAACTTATTAGTACTGACAGCCATCGGTACTGAGAGTCGTCATTTCTTTCAGTCATCTTATTTCTAATGAACACATAAGCATGCCATTCATAAGCTTATAGTTACATTAATCTCAATGCTTCTTCTAAAACCAGAACTGTGTGACACATTTTCTTTCAAAAATAACTTGACATACCTGCTGCATTTTCTCGTAGTCCTACATCAAATGCAAGTTTATCTGTCTGGGATCTTGATGATGTTAAACATGTCAAATACTGCAAAACAGTGAAGTTATTGAAAACAAAAATCCAACAGTATCCATTAAAACACATGCCAAATGAATACACTCACATTACTTCATCTTACTATCAAAATATGCTTAATTTTTTTAATTACTTGAAGAATTATGTTGTTATTCATATAGAAGCTCTTCCCAAATTGAAAACATCAAAATCCTTTTCCATTGTGCAATTTAGCACAGAGAAAGTTTCACGCAGCTTATCAGATAGGAACATGCAAATGTCTGATTAAAGTATTACCATAATAAGTTTACTTCATGGAAACATGACAAATGTACTAAAAGGTACTAATCATACTAGCAACTCTGGTATATCAAGGCCACTACAATTTGTATGGTTCATGAACATAAGTAACAAAGTTTGAAGATTATTGTAGAGTTTTCTAGTAAAGGAAAAAGGAGGGAAGATGTTCTCCTGTCTTCTCATTTCTTCAGTCTTCTGTAAGTGTATTTACATGGGCCCTAACAAATAAAAGATTCAAAACAGCTGAAATTTTCCATTTGCAAAATGTCGTGCAATGAAATTTATATAAGGCAGCCTGAAGACAGCCTGTTTGCGGGCATTATCTCTGCGAACTATAGGATGTCAAACATCTTATAAAATATGGTGAGAAAAAAATAATGTATATCACAACAAATTCATTTGCAGTAGAAACACTTGCTAATGGAATTATCATTAAAATGGATTCCTTAAAGACACAGAAATAATCCATGGCCAAAGGAGCTTTTCAGCTACATTTCTGAGTTACATGAAGAATCTGAATTTAAACACTTCTATTATGTCAAGACATCATAAGCTTTTTTTTTCATATAGCACAAAAAATAACTTGGAAAGAGCGTGATTTCAAATTTATGTATTTTTTATTTGGTAAAAAGACATTTATTTGACTTTCATGTTACTCATTCTGTGCAAGTGCTCTTTCACTTACCATTTCACTGAACGAATGTCGAAGTAGTATCGCATGGCCATAGAGCAGGGTTCTGTGACCACCGCCTTGAGCTGCCTACAGAACATGAGGAAGAAGGTCAGAACTCCACTGCACTATGTGGACTACAGTCAGAATTATGCAACAACACAAAGAGCTACTACAGTTCAAGGAACAGGCACAAATATTCCAACAAGTTATGAAATGTATACGCTGGGCAGAATAATGAAGTAGCTACAGCAATAGTTGAATATCTGCCAAAGGAACAAGTGTCATCCTTTGTCAAAGACTCCTATTGTTACCTAATTTTTACTATGATTAAGTAAAACCACAGCATTTTCAAAAACACATTTTAAGTTAAATAAGATAATACTTACCTTTCTTATAAACTTCTTGGAGGCATTAAAAAAAACCCAACAAAGTAAATATATATATATATATACACAAAACTGAAATCTGAAAGAGAAAAAACATGCCTACTTCCCAGAATAGTTTAAGCACATACTAAGAATATCTACTTGCTAGTATTAATGTTATCTTAAGCACATATCAGATTAATTAAAGCAACTGCATCCATAGTTTCAACCAAGTACAGTAATTAATTTTGAATATATAAAACTATGACAAGATCGGGGAGAGGGAAAAATGGATTTTCCATTTACTTCCTTTAAAGAATTGAACACACATCTTTTGAGCTCCTTGTGGACTGCATTTAAGGTCAGTTCTTTTCTTTGGATTCATTTGGAAGGGCTCAAGATAAGTAAAGGTAGTTCCAAGAACTCAAATAACAGTTATACATGTGTAGGCAAATGATTTTACACTCTATAATGAATATGTAAGTTAAATTACCAGTTAGGTCAATAGGTTTACACACTATGCACAACTTGTGTTCGACAGAACCCCAACTTTGTCCAATCAGAAGGAATAAAAATACAGAAGCAATAGAGCAGAGGACGTTTATTTCAACTGCAATAAAATAAAAATTCTACTTCAGGTTTCCTAGCAAGTAACAAAGGCATTAACACATAGGGATTGTACACTGGAACTTACTACTTACTGTTAACAGTTACCGTTAATAGACAGTCTTAAGAACTTTTATGTAGTAAATTTAATTGATAAATTTCTCAGAATTATATAGATACTACATGTAATATGTAATCTCTTTCCCAATATGATCCATATAATTATGTAAATTTTCTCCGTATATCTAGTAGCAAACTAAAAAAAAAACAAAACAAAAACAACCCAAAACCCACTCAACTCCTGAATAATGATTTTTTGACCCACATAGAATATGTGTTAGAGTATTGGAAAAAATTGGAGATAAATAGATAGTTATCACTGGGCATTCAGTGGATATAGCTTACTTTAAGGTATCATTATAAAAAGGTTATCAGTACAACAAATAAAAAAATTCCATGAGTTTCTCCAAAATATGTCATTGATAAAAAAGGATTTTAATCCTGCAGGAATATATCACTGCTTGGTGCAGAAAACCAGAAATATGTATGTAAGACTTCTTTTATACATTACAATTCTTTTTTTTTTAATCAACAGGAAAACCTTAACAGCAAAATCAACTGTAACAAACAGGTTGTCAGTAGAAAATTATATGTATTCAGTTTGCAACAAATATACGTATACTGAGAAGAAGCAATAAAACACCTCATGTTATTTTATTAATGAAAGTTTTTAAGTAAATCAATTGTAATTTTAAGGCTGACTCATTAAAAAAAAAAAACAAACCAACACAACCAAACAAAAAACCAAACAAAAAAACCAAACCAAACCAAAATGAACCAAAACAAACAAACAAACAAAAACCAAAACAACCAAACCAAAGAAGCTACAATTTTCCTCTAGAAAAATCTGAAACTAACAACAGAACTCTATTCCAAACTAAATTTCACAGAATCACAGAATATGCTGAGCTGGAAGTGACCCACAGGGATCATCGAGTCCAACCATTAGACCTGCACAGGACCATCCCCAAGAGTCACACCATGTGCCTGAGAGGATCATCCAAATGCTTCTTGAACTCTGGAAGGCTTGGTGCTCTGACCACCTCCCTGGGGAGCCTGTTCCAGTGCCCAACCACCCTCTGGGTGAAGAACCTTTTCCTAATATCCAATCTAAACCTCCCCTGACACAACTTCAGGCCATTCCCTCGGGTTCTCTCACTGGTCACCACAGAGAAGAGATCAGTGCCTGTCCCTCCTCTTCCCCTCACGAGGACGTTGTAGACTGCAATGAGGTCTTCCCTCAGTCTCCTCTTCTCCAGGTTGGACACACCAAGTGACCTCAGCCTCTCCTCATACGGCTTCCTCTCAAGGCCCTTCACCATCTTCATTGCCCCACTCTGGACACTCTCTAAGAGCTTAATATCTTTCTTCTATTGTGGTGCCCAAAACTGCACACAATATTCAAGGTGAGCCCACCCCAGTGCAGAGCAGAGCAGGACAATCCCCTTCCTCAACCGGCTGGCGATGCTTTGCCTGATGCCCCCCAGGACACGGTTGGCCTTCCTGGCTGCCAGGGCACTGCTGACTCATATTCAACTTGCCATTGACCAGGACCCCCAGGTGCCTTTCCGTGGCACTGTTTTCCAGCATCTCATTCCCCAGTTTATACATACATATGGGGTTCCCCCTTTCCCAGGTGCAGAATCCAACACTTTCCCTCATTGAACTTGATATGGGTTGCCCTCTAATTTGTCGAGGTCTCTCTTCAGGCCCTCCCTGCCTTCAAGGGAGTCAACAGCTCCTCCCAGTTTTGTGTCATCTGCGAACTTGCTTAGTATCCCTTGCTGCCCTATGTCCAAGTAATTTATGAAGATGTTGAAGAGCACAGGGCCCAAGATGGTGCCCAGCAGAACCCCACTAATGACAGGTCACCAGTCTGATGTCACTCCATTCACTGTAACCCTCTGTGCTCGACTCGTGAGCCAATTGCTCACCCATCACATGATGTGTTTATCCAGCTGTGTGCTGGACAAATTTAATACGGAAAGCAAACCTTTCAATGAGTGATACACTTGTGGAACCAATAAAAGATTAATGTTAATTATATGAGGCCAATCTATATTCTTGGCAATGAATTTGTATTAAGAACAATGTAAATGAACATTTTAAGATGTGCATACCTACATCTCATGTTACTATTTTCTCTACGTATATAACCACTATTAAAAGACAAGATTTTGTATTATCCATGTCAAAAATAGCTTCTTCTGAAATCTAGTTTAGAAATTACTTATCTATTTGTTTAAATGGTGCTAAAGATAGCGCCTCATACTACAAGGCATTTAACTTGGTTGGTATTTATGACATATGTCTTAAAACAGAATCAGTTAATTGTAACCTAAGAAATAACCCATCCATTTTACCAATAGCTTGTTGACAGAAGCTAGTTAAGTGTCCACCTTCTCTGAATGTAACAAATCTTTGTGGTCCAGAAAGAAAGTTTCTTGCATCATTGTTCAGGCTTTCATTTTTTATTTCATCCTTGCTATTAATATTAACTGTTGTGTTCCTATTACAGTTTCCCCAATGGATGATACCTAACTTCAAAATAAATGCAGGACAAGGTAGTTTCAAAATAAATACAGCATAACAGATTAGATTATTTTTTTATTGCCTACTGCTCCTTAAGCAACAATACCACCATTTTTACTGAAAAGATTATTTTCCTCTACTTCCAATCCCAAATAAAATATTCATATATCACTATTAATCTCAGATTAAATCCTTTGGCTAAAGTTTGGGGTGAATATTTTGGAAATATTAAAAATTGTGTAGTTACTTATGAATCCTAGAAGTGTTTAAATCAATCTTATTTTCCCTAAGCATATGCTTTTATTTTCATCAGGTCTTATGTTTTCTAGAAAGCCACATAATTGCAAAGATAAAAAATCACACTTTATGCAGTGGAAAACAAGAGGTCAGTATTAATGAAGTCTGAAAACCATGTGTGCAAAGGTTGACAGTGCAAGATCGGAGGTGACAGGAGAGCTCTAGCGTCCCTGATCTCTGCTATGACATGTTCCAGTTAAAGACCTGAAGTGCAGAATAAGCCAGTAGGTTGTGGTTATCCTGACACCAAGTTACAAAGAAACAATAAGGTTCTTCTCAAAAAGTAAAAATTAAGGAAGAATTTAACTCCTGCGAATCAAATAGTAGTCTGTGATGAGAAAGCATTAACTGAAATACTGAGGGGTTTCTGAATACATATAATACACAGCCTTTCTAGAGCACATATCTCATCCCCATGCAATCTAAATAAGAAAGATGGTTACAATAATGACAATTTAATATACAATTAAAAACAAGTGTGATCATAAAAAAATCGATTTCTTTTCCTTTTCTTCTCAAGCTGGCATATTTTTAACTAGAATCCATATTTGTTATTTCACGATCATAGTTCTGTCTTAATTTGTAAGGTATAAAAAGTATATACAAAACAATTTGCAACTGATAATTTCATGGTTATATCATTTAATCTATACACTATTTAGATGCTTTCCCAATTTGCTACAAAGTAACTTCTAACAAAAATGTTAATTCCTGCATTCAGGAATTCCTCAATATACAAAATGACTTTATTTTGTTATTTATGCTGATGTATCACCATCTTTGTTTAATTTCAATACTGTACTATGAAATAAATGTTTAAAATAGTAAATAAAATGATAAAATTATAAAATTATATGTTTCATACATTTGAAAAACAATCTGATGGAAGTCAACTGGACTACTATCACTGAAGTTTTGAGTATTAGACGTATGAATCTGTGTTAGACACCAGATTAGTTATTATTTGGGTCAGAACCAACCTGTAAGGAGTGTGTGTATATGTGTGTGGAGGGGGAAGGGATGGGTTAAACCTCACAGAGGTGGGGTGGCATCTTATCCCACGTGGCAGTCCCTGGAGCCCACAAGGGGAAGCCCTGGAGTAGCTGTCAGTCACAGACAGCCTGGGAAAACTATAACACAGCACACCTCCTGGAGCCCCTCACCCAGCTCAGATTGGCAGGGACAGTGAGGACACTGCCCCTCACCCTGGCCTGGAACCCCCAGAGTGGCTGGTGGGTCAGAAAGCCACCTGGAGGGGTTGGCCATAGGGATCAGAGCAGATAAAACCAAGGGCATGTGTTTGCTTCGTGTAGCAGCCCTGCCACTTGGACTTGTGAGAGCTGGTCTTCTACAAGGCTTTGGTGATAGCTATATAATCTGTCTCTCCCTCTCTCTGCTTCTCTCTTCTTGATCTCTCTGCTTCTTTTTCTCTGCTCCTTTCTTGACGCTTAGGGTAGTTTGGAGCTGGAGGGATTGGATCTTGATTTAAGTGCTGCGGAATCAGCTGGATTTTGACTTGAGTGTGGATTAATAGTACATGTTGAAACAGTACTGCAGTGGAATATTTTTGTCTAGTTTGTGTGGTTTCCTTTTGAACTTTGGCCAAGTTCCCTTATTTTCTCCCCTAAATTAACAAAGAAATTCCTTGGGAACAAGCCCGTGGCTTATTCTCTTAATGCTGTCTCAAGGTATTAAAGAACCGTGTATCTATATATCAAAGTAAAACTCATAGCCGATCCCATGAGCCAGCAGGTCCTGGGGCTGGAGGTTTTACAGTCTGCAACAATTTTGTCAACACATAAGAAATTTCTCATTACAAATAACTTTATTCCACTGTGTACCCCATGTAATCGGTGTTCACAATGTATGTAATACCTTAAGATATTTTAAGACACTTTCTGCAGTTTATCCTTAACTGAACTCTGAAAGATTTATGACCATTATCCTTTGATTATAATACAAAATGCAACTCATAATTTTAGCCTGCTGAATTATTCCTAACTTAGAGGATTAAAAGAGCATAAAATGGACCGTAAGAATGCTGCATCTATGCATGTATACATACATTTCTATATGAATATTGTTTACATACCTTGGAGCTACGTATCCTGAATATATACATATCTTCTAATTGAAATTATATGATTTTCACACATAAAGTACAATAGAAACAAGCTTACAGTGAAAAAAAGAGAACATTCTTTAATAGAATGAAGAGTAGGCCCTGAAGATGGTATTATAAAATTGTGAAAGCATGAAAGTATAGAACTTCACTACTCAATCATTCCAAAACAGCAACCTTCTCTTCAGTTTTTAAAATTTAAAAATTTAAAATCTGCAGGCTTGTTAGTCAGAAAACAACCAAATTCTAGTTTTGAGTAATTTAGTATTTACTCTTCTGAATAAAATAATAAGGAGTTTCAGTACAAAAGCATTCTAAGTATCTTTATAACTTAATATAATTGAGAAACCGTGTTGCAAAGTGAACAAATTCTATAGTCATTTTTATATTTAGAAAAATAATATGCATTTTGAATGTATCACTTCTGTATAGATGGATATGACATTGAAAAAATTAGTCTCAAGTAAATAAACCACCCTTTTGATTCTCCCCTCTAGGATTTTTACTTAAATCATATCATTGTTCTCCTCCCAGATATTATTCTATTTTAATTTATAGGATTGTACTAAGGAAGGAAGAAAATCCTAAAACTACATGCACCGTAACGAACTTCAGAAAAATGAACAGAAATAAAAAGAAATCTCTTATCATGAAACAAATTCAGCATAAATTTTTTTTGACCAAAAAAAATTATAGCAAAATGTTATCTTTAAGAAAATTTCTTTAGGTAATACTTGTATTTTTATGTTTGGTTTCTTTCTCAGGCATTCATCCTATTTACTTAATATGTGTGTAACTACAATAAAAGAAAAATTACAACTCAAAGAAAATATGAGTTTTCTGGTTCTACATAAAATAATGAAAACTGACAGCCTATCTAGCTCTGAACATGATTTGCATAATAATCAGTTGTCATTTAGTCTCATAAAATAAGTAAGGCAATAGAGTTTTTTCATGCTTTGTTTGTATGAAAATAAAATTTTTATTCCATTTGATTCAGCTGAAATTGGAGAGTTAGGGTCAAAGCAATCAAATTGTTGATGTTTCAGGTTTTGTGGATTGTAAATATTTCAAAAGACAGATGCACCAGCTCTTCAATGCTAAAGAGAAATTAATATGATTAATGAGGAGCAATAATATACCAAGAAAACTGCTGTGATATGAGGAGCCTCTTCTAGAAAATCCTGGACAAGGAAAGAAATGAGAAATATCCATATTCAGAAACTTAATGTTCTTTGAGGTCAATTTACTTACCCCTTCACTAGCATTATCTCCTGTGCTGGCCAGCATTTCTTGAAGGGCTCTGACAGATAGGGACTGTTCAAGGACAAAATTACAGATGCAAAGGTCCGGAGGGACATACTGTAAAAATAAAACAGTGCAAGAATAGATCAGCAAAGCAGGTGAAACAGGATGAGAAGTGTGTTTGAACATATGTGTATTTTAATTTTTAAATCCATACTTAAAGTTTAATCATTTGGTTTTGAGATACATGCTATTTCCCTGTATGAAAACAATACAAATCTTCATAACTTGACAACACAGCAATTCAGCTTTTCCTTGAACAGTATTCTTCGCAGTAAAGTGAAACATCTTCAGGTTCATAAGCAAAAACTCTTTCTCTACATATTATTGTTTTCCTGTCTTTCAGAATTACACCCTGAACATTGTATTTGTTCTCTAATGCTACTGGCAAAACAGAAGAGAAGGTATATGATCTTATTTGATGTATAAGGTTGATAGAACATATTTCTAGTAGTAATAAGATAGCTAAGATTTAGAATCTTATGACATAATAATATGGACTATTTTAGGAGATCTCAATTGTTGAATCTATATGTCATCTGGTTTTGAAAATGAGAATTACATTCACTTCATAAACGGCAGACTATATTTTTTCAATTTCTTGGCACTGATATGTCCAAGAAAAAAAGTAGCAATGGTATATAAATATTTGGCAGAAAAGTACAAAGAAGACAGATTCAGGCTTTATGCAGTGGTACCCAGTGAAAGGACAAGAGGAAATCAACTCTAAGTGAAATACAGGACATTTTTTTAAACATGACAGAAAATCCCTTTTTCTACTGTGAGCGTGGTAAACAGTAGGACAGGTTGTGGAGTCTCCATCCTGGAGATATGCAAACTCTGACTTGATAGTGTCCTAAGCAGTCTGTTCTGTCTGAACATACTCTGAGCAGAGGATTTGGACTTGATGAACTCCACAGGTCCCTTCTAACCTTAACAAATCAGTATTCTGTGATTGACAATATAGATCACGGCAATGAATGAGCTTTAAAGTGCATATGCATTTCTTTTTCTTTTTTAAATCTGTGTGACAAGAAAGAATAAAATTCTTGATAATGTTGAGTTTTAAGGTGGTGAAAAGTGAGAGATTTCTAAACTTGCTGAAGTCTTTAGAGCAATCTAATCAAGTACAGTCTCAGAATTCCCACACTTTGATCTCTACTACAGACTCTAATTATATTTTTGGTGTTTTCAAATACCAATACTTCTAGGCCAGAGATGTGACACTGAAAATGCAGACAATAGAGATATATTTATATAATTTTAACACATTATTGAAGCAAAGTGAACTCTTGCATCTTGCTTACACAACTAAATAATTTTAAGTAGTAAGTAGTTAATAATTTCATTAACTGGAACCAGAACAATTTAAACGGTAATCCTTTTCATCACTCATCTCCACTATGGGGTACTATATTTTTAGCATTCATTAATTACATTTGTGTACATATAGACACACATACATGCACACAGATTATAGCTGGAATTTTATTCTTTAATAGGTTACATTCAAGGCCTCCCATATAACCAGACACAGAAATACGTCTGGTTATGAAAAATGTAATTTTTCAGCTATGAATTACAAACAAAATTAGCTTGGAATTTATGTCTCATATTTGTTAGAAAAATGTGGAAAGACTCATTTAGAACATTTTATTACTACAAACATAAAAAATTTATATAGCATTAAGTAGTTTCAACTAGCCAGTGAATCAGACAGGTAAACAAAACCTCTGAATAATACTTCACGCATTACTTTACTGCCTTGAAATCCACTTAACAGAAAAACAAGTCACATAATTAGTGAAAAAAAAAAAACAACAAAAAATAAAACAAAACAAACAAACAAAAAACCCAGATCTTTTTCTGTTGTCATTTTATGGCTGTTTTCAGGTAATGCAGCATCTGTTCCATTAAAACATTTTGAGTATCTATTAAACTGCAGTGTCCTTGAAGTACATTTGAATTTTAAAAAAACAACCCCACAATGCTTATGAAGACTTTCTATTTTTAAGATGGAACTTAAATTCGGAAACTAACCTGGAATTTTGGCTGGGAAAATATGACATAGCTGGATATACAGTTTTAATCAGCATCAGGCAATCTCTGACATTTAATCCCACTCCAAATTGAACATGGTATAATCAGTGCAATCAAACACCTATCAATTGAACAAAAGAACACCCATCTGTTTCACTGGTTGCCTGGTCTTGTGCCACATAGGCTGCATTTTGATTTGAAAATTGTTGCAGCCCTTACATTATTGCTGTATTAACTAAAGATATGCTCTGAAACAATGTACTCCTAGTCACAGTTTGGATAAAATTTATGTCTTAGGATAACACAATTTTTCACTTCCTATTCTTCTTCATAGCCTATGTGACATTAAACTTTATTTAAGAATACTGACACTGAGAACTATGAAATTAATGATTTTCTACCCATGATTTAGAGTAGCTAATCCCTCTTTCAAACTTGCTGTGTTGCACAATAAGCTAACACATACATGCTGTCACATACTCCATTTCTGTGGTTGAATGGCAACAAATTCTTTTTTAAAATTCCATTGACCTGAGAAATATCAGTGAAAGGTAATTTATGTGGATGGTACATGACCTAAGTAGCAACTGATCTCCTTAATTAATCTAGATTGCCTCCTTTAAATAAGCAATTAACTATTGAGTTTGTCAAGGTTCATTAATTTTCTGTTCTTTTTGCAATAGATACTGTTTCATAAGTTTGATATTCAACAAACCCTCTGTGAGAGATAATTTTACATTCTTAATAATTACACACTCAGAAATGGTTTAATAAAACCTTGACCATCTGCTAATCTATGCTTTTTTCCCCCACTTTGAGCAAGGTTAATAGTAATCCCCCTCAAAAAAAGAAAAGTGCTAGTAGGGGATGTTCAGAGAAAAAAGAATACTTAGAGGACAGAGCTACAGTTATAAGATGTGAAAATATTAATGTCAGGAATCTTTATGCTAAAATGAGAAAACAAAAACTGTTCAGGTATTAACTAAGTCAAGGTTTTAAAAATTCACTTTAAAGAAGGAATAGACATAAATACTGCATAAATACTTCTGGCTACAGAAAGTTGGAATTAGCATACAGAAGTAAGACAAAATAATTTTCAAGAATCAATAATAAAGGAAAAAAATCAGGTGGAGAATGAAGTATTTTATTTTACAGGCATTTAATGATATGCTGAGCAAGTTTTACTGTAAGTGAATTTGCAGTGCAGAATAAGTAAAATAAGATATATCAGAAAAGAAAGCAGGAATTTGGAATAAATACTTCTTGAAAGTCAATGAGAATTTTTGGTAGTTTTTCCATAACACCTCTGTGAAGTCTTGTCCAGACATACAGGAAGATAAACAAAAAGACAAATGTTATGTAGGAAACCTACACAATTTTTCAAAGCAAATCTGAACAAACAATTGAAAGTTCCACCCTGGCAGCTGCTTTTTTTATGAGAAAATATTTATTTCTGAGATTATGCTCAAACAGGTCTATCATGTAGTTAACATTTTTCTATCGACACAGTCATAACACTTAATATATCTAATTGTTCTGAATTCAGTCTTCTAGATTCCTTCAGGCACTATTATAACATTAAATTCTTCAGATGATATGCTCACTAACCAAATGTTTCCCCACAGCTTCTGGTCTGCAGTGTAAAAAGCCCAAGAAATATAAATTCCCTTCTCTTACCAAGTTTTTTTTTTTAATATACTGCTAAAAAAATGTTAGATCCCTTCAGCACATCAACACAGGAAACTTACAACTGCCTAACATCTGTAAAGGGGATGAGAATAGTTTCCCATTTTGTAAGCATATTTACACAGTTATTAGACTTTGGCAGCACAAAATGTACCTCTAGTTTCTATTAATATACAAGACTGGAGATCTTTCTCTGTGTGGCATCATCAATTCCCAGTTCTCCTAAATTTTTATCATCTTGAAAAATTGCATATGTCAATTTAAACACTGTCTTAATTGACAAAAATATCCAACAGCTTAGCAGTAAGAACAGAACCCTGTAGTATCTTATTTGGAACACATCTATTCAATAACAATTTTTTTGTCCACTGGATATGTACCATTTTGGTTTTCTCTTTCTTATTTCTGAAACAAAATTTTGTCCAAATGTAAATGAAAGTATCATTGCTAAGGGTGTTGATAAGTATCATACTCTCTAATCATCCACGTAAACCTTCAACACTTCTTATTTTTTGAACAAATGTATCTACATGCCTTTTCCCAAAATTCTTCCTGTTCTCAGTCAAGACCAGCAGTTCAGAAAGCTCCTTGTTAAGCTTTTTTTAAAGCAGTTACATACAAGTTTTCTGAATCTCTTATTTTTAATCAAACTTCGGAAGCTTCTGTAGTATTATCTGCTACTAAGACACTTACAAAAAGTAAAGGAGATCTATGGCACCCTACAGTAAGGCACACCATTCTTCCTTTTCTTATAATAAGATAAGCAACATGTTGTCTTACAGATTGAGGTGGTCATCACCAGTAATAGACAGACCACATTGCAATTGAGTTATCAATTAATAAAAAGTTCCCGATCACTGTTGAAGATTTTAGGACAATAATTGAACATACATATATGAAATATAGCTGGTTTTACTCAAGCATACACAAAGATTACTGGTGATTTGTAAAATACATGAGAGAGAAATTATCTGACTGAATTCTTGGAATGCAAAAAAAAGTAAATTTAGAAGCTGCATAATTTTTCACCTTAGAGATGAACAAGAAATTCTCATACTGCATAAATAAATACTGTGAGTATAACATGGTCATAATATCCAGAGTAAAAGTAAGACCACATAGCACCATTTCCAGAAAAAAGACACAAAAACCTCCACTAAATATCCAGAAGGAAAAATAAATTATTAGAAAGAAAAGAAAAGAAATAAAGACAATTCAAGAAAAAGAAAAAGTTGCAGAGAGAACAAAAGAGAAGGAGTAGGTCCTTTTCTGTTTGATTTATTATTAATATTCTTCTCTTAGATAGTTAAAGAATGGCAGCTTTTGACTGTTCACAGGTGTACCACAAAGTATATTTGGAATCTCTAAGAAGTCTCATGTTGAAGTCAGAAAGAAAAGCATACGTAAGGTGCATCTAGCACCACACTCAAGAAACCATAATTAAACATGTTTGTGGATAAGTAGGTTAACGTTCACTTATCAGTTACACCAGTTGAGAGTATCAACTTCTTACTTTAGCTTCTGATGTTGGTTCCAAAAAGCACAGGCGATTCCCAAGTCCCTCAGCTGCCAAGCAAAACTTCCTTTGTTCTTTGTGAATACTGGCAACACACTGAAGTACTACTTCATCATCCTGTCAGAAGACAGAGTACAAGGAAAAAAAGTAAATATTTGGAAGTTACATACAGACTATAAAGCTACCAAATTCTGTAACATGGAATCCATTGAAAATTAACACATTATACTCCTATAATTGATATCATGTGCATATACAGAGATTCTTTTGATGTATATGTAAGCAGATCTTTCTATATAGATATATATTCAAGACCATATGAAAATGCAAAGACTACTTATACTGTCTCCAAGGCTTTTTCAAGTATTGTGTCCTTCTGTTGCTTTATATGCATAAAACAAACTGTAAGTATACTGTTACTCACTTTTACTGAGCAAAATATGTTTAATGTTTACAGTAAAAAAAACTTTTCCTGTGATTTTGCAAAAAAAACCTAACAGAAACTAAACAGAACAAAACCAGAAACTAAATATAAACAATTATAAACTAAATATAAACAAATTATTATTTTAGCACATCAACACATTTAAGCTATCAACACAATTCCCCTGTTAAAGTCTTGTGTAAAAAAGTACTCAGAAACCTCTGACTACAACCAAAGATCTAAGAGGTATTTTTCAAGTGACAGTTCAAATAAGTCACAAGACTGTGGTCCTCAAAAGATATACTCCAAGAATAAGTGGCATGAAACAGCCCTATTGCTTAGTTGTCCTGATTATTCTAAAAGCTCTTTTACAAATTTTTGCACGATACAATGCCAAACACACAAGTAGTTCTAAAGTGCCAAGTCCTTTTTCACTTCTTAATATGTGACACTAAATCTGATATAAGCAAGCCAAAACAGATTATTTTCAGTGTTTGACTGCATAAAAGGTATATACAGAATTTAAAAAAAATATTTTCCAAAACTTGTCCACTAACTAAGAAAAAGACCACTTGGAGACTAGCGTATAGGACACTTATTTTTATGCAGGCATGTAACTGTTCACCAAAAGACACTACCTTAGAAGTTTTTCAGGGGGTGGAAGCTGGTAAAACAAAAGCGATATGATATGTCTGTGCCCCCTCCAGCTATAGTGTTATACTGGTGTCAATTATTATTATCAAAGCAGATACACAAGAGCCGCCTGTACTGAACTCTGAGATCACTTGAATAATTATGTTCTAAAAGCAGCACTGCTATTTGCAGTCCCCTTATGAAACTGCAATACTATGACAGTACCACAGCTTGGGCACTTGAAATAAAAGCTGGGAGTGACAAAGTCATTTTCACCAAAGGAACTAAGTGACACACCCTTTAAAAGGGAATTCCAAAGCATTCCCTTGTGTGATTTTGCAAGTGTGTTCTTTTAGGTGACCCTCCACTGCCTACTTACTACTACTAAAATGAACAACTATTATAATTGACATTAATCAACAGTTATAGTTTTTCTTATATGAGTTTTTCTTACCTAGCTTTGTATAACAATCAATAGCATTTTTAACAGTACAGAATAGTGATCCAAGAAATGTCTGCAAACAATTCTAAGATGTTTAGTCAAGTAGGAGGTAGACAGAATTAGATAATTAATGCTTAGAAAATTAATTTTCTTTTCCCCTGTTGCTTCTACTTCCATTTCTCTAAAATCCTCTCTGAAATTTTCAGCTTTCAAGTTCATTAGTAAAAACATTTCCGCTTTTTAATCTTCAGAGTAATAAATTGCAAAATATTAACAATACAATTAAGCACCCATTACTACATTCCTCTGTTCATGAATTTTTAAATATTTACATCAGAATCATATCTATTTTTTGGGAAAAAAATCAGAACATATGTAAGATAGAAATAAAGATGTTTAAAACATTTTTCATCAACTGGTTCCTGTGTCAATCTTTGAACATACATATTTCAGAGATTAAAAAATAATAAAATACTAAAACATGAATTTATAACACTGAGATTTAGGATTAAATTGAGATACGTCACCTAAATTGCACTTATCAGCAGATTACTTTAAATTACTTCTATATAGCTCAAATTGTATTTATTCTCCCTATTACATTAAAGTACTCATCATTCCACAGAGACATATACATAATCTCTATTGTAATCATAGTTTTCTGAAATATAAAATTATGCCTTCAGACTTTTTACAAGGACATGTAGAGATAGTACAAGGGGCAATGGCTTCAAACTGAAAGAAGATAGGTTTAGATTAGATATACAATGGAACAGGTTTCCCAGAGGAACTATGGATGCCCCATCCTTTGAAGTGTTCAAGGTCAGGTTGGATGGGGCCCTCAGAAACCTGGTCTACTAGGTCCATGGCAGAGGGATGGAACTAGACGATCTTCAGGATCCCTTCCAACCCAACCTGTTCAACAATTTTATGAACATACATAAAAACTTACTTTAAATGAGAATTACTCAAATAAATGAATTATTTTCCTTTGAAACCTACGTGTATAAAAGGGCAAGGGTTTCTAGTATAATGAAATTAAACCATTAAATGCAGTAATTCCAAAATACAAGCCCTGAAAACATCTTAAGTAAGAACTGTATGCAGCATTCAACATCGATGTTATATGTTATTCCCCTAAATTTCCAATTTGTGCTACAGCATTTAACATGCTATATATTTGCTATTTAGAATGAAAAACTTCAATAGAGCTTCTAAAAATTGTCAATAATAGTGTATTTCAGAATATTTTGCAGCAGATTTTATAAAGAGTATATCATTCAAGTGCAAGTGGACCGAGCATAAAGAATTAGAGGAATCTATGCAACCTGCAAATAAGACAAGTACTCGTTGTTAAGATGACTCAGTATTTTAGTGTTTTTGCTGAAGAAAGATCATTCCACCTGAGGTCTGAAATTGTTTTTCTGGCCTGTAGTTCCTAATAGAAACGAGTTTTATGGAGTTGTTTTGCTATCATGAAAGTGCAGAGCATGTCTCAGCAGTATTCTGTTTTCTTGAGTCTTCTCTCACACAAATTCTGGTATTCTAAAATTCTTTTTTCCTCATTTGGCTCTTCCCTTAGTTTTTAAACACACATGGTTCCAGAGCCATTTAGCCTTGATCATCACTTTTCTTATATAGTATTACATCTGTTTACTTGAATATATCTTGAATATGCATGTTCACTGGGATGCTGAGACTTATACAACGAACAGCAATGAATTGTTAGTTGCTATATGCAATCAATTGTCAAAGATAACCAAAAGCAAAATAAAAGAAAACAAAACCTACATAACTTCCTTGAGATCTAGTTTGTCAACCAGCAATCGAACAAATTTCAATGGTTTAAATTTAGTAACTGTTTAAAATGCAATTTTTCTCATCTAGCAGCTGTGACATTTCTGTGCTTAGGAATTTAATTTGTTCTAGTCCATTTACTTTTGGTAGGTGGTTTTTGGTTGGTTGGTTGGGTTAGGTTCTGGCTTTTTGGTTGGTTGGGTTAGGGTTCCTTATATATTCCATAATTAAGAATTGTAGTTATTTATACAATATGCATAAATTTGTATAGAGGTTGCATTCCACAATAGACCCACTTCAATATATTTTATATTATGAAGCATAGAGCCATCAATACACTAACTATATACATGCAAATTTACATAGACGCATATGGAAAATGACACACATGGAAAATTACACACTAGGTTTAGTTTGTTACCTACTGATTCAACATCTAACTAGCCTCTATATAGTCTATTATATTCAATTATATTCAGTACTAAGAATAAATTGATAAAATAAAACTGATATTACACGACACTGAAACCAATCAGTCCTAGATAATTAATCAGCTTTGTTATTATACCTGTAGAATACAAGAAGAAACTTTTTTCTCGAAAAAGCATACATATTTTGCCTATATTTTACTCACAGCTGCAATAAACATTCAAGTAGCTCCTTGCACATGAATGACTAACTTAAATGCAAAGTGATATGGAATTGTTTTGAAAATACATTCTTCTGTAAAAACATGGAAAAGTTTTATTTGATAATATATCATTTCCATCAAGAAAACATATTACTTAAAAAAAAACCCCAACACATATCTATCAAACAAACTCACTCAGAATTCCTGGGGTTTTATGGTAAAACAAGTAAGCATATGAAGCTGGTGCTCTTTACAGGCCTGATTATTGTGAGACTGCCATGTGCTGATTATAGATCAGTGTTGCAAAGAAATGCACAAAGTAAAAATCCACAGCTGCCTTCATGCTTTGATAGACAACATCCTACTTACATATCTTACTCTATCACAAAGCACAGGATGTAAACAAAAAATATCTTAATCAGTGTTTGAACATTAGCTACAAACTGATTCTCTACAGGACTGAATTTCTTTCAAATTTTCTGGAATAATCTCAGAAAAAAAGTAAAGTTCACCAGAAATTGCCATCTACACTGGCTGCATTTTTCTCTACAAAATAAAGAACTATAGCCAGAGTTGACAATGCTTTAACAAAGATGGATTTGGTAAATTTGTTGGTGCCCACCACTTAGTTTTACAAGGGGAATGGTCTCACTGAAATGACTGGTCTCACTTCTGTTTTTTGCAGAACTTTGTCCAAAAGGCACAGCTTCAGTACACTGCTAATGTCACAAAATATTTTCAGTTATTTCTAAAAAGAAGTACAGGAAACATAGTTTTGGCCCATTTAAAAAACAATCTTACAGTCTTTCAGTTAAGAAATAGAAGAGTATTTCTGCTTGCAAGGTGGAGCTTGAACAGGGTTGGCCTAGGATATGGAACTGGATTCTCTTCTTCTTAAGAGAAAAAAATCTCTCCTAAATCTGACCACATTACAAGCATTTGAAGTGGTGGGGAGGAGGGCATCGCAATAGATGAACACACAAATCCTTGCTAGAATTTTACATTTACTAGAGTTTGGCAACTTAGTTTTGCAAAGATCTTGACTTGGAGTACAGAAGTGGACTTATGCTGCCTATGATTTCTTCTCAATTATCCAGGATTCAAGGTGGGTGAGCACCATCATTTTCAGGTCAAGAAACTTTAGATCCAGACATAGTTTTTAAACATGAAGGGAATATACCTTCCTTCCATCCTCCTCCTGCCCAGCCTCCAACCTTCTCTTGAAATCAAGTGAAATTGTAATTTGTAACCTCCTTCAATCTGCAGTGATACAGATCAGCTATAGGAAAATCAAATTCTTGTGTTTGTTCTCAGCCTGGTTCCTACGAGTTCCATTTCATATCACCAAGCTCCTGCATCACAACAGTCAGTGAGACTGCAGTCCATCCTCACCATCTGAGGCTGGATGTGGCACTTAGTGCCATGGTCAAGTAACCACGGTGGTAGTGGATCAAGTTGGACTTGACGATCTCGGAGGTCCTTTCCAACCCGGCTGATTGTATAATTCTATGATTCTACGTCACACATTTTTCCAACCTGAAAAGTCCAAGCTTCCACAAAGTGGTTCTTCATCTGATTGTTAACCTGATCCTCATCTGACTTTTTTCTCAATATTTTCCAATTGTAATGGTTTCTTTTTAAAATGAGGTAAGCACAATTCCACATACTATTCAAAGTATGGAAAAAAATTACATGTTTATTCAATAGCAAAAAGACATTCTCTCTTCTGTTCTTTATTATGCTCTTTGTAATTTCTAATATTTGATTGCCTTTTTTGACCATTAATGAGTATTCAGCTGATTTTTTTCATTGAACTATTGTAATACCAGGATCTTACTTCTCAGTTCTGAGCCAATTATTTTAAGCATGAAGCTGGATTGCTAATTTTTTCCTCCTGCTTATAAATTCACATTTAGCATGAATTTCAACTGTTACTTAATTTCTGAAAGTCCTTCTAGGATGATTCACAGCTTGATCATATCCTTGCTACTCAAAATAATTTCCTACCATGACTGCTCTTCCTACTTATTCCTTTTCCCAGCTCCTCTCTCTCTTCCCCTTCCCTAGTGAACATGGTCAAACAAACTGATTAGTATCCATCTTTGGACACCTCAAAACCCAGCTGAACAATACAATAAGCAGTCTGCTCCAGAGATCACTTACAATCACATTAACTCTAATATTCAGTCAAATAAATAAATAAATAAATAAATAAATGAAACCAATGAACTAATTAGGGCTGTGATAAACAGTTTATAAACATATATAAGAGTTTGCCCCAAAATAGAAGGGAATAATATGTTTCCCATATGTAACAGAGAGAAGTAGGAACATAAATCTTGAACGGAAGCAAGACTGAGGCTGGATATTGGAAAAAATATTTCCTTCTCCTTTCCTAACGGTAAGGATAGCAAGGCACTAAAATTGGGTAGATTTTAAAGACACCACGGGTCTTTAAAAACAGTTTAAGATGGCATCTGCAAGTATGTTGTTTCGTGGCTATCATCAGTCTTTCCTTAGGTAAGGAAATATATGCACCCTGAGGTCTCCTAAAGACCTCGTTTTTCAAGATTCCATAATTGCTAAGTAATCTTTCATAGTTACTGAATGCTAGAAAATTATTTATAATCTGCAATGGACCATCAGTTGGGTTGATCATGATTCAAAAAGGTAATGTTGCCCTCCATTTTCTAGATATATATGCATTCATCTCATCTCATGAGAAGCAATGAACAACCCGAAGGCACTAGAATAGGAAATACACTTTATTATGCAGTCTTCTCCATATCTTATTCAGATTATGTTTTATTTATGCTTTTTTTCCCCCACAATACATGAGCACACAAGAAACAAGACACTAACTACTCTATTTCCTCATGGGTACTCATGTTCTTTATCTACCAATATCTGACAATTGCTTTATAAGTGAAATTACAATAAATATTCTCAAAAAGATTTCACATCTCATAATTAGCTTCTCTACCAAATGTGCCATCTGTCAGGATGATAATGAAACAGTAATCACACTAATTTTATACTGTGAAGTTCCAGAGAACAAGAAAACTGGCTTTATTTACTGTATTATAAAATGTGCATGTAGAATTAAAGTTTTGACTTTTAAACTTTGTGCACACTACTCTTTTAATATCTTGATTATAAAACTCTTTTCTTCATTGTTATTGTTTGTTAATCATAGGGTAGTTCTCCCAGCAAAATCTAGCTTTAATCTGACAGTGACTTTTCTTTGAAAGAAAAAACATGACAAAGATTGGGAAAATAAACCAAACAAATGTTCATTTAAACAAGGAATGAAATGCAACAACACAATTAAAATAAATCCAATATACATTTCAAAATTCTGGGTGTTCATAGAGATATTCCATGTCAAAACATTTGCTGATAACTGAATTCTGATGCTCCTAGGTGCACATATTTTTTACTTGCACTTTTGCAAATCTGTTTCTGATTACAGATTTCAAGATCTACAGGGAAAAATATATAATTTTTGCCCAGCATTTTTCACCTATACCAGAGGGCTATATAACAAGGTATGACAGTGATTTAAAAAAAAAAAAAAAGTATTTTCTTCCAACCAGGTTCAGTATGACCCTAAAATGTTGGGAAAACAGAAACTGAGTCTAGTTCTATTCTCATCTTTATGTTAAGGAAACTTTCCAGTCTGACCATCCAGGTGCTACTCTGGCAGTCACACTCTCACTACCCGTGCTGGGACTGCCCCTTTGCAGCAGCCGGATCCAGGGAGCTCCAGAACTGAGATTTGCCATGCTTGACCCCCTACACACACCCCACACTCACACAGTCAGACCAGCTTTCCCTACCAGCTCCACCCCAGGTTTCCCATGGCAGAGTCCCAGATGTCCAGATCATCAGAATAATTTAATCATGGTGCAATAACTAAATAATAAGATTGACAGCTAGAGCCTGTGCCTCCAAGGGGGGACCCCGAACAAAGGAACCCCTGGGCTCACAATCCAAGTTTGGAGAAGTCTGGGGGTCTCGGCTCCTGCTGTCTCTGAGTGTGGGTCCATGGCTGGGCCGCAGATCCCTGTGCCCTTTGTTATGCGAAGGTTGGCAGGTCACAGCCTCTTGCCTCGGGCTAGGGCTTCCCCCCACAGTTCAACCCGCAGCTCCAGTGCAGCTGCACATCCAGCTACCTGCACTGAATGTATTCCTAAACATTTAGTAATGTAAATTACGTAGAACTCTTTAATCAGTAGAATAACAAATGCTAAAAATCAAGAGAGGAATCAGATTTCTTTCAGAAAGCATGTTACAAATTCACTTAAATCTGGGAAACAATTGGTTTTAAATTCTATTAGTTTTGTCCATTAAAATTATATAAAGTCTTATTCTCAAAAAAAATCCTTCTTTTTTACAAAAAAAGAAGGTCATATAGCTTAGCAGACATAGTCAATATTCACCTGCATCATAAGTAATACTACAGCTTTAATAAAACCTGTAGGTTAGGCCTTTGAACTTCTAAACAGTGTTTTGTGGGAAGCAACTCTAAATCACCAGAGGATAGTGACAAGATAGAACTGAGTAGTCAAAGTACTTTTTCAATTGATCTGCCAGTATTTCATTTTTTTTGGTAGAGTGATAAATCACTTTGCTGCAGTCAAATTTCACACCTTCTCGTATAAGGCTAACAATATATATGAAACTCTTGTCACACACATTCCTTGGTTTGCTACATTGAAGAATTAAAATGAAGAAGGGTGGCTCAAGTCAGGAAGCTGATGAAGTGTACCAAGACCTCCTAAATACTAGTATAAAACTAAAGGGAGTTAACTATGCGTTTCTGTTGTATAAATGATCCATTTAAAAAATGTCCATAATTTACCAAGTTTCCAACTTCTTAAGGGATATAGTCAATTATTCCACTAATTCTCAAACAGAAGCTTCATACAATGCTACTTGAAAGGATTCCACTACTTCCAAATTTGAAAAGAACAAAATTTTTCAAACCTTAAACCTCATATGTTATTGTTGGGATTTATTACTTTAGTTATTATTACTGCAACACTTTGCAACTCGATATTTAAATCTTTTCTCCCTTGTACATTGTGAAAAATTAATTTTCATAAAACTGATACCAGAAAAGAGTTCTGGTATTGCTTTTTTATTTCTGCTACTGTTTTTCTACTTCAGATGAAGGATGCGGAAAAATACTGGCTGCTGAATTTATTACTTACCAAGGCAACATAGTTGCCTTGGTAACTATTTAACTAGTTAACTATTTAGACTTCCTAATTAATTAGTTCATAAAAATAAAAAGCTTCTTTGATTAAATTTTACTTGGGTTGTTTTGGCTTTGAGGCTGAGAAAAAATACTTAATGTATTATTTGCCATCTAGCTAGAACAATTCTGTTTGTTTAGGTTCCTGTACTGCAAAAACCAGTGTAATTTTCCTTTAATTAATAACAACAGTTTGGAAATTGTGTATCACACGTCCATGCAGAAGTCAGATTCAGAGCAAAGCATGTAACTACATGAGAGATCTTATTGCACGGCCATGTCACTTTTCCTCTGTCAAATCACTAAGGTATAACTCTCAAAAAAAATTCCTTGGGGGAAATTTCCAAAAGCCCTGCTGTATTTATCTACCTATTGATTTCTTTATTTGTTGTGCTAAGGGCAATTCCATTCTTAATAAACAAAATAATTGTTCATTGTAACACTATGACTAATACTCACATATAGTGTGCAGTATAGATTTGATTAATTGAAGTTTTGGATATTTTGGATTTTGTTTTTGTTGAAAGAAAATAGATTGCTTGCTTGAAAAAAAATTTTATTATAGTTACAAAGCTAGTTTAATACATGGATTTTTCATTTTGCCTACTCTTTGTCAAGTTAAAAAACAATTATTTTCTTTTTTGGACTAGTCATCCAAGAAAAAAAGAAACAGAAAACCAAGTAAAACCTCAAAATTGTTTTCAAGACTCAAAAAAGACTCAAACCCAAAACATACACACAGAAACAAACAAAAAAAGTTACCACACAAAATAACCTACTAAGCTTACGCACTTACCTGTAGTTACTACAAATGCAACCTAGTGGTGAGGTATAGTATGTCTTTACCGATGATTCCACATTGATCAGCAGCCTCCAAAAATGACTACAGATGTCTCTGGGATCCTGAGATTCACTGAATACTGATTAGCTATTAGAAGCAGTTTTCCCTTACCAAGCACATGGGGAAATGTACATTACAGAAACAATTATGTAAAGGAGCAGGAACCGTTACCCTTGGTCAGTGAACTTGGAAATGGAGGAGAACATTGGAATCTCCTCTTTGAACATATTCTAAAAATGTACATATGGAAGGAAAGTGTATTGTGTCTTCCAGGATGGATTCTTTTGTGTGTTCTTCTATTCTCTTTCCTTCTTCAGATCAAAACAATGACAAGTCATCAAGTTCCTTGACAACTCAAGTCTCTCTTTTTAAGTTAATTCAAGTAATATGAACTTTAATCCTATACTTCCTTAAAATTAGAAACAAACAGAACAAGGAGGCAATATGAGATACATATGATCCATATTGAAGCTGCGTGAACATTTTAAAAGTATTTAGATTAATATTTTTTAATCTTATGTTTGGACATACTTATATGTCCTAATTTAAATACTTTCAGAGGTAACATTATATTTCTGTTCAACTTCAAAGACTGCACAAAAGGTATTCACATTGCCATATTCTGTTCAGTATTTCCAGGTTTAAAAGAGTTTCAGTCATATTGCCTGGTAGCAGGAGAAAAAAAAACTAAAGTGCTCATCAAAAAATACATAAATAAAGAATAATAATAATGAGAAAAATTAAAAAGCAACTGTAAAGTGCTAAGAAAAATATCAGGCTAAATTCAATTATTACCTTTTTTAAAACAAAACCCTACATTTCTAGTCATGAAACTATTTGTACTGTTTTTTCTCTTTCATACATACCAGAAAAGAAGACATTTCCTGTTTACAGAACTCCCAATTTTGTCTCACAGCAGTTACATTATGTCATTCTGCCAAAGGAACATGAGTCTTCTGTATATCTTGAGAGCACTTTTTTCCTCACACCACACACTATGACCTCCACTTGCAGTACTGAAGATCCAATTTTTCAATAAATACTAAATTTACTTACTGCATAAAATAATATTAGGAACATTATAATAATAATGGCCAGTCTTCGCGAACGAAGATTTTGGGAAAGGTCTTTTACCTTTCAAGCCTGCACAATGGATTTTTTAGGTGAGACACAGCATGTGCTGAACTGAGCCCACCCTTTAATCCTAAGGTTCATCTGCCAGGGCCAAGCAAGCTTGGACAATGGCAGTGAGGTCCTCAGGACGTAGGTTTGTTTAGAGTGACCTTCTCATAGATGGATGGCCTCACAGGGCTAACGAGCTCCATCTGCCTGGGGGACCAGGGAATTGAACCTGGGTCACAGCAGTGAGAGTCCTGCATGCTAACCACTAGGCCACCAGGGGTCCCATTAGGAACATTGTTTACTAAAGTACATATCCAAGGACTAAAGCAAAGTTTAGTATCAGATTAAGCTTATGAAAAAAAAGGTTCAAAAAAGATTCAAGTTATGTTTTTTATTTCTGTAATTCGAAAAGTTTATACAGGTCTGCTGCAATATGATAAAATTCATCTTAGGACCTCCACACAAAAGTCATACTGCACAAATATTTTGGTCCCAAAATACAGACATCACAGTCATGCAATTGAATCAGGAAGAGGTCACATGAATATATCATCTTAGGCTTTCCTTTGCTTTAAATGTCTATAAACAAATCTTCTGGCAAGCAGTATGTGTTAATTTCTTAAACAAAGGTGTTCTTAGACACACTATGTTGTAAAACACCACAAAACCCATGAACAAATGAAGGAAAGTAATATCCAGACCAGATTTTAAATCACTGGTGGTGGTGGTGGGCTGGAGGTGGATTCTCAGCAGATTTAGCTTTGCTTCCAATACTTGTTATGGGTTATTTTTAATGTCTTTTTATAAATGAAAAGCCTTTATTTGCTTGGTAGTAACATACCATGGCCTTTCTTCCCCCAGTAAGCATACAAATTTCTCCCAATAATCACAACCAGTTCATTGCAAATGGATCCTTATGATGACAGCAGAGTTCTTTGATGGAAATTCACACAGCACCATCTGACAGTTCTCAGAAGATTTTAAAAATAGAGTTGGGGTTTCCGTTGTCAGTCTACTCCTTCAACAGTGGTTGGACCAAAGCCTAATTGTAACTCTGGAACAAACTTCCATACCTTATAGTGAGACATCAGCAAGGCACAATAAGCAAATATACAGCAATAAAACAGTCAGTCCTTGTAACAAAACAAAACAACTTCTGGATGAAAAGTTGTTTCAGAAAGTTAAGTAGTTCATTATTAACCATTTTGCTTCTTTTTTTTCAATGCAACTTCCAGGCTGTATACTTGTCATTGAAACATTTATGTAGTTTACTGTCCTTTGTATCACAGCTTTCCCCACCTCTCCCTTCGTGCAGTTGTTCATGGAAATGAGATAGCATGAGATAGTGACCACAAAGGAACATCCCCACCAACTACCAAGACCAAATCTAATATTCAAAAATATTTACCCATCATCTGTCATAAAAGCTGAGAACTAAATATTCTTTAAAAATCACTCCTTTGATTTCAAACTGTAATGCAGGAGTAAAAGAAGTCTTATTAATAGAGCTGGGGTGAACTACCCATGCAGATCGGCTTGGTGCAAACCAGGGACAAATCAAATATGTCCTTTCCTATCAGGCAAAGTCCTGTCTTGCTTTAAGCACGGAAGTGATGTTAAGTATACACAATAATTAACAGCATAGCAGATTGACTAAAAACATCAAGATATATCCCATGCTGATCAAGGAAGTGGAATTATCCAAGAAAGATGTATCCTGCATAAGCACCTTATCATTATTTACTGAATGGACTTGTTAGAGCAGGCCCCAAGGAGGGCCCTGGAAACAGTCAGAGGGTTGGAGCAACTCTACTATCAAGAAAAGCTGAGAGAGTTGGGCGTTGCTCATCCTGGAGAAGAGAAGGTTCTGGGGAGACCTCAACGAAGCATTTCAATACTTAAAGGGGGCTTATTAGAAAGATGGAGAGAGACTTGCTACCTGTGACTACTTGCTTGTAGTGACAGAATAAGAGACAACAGTTTTAAACTGAAAGAGCGTAGATTCAGATTGGACATAAGAAAGAACTTTTTTAGAGTAAGCGTGATAAGACACCAGAACACGTTGTCCAGAGAAGTTGTGGATGCCACATCATTGGAACAGCACTCTGAGCAACCTGATCTAGTGAAAAATGTCCCTGCCTGTGGCAGGGGGCCAGACTATATGATCTTTAAAGGTCCCTTCTGACCCAAACCATTCTATGATTCTATGAATTGTGATGTCATTATTGGCATGCTTTGCAACTCTCACATTCTTAACCTATGGCATAATATTGTATGATCAAATTAAGAAATTACTAGATATATTAGGAAAGCAGAGCATTACAGTTCATTTTAATGGAGCATCCTTTTGGAGAGAGAAATGAATGTAAGAAACATTATGTTTATATTGCATAATTGCATGTATTTTGTTTGTTTTACCCATTTCCTTTACATCTGGTGCAAGTGATATACTGGCAGGTTGACCAGTTAGCAACAGAAAGATATACTATAGGACATCCACAGTGACAAATTTATTTTCATTTCAGAAATTAACTGGCAACTGAAGTTCACAAATGTAAGAGACTTTGGCATAATAAACTCAACCTGCAAGGTTTAAATTAGAAATTTTTAGTGTTTGAAAGATGATCAAAAATATTAATGGAATAGCCAGTGTCTTGTCTCAATTACAGATGAACCAATTTTAAAAACTTGACACCTGACAGCAAGAAGGAATCCAAATAGAAGCTGTCAGCCTTTTGGAATCTTAGTGCATGACCACTGCCACATTAGTAAAGATGTCAACAGCAACAGACATTTAGATCATACCTATTTCAAAATGAGAATGGATGTGCACCATATTTAGCATATTCTTCAAATCATATATTCTGTATATGACTATTCTCTCCAAACTATCAACTATAAATATTTCAGATATTTATTTAATATCACAATTTGTTTAAAATGTAAGATTTCCCTGTCAGATTAACAGGTTTTGCTACAAAATTTGAAAGCTGACTTTAAGGTAAAAGTCCTATGGATCTTTTTACAGAACCCAATACCATTCAGGATTTTATACATTGTCCTCAACTGTTGGCAGAAGGAATACTTAGTATGCAGCTTTGAAAATGAGGGCCATACAGTAGGGCAAAAAATGATCTCTCTTAAATTTTAGGAACTCAAAAAAACCTGGAAAAGGTCCTACAAAAATATTTTAAAAAGCAGACATTTGCTCAGTCAGTATATTAAGTTTTAGGCTAGCTGCTTTCTACACAACAATAGAAGAACCCTATTCAAAGGTATTTTTAAAAAATAGTGTTCTCAGAGGGGATTTTACAATGTCATGGTGACCTGAATTTAAGTTCTATCCTTGTCAGGTGTAGGCAGCAGAACCACAGAAAAATGGGCAGTAGCATTTAAACACATACAGACCCAGGAATTTGCACCAGATCTCAGAACCAGAGTGAGCCTGTGAATAGCCAATAAATATTTACATGCTACTTATCCAGACTTTAGGAGTAAGAAAAAAAAAGAGAGGAAGAAAAAAAAAAAAGATGTGTGAGCTGGAATGTTACTGTCTAAATAGGGGGTTTTTTGCCAAGGACCCAAAGATGATATGACATCAATTATGAGATAAGACAGCTCTGAAGCAGAACTGCAAAGTAGCACAGGTTCTAGAATTGCTTAATACCTGTCTTTTAATTGTAACTATTTGATATCTTGGAGAAAACAATTACTGGTTTTAAAGAGTTTTCAATCATGAAAGCAGAGATTTAGATTAAATCTGAGGCTTCTCCCCCAAACTTTCTATAGACAAGACCAAAATATGGCTGTGAACATACAAAAAATGAGCTCCCAGAATTGGTAAGAATGGAATAAGTATGAAACAGGTTCAAATGTTTACATGCATACAGGAGGGATCACAAATTATACAGAGAAAGTATTCTAAAGGAACTACAATGCTGATAGTTACTCTATACTACTGAATATAAAGATACATTAAGGTATGTTTGGGCATATTCAGTCAATTATCAGATACATTAAGGGATGTAGAGAACATTAAAGAGTTTTTACATGCAGTGCTTCTCTTCAAACAATTCATTAAACTTCTCCGATTATGTCCTTATTGAGAGAATGTCAGAATGGTGTGCCATCATATATCATAAATATGATACTATATATTACCTAGACAAAAAATTCTGGGCAAAGCTTTTAAAATTTATTAGAAAATCAATAAATTTCAATGGTAAATATCATTCTGTGGACCTAGAGGCTATATACACACTATTCAGTATCAACCGCAACTACTTCCCCAACGTTAAACCACAGAATTAAAAGAAACTCTCTAGTTTATAGAGTTCTAGTGCCTACAAATTATTTTAAAGGATGCTTAATATGAGGATATAATGCCCTTGAAATCCAGCTATAGCTTCCTTTTCCACTATGTATATGCACGTACCTGTTAGTTTATCAGGTTTTCTCTGCAAAAAACTTTTCAAATAAGAGTCTGCTGAGATTAATTACATTCTTATTTCAATTAAAAATTCTGAAAACCATAAATTACTGTCATGTATATTTGAAACTGAATTATTTCAGAAGTGAGCTCTCTGATATTTTTGGCAATTCTTTAAAACAAAAACCTCACTATACTCAGTAATCATCCACATCTGTTACAGATGAAAGCAGAAAAGGCATCAAATGCAGAGAACATTACAACAGAAATCTTTCAAACAGGATTTGAAAAGCATAGTAGATACTGTAACAACCTTCATACAAAATACATTAAAAAAAGACAGAATAAAGTAGAAAAGATAGCACAGAAATAAAACGTGAAAATTTAAGTACATTCAACTGTCGTCGATTCCATGTCAAGCATTTACGCATATTACACAAGCTGGGCTATAGAAAATGAAATGTTCGAGATTTAGACAAGAACTGGTAGAGTCAGGATATTGAAAGAGCATAAATGAATCATACCCATCAACCATATCCTCCAAAAATCAAAAATTCAAACCACCAACAAACAGCTGCATGGCAGTTTCACCTGCGTAGTGATTTAAGTCTTACAGTTATTGTTACTCCAGTAGGAGATACCTACAAACCTGCAAGCAGTAGCCATCTCTAAAAAGGGACGGATCAATCACTATCCTCTAGGAAACTGAATGGAAATACGTGAGCTAACTACATGTTCAGTCACTGATGTCATTAGATTGGATCTATAATTGAGAACAAGTACAGTTACTGGGAATAGAATGATTCCTATAAAACAAGACAAATACTTCTCAGTGTTACCTAATTGACGTTACAAAGAATAATAAAGACATATTAAGTTGCTTTAGGTTTTTTTCATAAATTAGATAGTGCCAAATGATAGATAATGCCAAAGGAAAGTGCACTTAATTTTGCAACTAAGTTGATTTCTGTAGAAAAATCAGTATCACTCTATTTCCCACTGCTTCTGTCCCAGATAAGATATTAGCAGTGCTTGCTTACTTGCAAATCTCTTTATAAGGTTCACTTAAGAAGTCTGTAGCACCTGTTCATACCAAAAATCAGCCAGCACATTCACTAGCAAATTAGAGAGCCAAGCCTTGATATGTTTTTAGCAGAGAGGTTCGTAAAATTTAACTACACTGCTTACACCCTTTGCACTTTGCAAATTCACATCCAGTTATGTTCACTAGCCAGCCACATCACAGGAAGCAAAAGATAGCCTACCCTCTTGCCTCCAGGAAGATGGAGGGGACCCACAAGATAAAGGGAATGGAACCAGATCTCTGCTTAGGGTAAGAGGTGAATCCCCTCCCGGCCTACCTCATGTTCCCGGGTGCCCTGATATAACAGGTATGAGACTGTGGAACTGAGAGTCAGACACACTACAACATGGACAAAGGTTCACAGGTTGGAGGAATCGTCCAGGGTGAGTCAGTCTACCCACCACATCATGACTGCCTCAGTTACAAAAAAAAAAAAAAAAGTCATTGGTGACTCCCTTTTGAGAGAAACAGAGGGGGCAATATGCCAATCAGACCCAATCCATAGGGAAGTCTGCTGCCTCCTTGGGGTCCAGGTAAGTGATGTTACCAAGAAACTCTCCAGTTATCCATCACTGTTTTTTCAGGTGGGCAGCAATGAAGCACTAAAAGCAGCCTGGGAACTATCAAGAGGGACCTCAGGGCCTTGGGACAACTGGTTGAGGGATCTGGAGCATAAGCAGTGTTCTCTATCCTGGCAGTTTCAGGGAATGGTGGGAGTAGGAAAATCACACAGATGAATAAGTGGCTCCAAGCCTAGTGTAACCCAGCAGTATTTTTTTTTTGTGATCACAGATCGGTTTACACAACACCGAGCCTGCTGGCAACAGAGGGGGCACACCTGTCCCAAAGCAGAAAAAGTCTTTTCACAGGAGTTAGCAGGGCTCACTGAAATAGCTTTAAACAAGATTTGAAGAGGGAAAGGGATAAAATCAGGCTTGCTAAGATAAGCCTGGGGGCAGCACATCAGGGACCTTATCACTCTACCTGAAAGGAGATCGCAGCCCAGTGTCAGTCTCTTCTCCCAGCTAACAAGAGACAGGATGAGAGGAAATGGTCTACAGTTGCACCAGAGGAGGTTTAGTTTGGATCTTAGGAAAGTCTTCACTGAAAGGGTGGTCAGACATTGGAACATGCTGCCCAGGGAAGTGGTGGAATCACCATCCCTGGATTCAATGTGGCACTTGGGAACATGGTTTAGTGGTGAACACAGTGCTGCTAGTTAATGGTTGAACTCAACAATCTTCGAGGTCTTTTCCTTTTCCAACCTTGACAATTCTATGATTTTATCTTGAGTTGGAAGTGACCTTTAGAGATTGTCTAGTCCTACCCCGTGCTCAAAATAGAGTCAACAGCAGCGAGGTGCTCAAGACCATTTCCAGTCAAGTTTTGAACACATCCTGAGACAGAGACTCCATAGCCTTTTTGACCACCTGTGCCAGTTTGACCAGCCCCACCATAGAAAAAAAAATCATTTTCAGAACCAGGATTGAAGTTTGTTAGTGAAATTCTTTAGACTCACAAGCATACAAAAATTTGCAGTTCCCTCAGTTGTCAGCCCAGGCCCTCTGCCTAACACTTGGGCCTCGTACTTGCAGTTAGTCCAGTTTGAAGTTTGCAAGGCAAATTACACATGCATGGCACTCACACTCCAGGTTAGGGGAAAATGTGAACTCCAGTGTCACCCCCTGTAGCTTGCACCTAGGACCAGCGACCCATGGTCCTACACCAGCAGTTGACACTGAAACCCTTGCTTCCTCCAGTTGCTGGTACAGAATGTGTCCCATCACCCAAAGTCTGATTCCAGTTGCTGGCTCAAATTCACTCACCTCAGTCCACCCAGTAGCTGTCAATCCTTCTAAGATCTATGGACTCTAGATCTACCTATGAAGATACTCTTACTTGCTTCAGTTGCTGCCACCACAGACACAGGGGCCACTTCATCTGAGGTCTGATTCCAGTTGCTGGCTCCAAATTCAACTTCTGGTTTCCTCAGTTGCTAGCATCATTCCTTGCAGCAAACATGCACAGGGTAAATAGTGAGTATTTAATAGGAAGAGCTACTTCAGTGACCAGGCACAGGGTTGTCAGGCAAGCAAATCGACTGGACACAATTATTACAAAACAAGCCCTTTTTATATCTCCTCCTGTCTATTTCCTAGTAGCACCTCAATCCCCTTTCACTTATCAGCTTTGCCTAAATTTTGCGGAGTCCTACAGGATCCTTAAATATTCAGAACCTTCATGTTTCCTACCTTATCAGTTACAAAGCCCAAATGGGTCTTCTCCAAATGCTGCCTGTAGGTTCTTAATGCGCCATCAGTTAACAGGTGAAGAGTTTTGGTCTTTGTCATTGTCTCCATGTCTACTATGTCTACTATGTCTACTATGTTCGTATCTCTGTGTGGTTTTGTTTATCTAGCAATTCCCCCCACTTCATCCCTTCAACTTCGCTTAGTCCTTGTTTTAAGAATAAAAGGAAAAATATTCAGCAATGATTATAGCGCTTCTTGGGGAAGGAAATTACATGGGAAAAACATTGAATGCTTGAAGTTTGTAATTTCAACACCAGCAACAACAGGTACACTGCTTGGTGAGTACTTCACAACATGTTAGGTTTGCATATTATTAAAATGCATGACCAAGATGGATAGAACATGAGTGTGCTTTTAATACCACACCATAATAAACACCATTGGTTCGACTGATTGCCAATGCAAATACAATGCAGCACACATTTATAAGCGATGAAACAGAAGACATTTTTGGTTTTGATACCCTATTTCAAATGCATACGCTCTTCTCTTTCAGAGAGTTACAGATTTTCTTCCTCAAGTTTACAAGTTACTATGTCTGAACTTTCAAAATTCATTATAATAATTCTTATTTCCACAAAAGCTTAGTTACCACTGAAGAGCTAAATTAGATTTTCTCATCAGGAATACTGAGGCTTATTTTATGCTTGCACATATGCTAAGTTGGATTCATCTCTTTCTCAACATACAAAGAAAAAGAAAATTACAAAATTACAAAATCTATCACCACTTCAAGCTGTCTTGCAGGGAAACTGTTATATTCCCACTGTGGGTTTCTGCCACAAAAATTACTGCCTGACATCTATGATTTCAAAATGTTCATGTCTACAAAGCTCATCTGGGGAAAGAAAATTATGAATCTTCAAGTATTTCGTGAGGGTTTTTTTTTTTCAAAGGTAGATCTACGTTTTTCTTCATACAGAACTTCTGTTCCTCTAAACCTGCAGTGGATAACCAGCAAAACCTCTCATTTTATTTTTATTACCAGTAGATCAGTGAATTGTCACATCAACAATTCCACTCATACCTCAAACAGAAGTATCAGTGAGATAATCAGAGATTTAGAATGCATATGCTAGACCTTCTCTTCATAGTGAGTTTCACAAGAAAAACACAGGCTTTAAACCAAAATATAGAAAGATAAATAAATCTTCAGATTTTAATGGAACCATCTTAACAAATCAGACTGAACACTAATTCAGTGGCAAATGACATCTTAAGTCAGACAACAGATGAGTACTAATTTTGTATAGATGAGTCCAGAGAGGACCAAAAACTTGGAAATGACTAGAACAACTGGTGTGACACAGCATTCTGTCATTTCTGAGCCACTCACATTTGCAACACTGAGATATTACCAAATCTAGGATGGGAAATCCCCAAAAATCACAGCTGTTATAGCCTCTGTTTCTATACATACTCAAATAATATATTTTTCTATTTCTATGCCTTCTTTTTCATGTAGACACTAGCATACTTTCAAATATGTCACAGAGTTTATTCAATGGGACTACATTGATGGTAAAAACTTGAGTACAAACAAATCATCCATTTGTTGAGAAGTTATGGAGAAAGTACACAACAGCAATTTCTGAAACACAAACAAGCTAGCAGGAATTCAAACCACTGACTTAAACAATGAATGCACAGTTATACAACATAGCACGGAGAAAAACTCTTCAAACTAACATACCTGGCACCACTCCTGTAAAATCTGGTACTTGCTTCCTTCATAGCTTATTCGGGGTTAATAAATATTCCATCTCTGCTACAGCCTTCTTATTGTCTCCATACAAATGTCATCTAAAAATTATCACCTTGGATCCATAAAGAAGCAAGGAGGTTGAAGATAACTATAAACTGTATCACAGAATATAGCTGAAAAGAAGAACTTTAATTTCTGTAAAATTCAGTAGCCATTAGGGTTAAGTCCAAAGCATAGATCTTTAAAATTAGGTTATCAGATTTTGTTTTGGGTTTTTTTATGTTTTGTTTTGGGGGTTGTTTTGTTTGTTTCTTTTTCTTTTTTGTTTGGTTTTGTTTCTTGTTTTTGGTTGGTTGGTTTTTTAAAATAAGATCTGCTCATCCACCTTCTGTTATCAGTTCTACCAATTCAATCCTGACATACACTTTACCGCCACGAGTCAACTGGCCTATAGTCAGAAATACGCAATGTCACTCCGAGAGCAAATGCAAAGGGCAACTCCTGTAGTAATCAAATTCACTAGAAGTTACAGAATTTGTTTTACATCATATCCCATTGAAAACAAAAGGTAAACAATTACTGCACCTAACACAAGCACTTCAAAGAACTGCTCTATATAATTCTTTCTAATGGGGAAAGTTTTGGGTGATACTTGAAAAGTTAGTCAGAGAAAAGTTGCTAAAAGTCAACAGTACCTTCAGAAAAGTGCAGTTCATTCAAATTGACAAGATTTGCATTAGATTATTCAATATTACTTATGATACAGAGAACATTACAGAAGATTTACATTATCACCAGCAACAGGCTGGAAATACTTGGCAAGTGGCAATAGCTCTGTCATTCTTAGCCGCCAGAATTATAATGATGACTCAACAATGATTGGATGATTGGGCATTAAAATGCAAAAAACAACCAAACCAAAACAAAAACCCACAACCCACCAAAAAAACCCCAAAGCCATACAAAATTATGCAAGAGCATACAAGAGCATATGCTGCCTACAGCCACAGAAGATACTACAGTGATATTAATAAGGTAGAAATTATTTGATATAATGTCACCAAGCTCCATTACCCTTACATTATTCTTCCTTCTCTGTAGTCAATAGTGCATTCTTACAAATGCCTTACAAAATATTTTTTTAACATCCGCAAGAAAATGTTGTAGAGTCACAATAAAAGGATAAAATTGTACATATTTTTCTTCATTTAAATTCTAGTTAAATTTTACATGTATACCTGTATGCATCGTGGTGAAAACTGGTTGTACGTTGGAGATCTTTTGGAACATCTCTTTCTCCTCAAACAAGATTTTTAGGCAGAAATAAAGAACAGAAGGATGACCAGGCACAGAAAACCTTCCCACTTTATTTGACTGCTTAGTAATTAGTTGAAAATGTAAAGACATGTTCTTGTTAAATGATTACACCAAGATAATTACATGCACCAAGAAAATTGCAAGCATGCATAGGGCTGTTTAGCCCCTATATACATACCTTTCATTAAGTTGTTTAAGTAAGTATATAGTGCTTAAGCATGTTTTCATTGAGCATACAATAACAAGGAGTCTTTTCACTTTTCAGTTATTTACTAAATAACTGAATAAATAACCACTAAATAACTTCTAACATAGTTATTTACTAAATAACTAAATGCTGACTGATCATGCTGTCAGCTGGTAGATTTGAAATGAGAAAAATCTGCCAATGAAACTGAAATTTCAGACCTCCATAGTAGGCTACATAGTGTCTTTAGTCAGCTTCAGCAGCATGAAATCCCTTGAGTGTAGTTGTTATGATAAAAACCTAAGGATATGCCTGAGTTAATTGCTAGGAATAACATTTCCTTTACAGAGATAAGAGCCAAATAATTGAATCATAAACACAGATGATAAATGCATAACAAGTATATAGGGCTGAATGTTAAAATCACAAAACCCCAAATTAGAATAGACACTTTTGACAAGTAAGTGAATGAAACATATTAGAAACATAGTTCTGTACTTTCATTCAAAAAAGATTACAAATATACTGATCATCCTTAATGATTACTTCTCTGCAGTTTTATAGGAGAACTCAAAAATAGAGGCTTTACTTAAAGCTTTATCTGATAATCATTATTAAATACTTTCCAAATACTGCTACCTAAAAAATCTGAGGCAGATTTCATTCCTCATACTTTATGGGCATCTACAGTTTATTACTGCAGTCAGACAATATATTATTTTTAGACATAATGTAAATAAATTACATACTCTTATACTGTAGAAGAGGCAATTGCAAAAAGGCAAAAAGACACCACTCACTATCCTTTTCTTAAATGTTCAGATGAGAATTGATAAGATTTTAACTATAGCAAGAGAGAAAAAACTATTTCAAATAACACTGTTCCACAGACAAATATTTCAGACCTCTCTGCAGCTGAATTTAATCTCCTAAAAAGGGGATATGCTAAGGTATGAGAAGAGTTATATACTCTGAGAAAGGCAGGCATGAAAATAATGACGTTAACTATCAAGTGTTTTATGCTGCCATCATAGTTTAAAAGGGCTCTCTGCCCTGTTCAAGTGTCTCACATCCTCTCCTCCATCTTTAACGGAGCGGGGTTTTTAGTTCAAACTAAAACTGACTAGAATAATAGGAAACTTAAACCCTACTACACCCAAAGTTAGCAAAACCTTCAATTCTACAATGTTGCTTCTGTATCTTCTCATTAGTATAGGGCTCAAAGACATCTGAAGCTCCAACACAACTCTTTTGTTCTTGTATTTTTCAACCATGTCCACTAAAGGAAAATATGCTTATGTGAACAGTAACACTCCTGAAGTATCCTTCTATTTCTAGAGGAAGCTTCCTGTGTCACTACTAACTTCAGCAATTTTTTCCTCTTTCCAAAAGTAGCACCACTAGCTGCAAAGTTCACCGAACATCAACTGAAGGCCTATACCAATAATTTTTTCATGGTCTTTGTTTTAATGGTAATTCAAAAGATGCCTCCAAAGATTCACTGCAACTTACCTGACAGAATTCCTATTCCTATACAGAATCTGCAAAACCTTAATGAATTTAGATGTATTTTTCACAACTGTGCTTCAACATGAAGATCCTAAAAGAACACTTAAAAAAAGTTGAACCTACCTAGCCCAGCTATCAGTTCCTCTTTTTCAGTTTTGCACATCTCTCATGTCCACGCCCTTGTATAATTTCTCATCTCAGTCTTTGTCATATATAGATTTCCTTCACTCTTCATTTAGCACATCAATCTTATAACCACTTCTCTCTGCTTGTGTATTCTATCTGCCTTTTCCACCTCACACCCAATGTTTCTATTTCAGTTGAAGGAGAGTTCTGGCTACCTCTGATGTGCACGGGCATACCAAATGCCCAGCTACTCTTTTTAAAATTGTCTTTTACAATGGAGGCACATCTTGCGTGATAATTTTATACTCAGCTTAAAAGAAACCAGAAATGTAAACAACTTATTTTAAAGTATACAATCAAAGAAGCTGCTGTAAACTCTAAATCACTGCTGTAAACTCTAAATCACTGTTAGTTTTGTGATTTGATGGTTGCCAAATCTCCCAGCCAAATCCAGTGCACCATATGAACAAATATGCCCAATTTACTACACAATAGAGCTATAAACACTTTTCTTAAGCATGAGAAAATGTTGATCTGCCTGTTGCTAAAATGAGTCTCTACTGAAAAGAAATAACTGTGTTCTGTATGGGGTAGTGCTAACAGGGCTGCATTAATTGAACTAATCTGTTTCTTATTTGTAAATAGTCCAAAATGTAAGACAAAAATTCCTTTATCCCTACACTAAGTCTATTTTTTTAGGTATGCCATTATATTTATTCCATTCAGAACTCACTTGACATATACTGAAGATACTTGTTTGATAACTGATTGTCAGAATCAGCAAAATTTAGCAGGTTAGACTTGTCTACCACAAGCTTGTCTCAGCTTGTCTACAAGAGTCTGGGAGCATCTGTTTAAGAGGTAGACACCAATCAAAAGACCTACATGTGATACAAACATATCCAAATTAAAACAGCCTGTGTCATGGTCACCAGTGACAAAGAAGATCGATAATGTTGACTTTTACCACCTCTTCCATGCCCACTTCTTCAGCCCAAATGCCAAAATGAAAAAATGTTCCAATTTTCTCTACTTCTCTATCACTATGCCTCCTTCTACCTTATTATACAGCCCCTTACTGCTTAGCAAGGTCTTTATTTCCACCCGTCTTAAGTTCTGCATGGGAAGCAGAACAAATGGTTGAATATGATCTATTTGCAAAAGAGCAACACCCTTTTTTTTTTTAATCTCAAAACCTACATATCTACCTCCTTCCTCATCAAGTCATTTGTCACACTGGCACTTCCTACCCTACCTCTCTTTCTTAACCAAGGTCCTCAGAGTGAGATTTCTGCCTCAGTCCCGTGGTTCTAATTTTCTTCCAGCAAAAGAAAATTGAAGAAAAAGGTGAAATTCCATCTCAATTTCTCTGAAATAAAATCAAAGCAGAAAAGCAGATAACAGAACCTGACAGGCAGCAAAGCACAATGAGATCAAAAAAAAGTATTCTTAAGCAGTTATTTCACTAAATACATAGGACAAGCCATGAGTTCAATTGAATTTGAAGGGCTTGGATCACTGAGCTTTTCACTCTGTGCATTTCCAGGACACAGATAATGGAGTCTAAGAAGTACTTCAGAAAAAGAAAGCACTTGCAGCACCTATACAACAAGACAGATAGCATACTTTGTTTTCTTAATATGTGAAATCTTAAGCCTGAGAAAGCTTCTAATATGTTTGTGAGACACTGCATATTAATTTCAGAGGTAAGTACTATTCCTTCCTAATATCTTCTTGTTTACACAGTTTAAAACACTTACAGAGTATCATGTGCAATATTTTCCTATCTGAAAAGACTACTGAAATATGAAGGAAAACTGTCATAGTATCAAAGTTCTGCCTCAAAAGCATCAGATCAACTTACTGAATAATCTAAATTATTCAGTCTACTTTTTTCCCGGAATCCCATTGAAGATTGAAGAGTAGCGCATACGTATAGGGCTGGGCAATCACCAGGCATATGAAGTTTAACAAGATAAAAGTGCTGGATTCTGCACCTGGGCTGGGGCAACCCTGGGTGTTCATAGAGATTGGGGAATGAGATGCTGGAAAGCAGTGCCACAGAAAGGCACCTGGGGGTCCTGGTCGATGGCAAGTTGAATGAGTCATCAGTGCCCTGGCAGCCAGGAAGGCCAACCGTGTCCTCGGGGGCATCAGGCAAAGCATCGCCAGCCGGTTGAGGAAGGGGATTGTCCCACTCTGCTCTGCACTGGGGTGGGCTCACCTTGAATATTGTGTGCAATATTCTGCAATAGAAGAAAGATTTTAAGCTATCAGAGAGTGTCCTGAGTAGGGCAATGTAAGATGGTGAAGGGCCTTGAGGGGAAGCTGTATGAGGAGCGGCTGAGGTCACTTGGTCTGTTCAGCCTGGAGAAGAGGAGACTGAGGGGAGACCTCATTGCAGTTACAACTTCCTCATGAGGGGAAGAGGATGGGCAGGCACTGATCTCTTCTCTGTGGTGACCAGTGACAGATCTGAGGGAATGGCCCCAGGTTAGGGGAGTTGTGTTAAGGGAGGTTTGCATTAGATATTAGGAAAAGCTTCTTCATCCAAAGTGTGGTTGGAACAGGGAACAGTCTCCCCAGGGAAGCAGTGACAGCACCAAGCCTGATAGAGTTCAAGAAGCATCTGGTGTAACTCTTAGGGATGGTCCTATGCAGGTCTAGAAGTTGGACTTTGATGATCCCAGTGGGTCCCTTCCAACAGAATATTCTGTGATTCTGTTATTCTCTGATATGGTATTAGTGTTTTCTACTTTTTATCAGTAGGCTCATTTAAAAATTAATTTAAATAACAATTGAGGAATTTTACTATATATAGCATTCTAATACAGTTTTGATTATACATAAGCATACAAATAGCCTGCACTGACATAATAATAAATAATAAATAATAAATATAATAATTATAAATCCAGCTCTCTAAAAGAGCAGACTTGATTTGTAGCCTCACAGAAACAAGGAATATTTTTAAGAGGCTGTCATATTATAACTTCCTAATTCTTAATGCTTTCTCCACAGCTGAGTTGAGACATTTATGAAACACTATGGTATGTCAAGACATGGCATCAAATACCTTCATCATATGATGAAGGACAGGTATCACTAGCTTCTAATGAAACCAATCACAGGCTTGATGATTATCATTTGGTGCAAAACTGAGCCTTTTCTCTGCACTTAGTGGAAGTCCTGTACAGCATATATACACAAAACCTCCAAGCATTTCTGGTTATATGGCAAGAATAGCTCAGATATCCATTAGCCAATAAACTGTTACGTCATTTTCATGTCAAACTAATTTTATTAGCAATAGTCTTTATAAGACAAATCAAAACAAAGTTGTGAAAGCAGTAGTTCTGTGCATGAAGCTCCAGATTATACAGTAATTTGTGTAGTAAAGCATGAATAAAAGGTTTTTTTACTGCAGAAAATTAGAAATGTTATAATAAAATTGGTGGTAAAGTTTTGCAGCCAAATGCAGTTCAAAATGCAGTGTACTTTACTAAGTGAATTAGGGAAACTGGTTTTTATGCACAGAAAAATTCAAAAAGAGTTACAGAGTTACATAGACAGTAAGGATAGGTAAATACTCCTGTAAATTCCATTAAGGTTGGACATGAATTTATATGTAAAATCAACATAAATAAAGCACAGCTGTGAATGTTGGAAAGATCTGGACTAATCTTCTAATGCAAGCCTGAGATAACTCCCTTACGGAGACTTGTTGAACTTTCTAATTCTATATCATGCTAATTGGGACATCAGATTTCTTTTAGCATGACTGTTTTGTCGCTTGTTTAAAATCGTGTGAAAAACCCTCTGGTGGTTCTACTGCATGCTAGAAGAGTTGTTAGAGAATATTTTCTGAACATAATAATTACAGAATTATTCAGTAACTCCAAATCAAACTAATTTTAAATAAAAGGAATAACACTCATCTTTGATAAAAGACAAAATATTTAAGTAACTATAGAGTCATCTACTACATCTAGCACTATAATCTCATGGCAATTATATGTCATTTATAGAAGTAACTGACTCAAATTTCTAAAATAGGTCTTATTTTTAAACATATTGCGTTAACTGGAGACCATTTATGACATAATGAAAAACTGACATTCAGGTTTGCTAAGCCTGAAATTGCTTAAAATATCTTACCATATTTTTAGTGTAGCATTCTTCAGGGAGACCATTACTAGAAGTACAATCTACAGTTCCAGTATTTTATATGTATCTCTAGTGAACATTATATGATTTTTAAGATAAACATTCATAACTAGTTTGTTCACATAAGCCTATTCTAAACCTCACATTTGGGAAAAACATATATTCCACAAACCTTAACCCCTTCAGATTAATCAGTCATTTATGACTTCAGAAGCCTTCATGAGATAACCTTCATATTAATCTTTCTTCATTTAAAAGTATAAAACACTTTGTCCCAAGATAGATTTCACTCTGCACTCATCATATGGATAACATATGATGAAAACTTAAAATAAAGCCCATCTCCTGAATAAAGTGCTTCCCCTAAGAGTTCTTATTTAATATCTCAACTTCAGCATCACACAACTGAACTGGCTGTTCTCAATTTGACCAAATAATTTGACAACGATAGAGGCCTATACTGCTTTGCATTCAAAGAGACTCTTTGAAGTCCTTTGTCTTCTTCCTTGCAGAAAGACTTCACAATACATTTTAAATTTCTTTTATTTGTCTAAGAGCACAAGTTCAGTGACTTGATTGGCAATTTTCTGCTTTTTGTACCAAATGGACATAATTTTGTGTGTTTCCACATTTTAAGTGCTAATCTCATATTTTGATGCCAATGCTTTTGTCTAAGTAGCTACATTATTTTAGTCAATGTTCTTTATTACCAAAGCTCTTTTTTATATCGGAATTGGCCAAGTATGCTAATGTACTTCTTTTTTCTGCTTCCTACCTTCCATGTAATATACTTCACAGACTTCAGTCTCCACTTGGCTTTCACAGACAACTTTCAAAAACAAACAAACAAATAAACTGATAATAAATATCCAAGATAATTAACTTTTTAAACAAGGTAATGGTATTAAATTTTATCACATGATGTATGTTTAATGTCACAAGAGCTATTTACTAGATAGATGTGAAAGATTGACTTTTTGAATTAAAACTGTGTTTGTGATCTCAGATTCTCGCATACAAAACATGATCAAATGTTTGTCCAAGGCTATAACTCTTTGACATCATTACACAGAAAAACAAATAAACAAACAAATAAACAAACCAGTAAACAAACAGCTGACAAGATACATATGGAAAAGTGAACTGAATTTTCTGTTCTAAATTAGGAAGTTGAGGTGAATTGAGATTGAGGCAGGAAGCGATGTGACTTGCAAATCTATTGTGGATTACAGGTTATCTGAGACAGGAGAAGAATCATCTAATTCTACTCCTTTCTGTAGAAATAGTAATGTAGCTAGACTGAATACATACTTCGTGCTTCAATTATTTTAAAAGAAAAAAAATTATCAAAGCTATCTTATTTAAGCAGAATCTCTTAAAGACGTTTGGGGTTTTTTAAAGGAAATTCAGAAATTATTGCTAAGAAAACTTCATATTCTCCTTTTCTTCCCTCCTCTTCTTTGAGGCTCTAATAATCTTACTTTTAAATAAAATTCTTTGCTTACCAAACTTAAGAAGATACTGCAATAAATCAGATGTTCATTTATCATTAATTCTAGCATGTAAGAGATACCAAATTTGGGGATACAAAGAACAAGTCAACTTGCTAGTACCCCAAAATAGGGAGGTAGTAAAAACACTGGTCTCTATTTCCTCCCTGAAAATATTTACAAATGATATTTTGTCTCACTGAAGAGTAGCAGTTCTGTGTTGTCACACACATTAAGATATGAAGAACTCCTCACACTATTAAAAGCCTGGATAAAGACTAATCACAATGGCACAGAAGCAATTTCTGATTATGTTCATTTTTAACCATTGAGATCTGCTTAGCAAGAGTTTACATTTAGAATAGAAAGGAAATGAAAAAATCAAATTCAAGTGTGCATATCATCAGCAGAAATAACAGTGTGACTAAAGGAGGCAAGAAAAATTTATAATTTGATTATTCATGTCATACTGAAATTTTAATCCAGAAAACAAGTTTTGGAAAAGGTTTGAAAGGATGGCCTAAAACCAGTTTAACATACCAAAATCTATAAAGGTCATAGCTATGAAACTTTCATTGTCATTTGTATAGTGGTTTGAAAACATATTAATTAAATAAGCAATGGGCATTTATCACATAACTGTATATTACAGGTAAGGAAAATACTTTCTTGGATCACCTGACAAGACCCTTGTCACTTACTATCAACCTTTAAAATTGTGCTGTACCCTGTTTTAGAGAAGAGAGGAGAGGATACTCTGAGTATTTTGCACAAAAATATTTTAGTTAAGATAACAAAGCATGACTTCAAGCACTTTGAGTCTTAAGATCCCGAAGATTTTTTAAAATTTAGAAAAAAAACACCCCAGATGTATGGCTTGATACTCTGAAGTTATCCTGCACGTTTTGGTCAATGATGGGCACAGAGAGTATAAGATAGAATCATAGAATCATAGAATCAGCTGGGTTGGAAGGGACCTCTGAGATCATCAAGTCCAACCCTTGATCCAACACCATGCTTACTAGACCATGGCACTAAGCGCAACATCCAGTCTCATCTTAAAAACCTCCAGGGACGGAGAATCCACTACTTCCCTGGGCAGCCCATTCCAATGCCCGATTATCCTCTCTGTAAAAAATTTCTTCCTAATATCTAACCTAAACCTCCCCTGGCACAGCTTAAGACCATGCCCTCTTGTCTTACTGATAGCTGCTTGGGAGAAGAGACCAACCTCCTTTCAGGGAGTTGTAGAGAGTGATGAGGTCTCCCCTGAACCTCCTCTTCTCCAGGCTGAATAGCTCCAGCTCCCTCAGCCTCTCCTCATAGGGCCTGTGCCCCAGTCCCTTCACCAGCCTTGTTGCTCTTCTCTGGACCTGCTCCAGCACCTCAATATCCTTCCTGAACTGAGGGGCCCAGAACTGGACACAGTACTCCAGGTGTGGCCTCACCAGTGCTGAGTACAGGGGAAGAATCACTTCCCTGGTCCTGCTGACCACACTGTTCCTGATCCAGGATGCCATTGGCCTTCTTGGCCACCTGGGCACACTGCTGGCTCATGTTCAGCTTCCTGTCAATCCAAACTCCCAGGTCCCTGCATTTACATGTTGTGTTAAATATATATGTGTGTGTGTGTATATATATATATATATATATATATATATAAAATACTGGGACTACAACCACTTCCCTCAAATGTGCTATTCCTGACAAAAAGAAGTGAGTGGAGACTGCTATTCTGCTCAACAGTTCATTCAGCTTGTCTGGTAGGAATTGACTCTGCTAACAAGATGGTTGGTACAACCATTCCGGGGGCATTGAATCTTGTGTTTTCATAACTTAAGAGTTTCAACTAGGAGGGGAATTCATCTCTCTGAATATTTCATAAGCAACATGAGACAAAGACAACCAATAATTCAAAGAAATAGTTTTTAGTTTTAGTAAGATCCAGGTACATAGAAGTGAGACATTTCAAAAATTGTGTATCCAGAGTACTACATATAGTACCATTAAAGGCTCTAGTGATGCAAGCAAATAACAAAACAATTTCAGCTATAATAAAATATATAGCTATGTTTTTGACTAAGTAGAAAAAACTAATTCTGAATAACAACTACCAAAAAATGATTCCATCTATTGTGTCCCCTATGGAAATAGTAGCATAGAGATTCATTTCAGCACAGAACAATGTGAAGGTCTCGGGCAAGTCACCAGGATTTCAGCATGGCTTCATTATAATGACTAAGCAGTAGTATAATGACAGTAAAATGGAACTGTAGCCAGAAGAACTAATATGAGATGAATTTAAAAACAGTAAAATATACATTTAGTATGCACCAGACATCAGACTTCAAGATGAGGTAAAACTTTCTCCCCCTGGTTATACATGGACAGCTGACTGCAAATGGCTGAAATCCACAAAAATATATATCATTATATTTTTGGATAAAATCATTTCAGAAAAAAATCAGTAGTCTAGCTTCTGCTATGTCACTGTGATTTAAAATGAATGCTGTTGCTTTGGGGAAAGTAGTAAATATTCACAGTCAGTTATCCTAAAATACTGTTCTGGAAACTTCCCCCTAAATCTTCAAATGTAGAGAGGTTACTTTATATCTCTTGTACTAGGGTGGGGAGCAGAACTCCTTACAAAATCCTTGTACATTTCTCATTAGAAAATTAATATTCCCTATTGTATTTTATTCTTTCTGAACATGAGACTTTTACTTCATTATAATTTTTTAGATTTTGTCACCTTTTACCTTTAAAATTTATCTTTTATATGAAACAGAATGAAAGGCACTTCTATGTAACTTACAGAGCATCTCTGTCACACTGTTTCTTTTCTAAAGGTCACTGTTATTTCAGCATCATTTCATGAAAGAATATTTCCATACTCATCATACTTTTTTTTTCCCATGTCCTGAACTTCAAAGGTGGCAATAGTACTGTTCCTGCAAATTGTGAGACTACAGACTGACTCATTATCTTAGTATTCCTTTGTCCTTACCCTGTATTTCTCTGTTTGTTCAGGAGGAAAATATGAAGAATTATTCTGAAGTGATGATATCGTACACCAGAGGATCAGCTGCATTCACACTTAACAAAACTTTGCTTAGGGGAAGTTAGGGTGGAAAGGCAGACTGTTAAAAGGAGACTGCAGTAGATTTAATCATTAGATAAGACGATTTCTCTACAGTGACAAGATTCCTTAAGAGTTAAACTGGATATGGTTACCATGGAGCTAAGACTCCCACAGAAAAAAATTACAGCATTTTGAAACACTTGTTGGAAGCACACAGGCAGACAAATAAATGACACTGCACCACTTTCAGGCTTTATTAGGTCACTTAAATTCTATGTGCAAGTGGAAGCTTGAGGGAGGGATTTTTACAGGCTTTTGCTGAATATTTCAGCTGTAGCCTTTTTAATTTAGAAATTTTTGCCTGAGAACTGCAGATAAGTTTCTTGGGCAATGCAAGACTTCACCATATTAATCTAATTCCTTATTATCAGCAATGGTTCTAAGTGAAGTGAGGGGCTTGGTTTAACTGCAAATGTAAAAAAAAAAAAAAAATCACAACAGCCAGACAACAAAAACACAAGACAAAAGAATGCTGACTTTAATCTTTCCCCTTCTTTGTATTTCTACTTTTGAATTTGGTAATATAAAAGGTATTCCATGCCTGAGAGCATTGCAGCTATAAAAATTACCTCTCAGTAGCTGGGCAAGACACTGTGTTTAGCGAATGTGTTTGTATTTTGTCTCAGACCTAATTAATGCATACTCCAAGAAAAGAGAATTTGCCAGCTCTAAAACCATGGTAATAAGGGCAGAGTTAGGTTTTCTAGAATTTTTTTAACATAAACCATTCCATAATTTGCAAGTTAATTAACACACATTCATGGAGAAGGGTAGTACAGCAGTTAGTTCTAGTTCTGCCCTAACGGCCAGTGATTGCCGTTCTATCTTACATATAAGTTTTCACCACGGATGTCATGAGCACAAGTCATTTAACCTTAGGGCTACCACACTGTATTCTTCATAAACACTCAATGGTCAGGAATGCCATTCCTTCTAGTCGAGGGCAGTTCTCTCAGTGACAGAAATTCAGCTAAGACTATAAACCTGATTTAGGGAGTTTTGGCATATAACACTACAATACTATTCTTAAATTTTTCTTTTTGACTTGGCACTAAAGACTCTTTTGCCAGCTGATTCTGTCTCAGGGCACACTTCTGATAAAGTCCTGTGCCTTATACAATAAAAATCTGCGTGAGTAAAGATACTTAGATAAACTAAGTCACTCAGTGGTAACATATAATCTGTTAACAAACTGCTTGGAGAAGAGTGGCTGGAAAGTTGCCTGGTGGAAAAGGACCTGGGGGTGTTGGTGAACACCTGTCTGAACATGATCCAGCAGAGTGCTCAGATAGCCAAAACAGCCAATGGCACCTTGGCTTGTATCAGAAAAAGTGTGGCCAGCAGGATCGTCCCCCTGTACTCCGTGCTAGTGAGATTGCACCTAGAATACTGTGTTTGGTTTTGAGCCTCTCACTACAAGAAAGCCTGAAGTGCTGGAACATGCCCAAAGAAAGCCAAAAAGATGGTGAAAGGACTAGAAAAGCAGCTGAGGGAGCTAGGGTTGTTTAGTCTGGAGGAGGTTCAGGGGAGACCTTACTACTCTCTACAGCTCCTTGAAAGGAGGTTGGTGTGGGGATCAGTCTCTTCTCCTAAGTAACAAGCAATAAGACATTTTGTCTCAAGGCTAGAGAATTGATTGTGGCTATTTCATTTCCTAGCACAGTCAGAGACTTTGCAGACTTCAGAAAAGGTTTAGAAACATAGCCTTTTTTATTCAGGTTGGTGCCTAGGTTGAATTTATATTCTTTAATAAATGTCAATATGACCTTGCTATGAAAGGTGAGCAAGTCTTGGCCAAGGAAATAGGAACTTACAATGTCACTGTCCAAGAAGTGGTTGTCACCTATGTTTAAAGGAGAGTCAGGCACCAGGAGTATAAACAAGAGATAACAAAATTGTAAGGAAACCAAACATCCCGTCATATGAAAGTAAGCTGAACAAACTCAACTTACTTATTCCAGAAAAGGCAAACTGGAGAGGGAATAGAATTCTTTTTTCTAGATATATTGATAAATTAAAGTTGGCACACTGGAAAAATGTGTATATTTTTATATAAATATATAAATAAAAATATATAAATATAAAAATATATAAATATATTTAAGCTGAAAGACTGAAGGAGGAGTACTACATCAGTGGATTGGTACCTTGATAAAAGCAGCAGGGGAAAACATAATTGGCTTTAAAATTGAACTTCAGTTTAAAATGGCTTCAATGACTCGAAAAGTTCTTCCCAGTTTTCTGTTCCTGTGATGCGTAATGTTAACTGAAAGCAAATGCAAGACTAATCTAAGCAAAGATACTTCAGATGGATACAATGTGGCAAAAATAAGGCAAACAAAAAGACTGGACAGTCTCAGTGACTGGAACCTATGAAACTGAACTTTGAGGAGTAATGACAGAAAAATTTCAGCATTTTCAGCAAAGCAACTTTATTTGTTTTTTGTATTCCTTACATATTCAAGAAGATGAGGCTTTGCCCATTTATGAATGTAGATTCCACTTTGAAGTTTTTATTTTCCAGAAAAAACCCTAACTATTCTCAATTTTCCATTAAAAGCAAGTAAATTCCTTTTAGGACTTACTGTTTTGACAAGCCATGCATGTCAAAACAAATAAAAGGCCTGCCATTTCTTATAATTCCTTGATTTTTTTATGACCTCAAAAAACAAGAGACAGGAGGACAGTTGTTCTCACTCTGTTTTATATACCCTCAGGTAGAGCTAACAGGGAAATACATATGAACTGTGTATTAATCTCTCTTTCCAATCTCTCCTTGGGAATATTCGCTACTAATGTGTACTCATAGTTGCTGAATATAAAGATTCTTTGTCTCCTTAGTCAAGTCTATCCCCATACTTCCTTTTTTTGATAACAATGACATTACTAAACTTCTCATAAAAAAAAATATCCATCTCTGTGGGATAATTGCACCTTAGTTGCTTCCTTCTTATCCCATTAAATAATTAAGTCTTTTACAACTCATCCTTCTGTTGTCCACAAAAATTGGATTCATTACCCAGCGTGCAACGAGCCAATAGTTACACACTCAAGAGAGACATTATTTATTTCAGAGTTGCATGAGCCTTGGTGGTCAGTGGCATTCCACAAGTCAAGCCCCCAACTATCAAAATTTTTTACTACTAATATATTTTAGAAAATAAAGGAATTAGTGTTCACTAGCTATGAGTTCCATAGTTCTCTTATTAAATACTAGTCTATCATTTATTGGTTAAGGATTCTCTCTCTTCTTGTGCTAATTAGTCTGCATGCTCAGTCTTTCCCTTCTTTTGGGTCAGTGGGCTTCTTGGATCAGTGGCCTGTGAGTCAGTGGTCGCACTTTCCACCTGCCAGAATTACCTTTAACCCAGCTGGAGCTGATTTCAGCACAATTACTGAGTTGGCTTTGTTAGTTTCTTCCTGTCCTCCCTTACACAAAATTCTGGTATCCACCTTTTCTTTTCTCTTTTCCCCAAAGGGAACCTGAGATAAGATAAGGGTGGTACTATCATCCTAGGAGAAGAATATATCCACAAGTGTGAAAGACTGGAATGCTGATGACAGACAATCCAGGTGCAAGCCGACAATGTGCAAAGTAACCCCCCAGGTGCTGAGGGTGTGCACTCCTGCTGCCACAGGCTACAAGCTGGGTTTCATTGTCCTTACACAAATGACTAAGCTTCTGTAACTCCCCTCCAAGGAAGCCCTGGGATAATTCACACATGGCCTGAAGATATCCATCTCTGCTGATGGACCATAATGTAACATAAGGAGTGGTTGTTCTACTTGTTTAATGCTGAATTATTGTTTCACAACCAAATCTTTATATAAACATAGAATTAAATTTGATTGTTTTTTATTGAACTGCAGATGTAGTAGATCTCCCTTTTTGAATCTGCAGGCTTTCACATTTAGCACATTTACCTTCCAATTATTACTTAGCAACAATATACTCTCATCACATATAACTACCAAGGACTGATTTGTATGCATAGCTGTAACATTTTATCAAGTTCTACATATGAATATTACACTAACTTGTAAATAGCTGAAGACAGGATCTGCAGCCAGTGATCCAAGTAGTAGTCACAAGAGCCATGCAAACTATGCATGTATTGGACAGAAAGTAAACAGAGTGAATATGTATATCTGAAATTGTAACAGGAGAAGAAATACTTGGGAAGAAGCAAGTGCCGCCATTGCTTCAGGCCTCTATTTTAGGACAGCAGCACATTGCCCAACATTGCCTAAGGTAGCATTTCTGCAAACATAACTCTTCACCTTACATATCCCCCCAAATGCTTACATGATCAATGTGCAGTTATCCTGTAATCAAACTACTAACTTTAAAAAAAAACAAACAATGGTCATGTGTGCCAAGAACCCCAACTACATAAGTCTCTGATTGAACGCAAGGAGATAAAAGTTATTCTTGAGATGCCACTTCAGTCAAAGAAAACTGCACCTGGATGGTGACATGGTCTGATGGGTCTAACACAGCACTGCTAAAAGCTCACTACTATTGCCATGTTTATAAAATATTCCTACTTTCCAGAAAATAATAACTGTGTCTTTGCCTCTGTCCTCTGCAGCTGTACTTGAGGGGGAGAGCTCAGTGACTTCCATTGTAAAAACTACAAGCTCCGGTTTACTGTGAAAACACCTGGCTTTAGAAATGATAGGAAGAGAAAATGGAATACACAGAGGCTGGTTCTGAGACGGCTACATTACACAGCTAGATGATAGAGTGTTTCCCTACAGCAATGGATGCTGGAGATCTAAGGCATGCACAGAAATAATGGGACTGGATATTGTTAACTGATGTTGCCAGAAAGTAGCCTGAGGTCAGGATTATCTTCCATTAGCTCCTATGTTATCATTGGCTTCTGTTATTACTGTCTCTGTCTGGTTTGTTTTAGAAAAACAAAAAGACACAGATGTGAAAGATAAAAGTAGTAAATTAATTAGGATATAGTTAAATTGTGTGAACACATGATAGAACTATGCATTTACATGATTAATTTTTTTAAATAGCTATAGAAACATTCTACTGATGTCACAGACTATCTCTAACAGAATACCACTTCTATCATCTTTTGCCCATCTTTTTTTTTAATTGCAAAATTTCCCCACCCCCCACTCCATTTTTTTATGTTGTGGTGAACGCATTTTACCCTTTAGAATGCTATGATTTATGATTCTCAATGGTCTTCATATTGGCAAGGATAAGAAAGGTCATATTACCACTCTAATTGGCAAGTTAAGCTTTATAAACAGGCCCTTATTTCGTCAATGATGTTATTTAAGCCTAAGGTCAACCTTGAGAGAAGCTGGCTTGGGAAGATCCCTGGCAGATAAAAACAGGTCTTTCTAACAAAAACAAACTATAAAGTCTATTGATTTTAATCTTTTGAAAAGTGCAACAAAAATGGATATGCACTTCAGAAGAAGGTTATGTTATTATCTTGGAGTTTAATACTGACAGTTGGGGAGGTAATTTTTTAACATCAGAATGTTAACTAACGGTATCAATATTTCTACATATTATCAAACAACTTCTGAATTCTACAAACTACTGACATTAAGTATCTTTAGTGTGTATCAGGTGTATAGGCCTTCTGGGAATTTTCCACATACAAAAAAGATGAGGCAGTGCAGTCAATGAACTTGGGAGTCTTGGGAAATGGAAGTCATTTGGCCTTGAGCATTCTAGTGAATCATCTGTGACATTAGTACTAGTATATATTCTAAGCTTGATGATCCTTGTACTCCCATTTGCACATGGTACCACTGATGCAGTTTGAAACCATATTAAACCTTCAGTGCTGTAAATTAGTTCTGTCTTCGGTTAAACAGGTGTTTTGATTTCCAAGTTGAAATTCTATTTTTTGTACAAGTAATTTGGAAACGATTTTATTTAAGTTGCAGTGCTTCTAGATTAAATTGTTATTGAAGAGATTTCAAATTGTTGCAATTGGGTCAAGGGAAGTTGGCTTTCTGGTACAAGGTATTAAGGAACATGGTCAAGTGCAGAAGTATCTGAAATACTCAAGATTGACAGAGATGTTTGTTGTGGACTAAAAACAGCTCAGGCATGTGCTGACTACTCAGTTTACTGCACTTGCTTATTTGGATAAAAGCCCAGGAGAAGGAACAAACCTGATGTTACTATTGAATCTTTCACCTTATGTTGCTGTTGTCTCTTGTCATTACTTCTACTGACAATAACTGGAACTCCTCACCAGAGATGTGATGTGCCAGAAGAGGGCGCTGGAAAAGGGAGGTTACCTGATCAACAGACTGTCCATCAGCTCCTATTTACAGCTGAACCACATCTGTTGAGATTGAGAGTTGACTGACAGCAGGTGTGCAATGGCTGACAAGTACATATGCATCATACTGCAGGTGAGACACTGCCAAAGCAGATCCAGGAGGGGGAAAAAAAATCAATTTTCCTGTAGGCTTTTACAATTCCCATGCATATCCCTATCTTGAACTACTTTAGACATACCCTGAGGTGTCACATATTTGCCAATTGTGCTTCAGAACATTACTGTAATTTCCAGTAAAGAAGTTTCCAAAAGTTATCCAAGCACAGTAAGTATTTAGGTGGAAAACATCTTCTGAAATTAGAACATAAATTCTTTTAAAGTAACATGTGGTATACAATTTTAAATCTTCCAGCACCAAAACCACTATATCCTACCAGACAGAAGGAATGGTCTGGTGATGTTTTAATGACATTAAAGGCAGAATATAAATTTAAAATTTCTACATTGAGCAAATAAACCATAATATTCACCGAGGCATACATTAATACCTCATGTTTTCTTTCTGAATCTTTTAAAGTGTGTATATGTTAGCAATTGTTCTCTTAAATTGAGATAATTTTATTGTCTATAGAGCTTATTATATAGCTGCACTATTATTATGTGCCACTTGGGAAAATATGCATTTCATGTATGTAGTCAAGAAATACACGACTTTTAACTAGTGTCCTGTGTTTGAATTCAATATATTCAAAATAACTGCATGCCAGCTTTATTTTTCTTCTCCTCCATGCCTGCAACTGTTTTAATTTTTGGAATCTGTAGCTAATGCACCTGGCAGCATTTGGCTGTGTGGTCACAGCACTGCCATGGGAACTGAGAAGAGGCAGTATTCACTGCTGGATTTCAATATGAATCATACACAGTTAGCATGCATGGGATTAGAGATCAGACAACCCCCTTGCTGCATTCTATAAAAATGTAGGAACATCACTAACTCACTGTTTATTACTGAAGATACTAATTCTTATTCAAACACCAAGAAGCAGAGCACGAGCAGAGGATAAATCCCTACAACAGCCACCAGTGAGGTTAGGGGAAAATAGGGAAGAATATGCCTGGAGCATTACTTTAAGATTATTGCATGGTCACAAATCCTACCAAAAGGCTTTTCACTCACTAACATTCTAAGGCAAAATTGAAGAGTTTTGCCTGACTGTAACAAATTTGATGTTATTTCAGCAGAACTGCATCAACACCAATACTCCCAAAAATAAAACTGGAAAAAAAAAAAAGGAAAATAAATTAATAAGGAGTTAGTTATATCTATCTTAGAAGTTAAATCTACTATGAATATGCTCAATCTCACAATTATTTTGTAAGAATATACTACATTTATAATATGGTAATATATTTACTGATTTCTCTTTGAAATAGAATTTTTAAAATTTATTCTGTAGAAAGAAACAGTAGAAAAGCATGATACTGAGTTCATGTAGAGTAATGTTACTCTGATTTTAACTGGCGTAGGCTGGTCCAATACGAAGCAGCTTGCAAAAGTGCAAATCACTACATATAATTACATATATCCCATATGTACTTATGATATGATATATACATACATGTATCATACATACACACACATACTATGATTACATATTGTTGTACAACATATCTCTGAACTTTACTGCTCTACACCCTTGCAGAAAAAATAGGATTACAATCTATTCTATAAATCCATGCTAAACAAAATGCAAGAAATACATCAGGGGAACGGACCAAACAATGTGCCACCTCCAACACCAGCCTGTAATGTCAGGACCTTTGGAAGTGTGTTACTACCTCAACTACCTCCAATTTGATAGAGAGAAATCAGCCTTCACTTCTGACCAGTCATGATGCAAGTCCTCATTATCCACCGGTTGTATCTGCAAAAACTGTACTTGCCTTTACTTCTTTCTGGCCCCTTTACTTGATGTAGTGTTTCAACAAATCATCACCCAGCAAATGCATTTCTTCCAGAATATTTATTACAGGGGTTTTTTTTAATTTACTCATTACACTAGTAAATCTACTTCATAATTGTGTCTGTAACTAGAATGCCAGAAATTACTACCTTATAACATGCTGGATATCGTTTCACTGCCTTCTCATATTCTCTTTTTGCCTTCTTCTGTTATCTTTCCTCTTATTTTAATTGTAAACTTTTGACAGCAGAAACATTCCACTCATTCTGTGTTTGCACCATGAGCTGGGAACAGACCTCAGGATCCTAACTCAGAGAAAGACTGAAGTATATCAAGACAAATCATGTGATGTACTATGAAATTATAATGCAGTTGTGGCTGTATCACCCCTTTTTTTCCTCAACATCAGCTATAAAATTCCAACCATTAAATAAACCTCAAACAACTTTCATTAAACTAAACATAACAAATTGCTGAAGTGTTTCCCTTTCCATCTAAACATGGTGCAAAGAATCATTCCATGCCAGGAGCCTAAAATACAAACTTAGATTAGATTATTTCACTCTGAAAGAGTAATTATTACAGATTAATTGAATGGCTGATATAGACATCAAGCAACTACTCCAGTATGTTTAGAGGTAGAAAAGACACACTACCAGTCTGAAGGCATGACTGTTGTCTTATAGTATGGTAGAGCATTTGCTAAAAATTCTGCCTTGAAAAGGGGTTGAAATTAACTGCAGATAGTCTGTTTAAGAAGCCAAAAGAAATCTGCTTGAAAGACCTTTTATAAATGGAGAGGAAGAGATATGGTGTGGTTTTTGTTTTGTTTGTTGTACAATTTGTTATACTTCTTAAAAGACTTACAAATATTGTCTATTATACAATTGTTTAAAACTGTGCCAATAGGATCAGAAGGGAGAGATTTAACACATAGAGATAAATAGATACACAGATACAGAAATATTTAATTCAAAAAGTATTTAACTCATAATATGCACCAGCTCTCAGAAACAATTCAAGTTTTATATAACATTATTCTTCCTTTACTTTTACCCTTTTCCTAGAAGGAATTTACTGACTACTGGACAACTGGTCTATCATGAACTGCAGTACATTTCAGTGACAATAGACAAAATATTCTAATTCATTTGAAAACAATATCATGGAGCACACAGAACTGTTCAAAAAGCACACAGAACCTGTGCCAGCTCCTTTAAAAAGGGAAATTCCACTTATTTGATCTAAAGGCATTTCTTATCATTTAGGACTTTTACAATACAGAAAATTCGATACCACTTTTCTATAATTTCATACACAACTCACTGAGGTCAATTTCCATATTTTCCCAGTTTTAAATTAACAACCGCTAAAAACTTCTCCCTAGAAATATCTTTCATTATTGTCTGATATTTGGACATTTGTCCAATATATTTGTTTGCAAGTATTTATCTGGTGAGCGTTATATAGGAGGTATTTGTGCTCTACTTAATCAAGCCATGGAGATCTGTGCTACAGAATGTCAGCATGCAGTTAGTAGCATAACTATTAGATGTAAAGTTGGATTACTAAGGACAATTTATTTTCATATTTCCACTTCATACATTCTTTGTTATGTCACTAGGGATACACCACTAGAGACACAGATTTGATAAAACAACAATTATTAGATGCACATAAAGAACTGGTTTTATGCTACACTAATCCTGGGTAAATGAAATAATTCAGTACCACTCCTAAAATAATTTTTAAAAAGGATGATGTAATCGCTTTTTATATTTATATCTGGCAACAGTGAAAATGATTGAAAAAAAAATCTAATTCATACTATATCTGACAGTTCATATTGTAAAACTGAGATTACTTCCCATCTCATCTGTAACATCTCAATAGTAGAAGAGCTTGTTTTCAAGCAATATAGATAGGAAAGTGTATTCACCTATATATCTCTGTGTAAGTCACTAAGTTGTCTTGGTTCTGAGCAGCAATTTAATACACAAGTGATCAAAAAAACCCTAAAAAAACAAGTGTACACTCATTTTGTAAATCTATATACGTGGACTAGATCCTGAAAAAAAAATTCCAGATATTATTTTCTAGGAGTTTGTAACAACAGTACTCCGCTATTTAACTTCTTCTATAGAAGAAAACAATTTCCCACTTCTATGTGTAAATTTTTAGATAATGATTCGAGAGGTTTATCAGAACACTTAAAGTTAGGTCATTGAGACAAGCTGTTAAAAGAGCAAAAGTCAGAGAAAAATCAGCTGCTAAGGCCTTTGTCACTCAGAAAAATGAAGGACTTCTAACCAGCTGGGGAAATAATCATGGATACACAGAGACATGCACAAAGGTATGCACACATTATACTCATACATGCCAACACACACACACTATTTAGATCTATGGAAAACAAGGCAAAACTTTCTTGATTAATGAACCGTCTCAAAAAAACCCCCAGTATTTCTATTAAAGTTAATATGATGAATTTCAAGAAAAATAACAAAGCAATAGATCTATTAACTAATTTACCACCATAATTTGGACCCTAAGATGGCAAACCACTTTGATATGTTTCATTACAAGGACATTTATACTGCAGTGGGCAGGGGTGGGACTCCCCCTCACCCCCAACCATGTTCTCTGTTAGCAAGTGACTATATAAGCATTTCTGATGGAGAAAGACATAAGCTATCTGATCCAAGACACCAGCTCATATTTGATAAATTGAGCAGCAGTGAGAACTTGTGAATAATTTTGGAAGAGGAGAGGACTTCGTCTATTTATCATAGTAGTAAAGTCCCAGTAGCTAGGAAAGGTTTGAAGGAGAGTACTTTACACTCGCTCATCTACATTGTCAAGGGCTACAGAGTTTCTTCTGTATCCCTTAGTGCATTACCTCAAAACAACACAGGTTAACATATGTGTTCTCACCTAATGCTGCATAACGTCAGCTTCATCGATTTCTCATATATTCATACCTCAGGAAGGGGTAACAAATAAACAATAGGGGGAAATCATCTAAACAAACATTGCATGGCAGTATTGCATGTTACACACATGCAACAAGTGCTCTGCTTCTCTCTTCCATACACACACACTGAATATCCAGAGTGAAATCCAGAAGAAAGCTACCAACTAGAAAACTAGAGAAAAAATTCCAAGAATTATTACAAAAAACAAAATATCAAAGATTTCCTAACAAAGACCAAACAGTAAGTGCAAGAAAAAACTATGTGTGTTTATATATTTAATTTATATTCATACTGAACAAGTCAGGGGAAAAATCAGGAAGGAAATTACACTGTATTAGTAACACCTTCCTTGAAATGCTGTCATTGCATATAAAGGCTTCACACAAGCATTGGGACATACTTGAAATGAGTACTGAGGACACACTACTACTACTAGGACAATGATAGTGTTGTTATCCTCTCTGGGACCGGCTAAGGTCTTTGTCATTCCCATTGGTGCCAAACTACTCAAATAGGTCTTGAAACAAAAAGTGATAGTAAAAAACTTTCAATTAAATTTTATACATGTGCCCACAAGTTTGCTACTCCCTAGAAACAAATACAGGCATCATTGTCATTCATTTCTAAGCTTCTTAACCTTCTAAAGGAGCAGAGAACCTAAAAGTGAGGCACAAAACTATACAACGACTTAGATCTGGAAGGGGAAAAAAAATCATAACCGATGAAAAATGGAGGACAAATGGAAATTTCTCTTTAAGATAGCAAACATTAATTTTAGTGGACTTTCAGGGTTGATTCTCTTACTCTTTCAAAAAATACTGTGTGATATCTTTGAATTAAAAAATGTCTAATCTTATTTTATACCTAACCAAGAAAGAGCTATCTCTGAGAGCCTAAAACACCCTAGACCACTTCTCTCTAAAGACTCAAAAATAAGAAAATCGAGATCAACATTTTCAAAGGAAGATTCGGCTGCACAAGCCTGGGAAACATTCACTAGCAATTCAAATTCCCAGAAAACATTTTGATCTGGAGAAGATTCTCATTGATCAACAATTTCACTGGAAGAGTTCTAAAGGACTACTGTTTATGTTTGTATGTACAGTGTTTAGGCAACAATAAAAGCTGTAAAAAATCAGTACTGAAAGTGTACCTCACTGTGGCACTCAGTACCTAATAAATGGTTCCTTTCTCAGTATATTAAGAAACAACAATTCATCCATTCCCCACGAATGTGAAGGAAGTTATTTATAATGGAGAGGAGACAGCAGTAACTGATATGATTGTTCAGAGCAAGAAGTAGCTGGGACTTCTAAGACAGAAATCTAGTCCATTTTTTTTTCTCTGTACAAGATTTCTTAACACTAAGTAGAAGGAACACTTCTGCATAGCCTCACTTTTACTATTTCCATTTTAACCCACACCTCTACTTAGCATTTTATTTTAACCATTGGAAAGAAGTGCAATAGTTATTCTAGCACGAGAGTGGATCACAGCAGCAGAAATTGCCATCTCATGTAGCACACGCAGGCTACCTATGGAAAGGCAAAGCTCCTCACTTCATCACTGAGGATGACTGTCCAGTCAAGGAAACATCTTAGAAAGTGAAAAGATGAAGGATATTCATTTAAAGCTCCTGTCTTGGATTAAAGCACCTTCTCCTAAAGGCTGAGTTATCTGCTAAACTATGTAATACAGGTAGGTCTAGAAAGTGCAGTGGAGGGGACGGATGTCGAAAACCACTCTTCTTTGTCATTATCCATTCCCCATCCCCCTCCATGAAATTCTCCGACGCTTAAAAAGTGCTAATGACACTTTGTCACGCATAAACAATTTACAGCAGCAGCCATCACCACTCTCCAACCTTTATCTCACATACATAAATTATCCCAGCCTCCTACAAATCAACCTTGTAATTTCTTACTTTGGGAACTTAGCATGTTTTATTTTAGTAACTTATCCTTTAAAGTTCAATCGACTCTAGAGGAGACTGTTTCTAGAACATTATTTGGGATAAATGAAAAGTAAAGATAATATGGAAAGAGAATACACACATTAATAGCAGGTTTTTTCATGCTAGTTACACAACAACACAATCTTAGTCATGCAGGGTAAAAATACTGAGAGACACAAGATGACACATGAAAAGGATCTTATACTCTTCCCAAAAATTAATGCATGTACACTACTTGCCTAAAAGTCCAGATTAGTTGTCATACTAGATTTGTGTAAAGCTTTAGGAAAGAATGGTGTGAGGGCTCTCTACAGAAAATTACACTAAGTGAAGGCTATTTCGCTAATTAACACCCCTTCCAAAAAAAATGCTTATCTCCTTTTAAGATAAGATTCTTTTAAGTAAAGACCCCAAACATTTCCAGAGCCCTGACTTCAACATCTGTTGGTATTCCTTACACAGAAGTGTGCTTCTGTGTGCATGTTTATCAGAAGAGGTCGTCAAGGGCTTGCTAGGTTTATTCATCATTTTAAGGCACTCCTATTTGCAAAGCTTCTGTTAATGTCAGTGAAATCTAACCCAGACAGAAGTTTCAGAGGTCACATATTTGGCATGCTACATTTAGAAACCCAAGTACAAAGTTGACGAGGACGCTTCAAACACAGGGGATTACAGCGGAAATAGGTCTCCTTATACCAAACTGGCTATTGAGCAAATTCAAGGAAGAACACACCGAGACTGCCTGATGCTATTAAAGCTCATATTCTTGCTTTATTTTTTCCACCAACTAAATCAATTCTCCCATTTAGCAAAGCCCAGCACAGAAATAACACTTTATTTTTACTACAGCAGAAAAGAAATAGACATGAGACATAAAATCATGTACTACATGACATATAAAAAGCAGATACTTACAGTTCGTAGGAACTGTATTTCATCTTCCCCTCCTTCACCCCCTTCAGCCATGGCTCTTGAGGAGTCAGCTCTGCTGAGACTGATCGCCTCCACCGTCAGCTCACTGCGCTCTGTATCGCTCCTCTCCTATCAGTATTAGCATATAGCTAATCCACAGCCATATAGGGAGCTCAGCTAACTCCACTGCACTGCAGACTGTCAGTCAACCCCCTCACTGCCAGAGCCAACTGCGCTGCTTTTCCAGCTCATAGCAAGCAATTCTTTTCCTTTTCTCTCTAGCTTGGAGGCAAAACCCCCTACTGTTAAGCTATTGCAGGAAGCATTATATGCATCACTAGGTGTTGATTTTTTTTCCCCTCCAGATGCTGTCTGGTCAAAACAGCAATAATGGTGAAGTGTTAATGAAAGCAGAGCTTGTGCTTCCATTTTCACAGATCAAGGTTCCCAATTTTGCACTGATATGTATCAAATTCAGCAACTCTGAACCTACTAATTATGTAGCAGAAGGATGTAACTCTGGTGATCACAGGACAAGCTGATTTTGACAGCAGGTATTTTCAGCTTGTTTACAATAATTTCCATTTCTTGCTTCTCTGCATAAGCAGCTGCAAATCTGATTTCCATCTGATCTGAACCGTGTGTAGTTATTTGTGCTATCCTTTTACATGGTATTTATAACTATATCCTAAGGACTTGAAGGGTTTTATCTGTACCTTTTCAGGACTGCACCTGAATATGTATAGAGGATGGTACATATTTACTTCACAGCCCATAAAACACAGTTAAAATAAAACTTAAAATAACCTTAAGTTTTAGTTCAATAATGAATAAATTTGTAATTGATGAAAATTGTTATTTATTACTTCAATATGAGCAAATGACCAAGGAAAAAGCAGATCAACTGTAGAACAAAATTTAATTAAGTGAAGGGAGGAAAACAGAAAGGACACAAGGAAACAGAAGAAAGCACTGAGGAGGCTTAGCCAGCCAATTTACTATATGATCTTGAATTTTGTGGTAAGGTTGCAACCACAGCCTACCCATGCATTCCACCCCTGAGAAGCATTACCCAAACTTTGTGCAATCCGTATTTACATTGATACATTCCCTCACAGACTACCATATGTATACATCTTTTTTCTCAATAAGAGCATATTTATGTTTTACAAATGAAAAACATAGGCGTGAGGGTAAGGGAGGAATAATTTTCTTGGGGTCACAAGGACAAGTGTAGCACACTGAAAACTGAAACTATATACTCTGTGCCCACATGCAAATACATTTATACACAACTGTCCTCTGGACATGGAAGCCAATGCACTATGCCTTTCCACCCCCACCTCCCTACCCTCCACCACCAAAATTACTAGTATTCTGATTTTGCAGTAATTAAAGTAAACATAGTCACAAGCCAAACTATGAGATGCCCAAAAGTTTCTCTCCTTGATGGGCAAAATGCTTTGAAAAATGTTTTATTTTACTCTCTCTTATTACTCTGAGAAACTCTGTCCAAAAAATAATGACAATCCCATTACTCAGCAACAGGCAACTTCAGGTCAAAAGCAACGCAGAAGCCTCTAGCTGACATAGTCATACAGGCTCTCCTTTCAATTTGTCCATTCCCCTTCCCCCATCCCGTAGTTTTGGTTGGATGCTGTGAAGAAGAAAAAGAGCTTTGTGCAAGACAAAGGCGATGTGGTAGAAAATTATTTCTCTGAAGTGCCAGAAAACTGATGTGGTTGGTATTTGAGCATCCATTTTTGTGTTTGGCTTTTGTGGTGTTCATCTTGAACTACTGCCATCTTTAGATGAAAGCTTTATCTCTTTCCTCATCAATACAAAGAATATAGCCTAACAGATCTTCCTGACAGAATATTGTTATTCCAGAGGAAAAAGTATAATCAGAGGAGTGAGGAAAATTTGCCTAAAGAAAAAGCATGCCACTCAGTATTTTTACTAAGAAACAGATAAGATAGAGAGGCCTACTATGATACATGTTTATCCATACCTTTATATTCTTTACTATTCTACATTCTAGTGGAAGGTGTCCTTGACCAGGGAAGGGGCAAAGAGGAGAGGGAGGGTGTTGGAACTACGTGATATTTAAGGATCTTTCCAACCCAAGTCATTGTATGATTCTATTATATTCACAGTGGATTTGACACAGATATTTCATGGCAAAATCTACGCATGTAAGGACCATTTTATACATGTTACGACAGCTTTACTGTAAATGAAACAACCTTTCAATCATACTACTTTACTTTGAAAGATTATACCTGAAAACCTGAGAAAATAAGCACAAGATTCATGGAAACTATGAGTGTTTATTTCCTTCACAAATAGAAATCAACGTCATGCAATACATTGCTGGTCAAATTTTTTTAAGTTATGCAGTGAGATTTCTGGATAGCAACTTCTGAACATGCAAAGCTGAGGTGAATCTACCTGAATCAAATTAGAAGAGGGAAAAATATAACCTTTCAAATGTTTTCCTCAGATATTGGAGTTTCCATTAAAATGCTCCTTATTAAACTGAGAAAATTCAGAGTAAAATACTAAATTTATATCAGTTAATATAGATAGCTATAGTTATCTATGTCTGCAACTCCTAATAAGGCAGATATAGAGGTTACCTTCTTTTTTTTTAAACAGACATCAACATGCTGGGATCTCACTTTGCATTTTTTTAAACAACAGACAAAGCATACGGAAAGGGGAATATTGGGAACACCTCAAGCATTATAGCAGAGATTAAGTAAGATATCCAAAATTCTGATTCATGTCAAACCAGTAGGCATGTTTTTCTGTTTGTAAGTCCCTCTATTGTTTGATACTCAGCTTTACAAAGTAGCCTGTGCATTGTTTTAGGAAACAATTTCCTGCCATAATAGGCAAAATATTTTGTTTAGATTTCCTCTTTTTAAAATTAAGTTTAATGCAAAACCATTTCATAGCACTTCTATTCCTTGGAGTATTGTTCTGCTTGGTGTTACGCCTGCATATTTAAGGAGAAAAGTATTGAGCTGCTACAGCATAATGAAATGTACATCTCCTCAAAACTTAGTTTTTTTCCAAGGACTTCCCCATTGCTCCAAGACTGTGATTTGGCTGTTTATGGTACCACACAGAAGTCGCATTTAGATGATGTATAATGCCTTGCATTTCTGATTTCTTAATACTAACTTGTTTTTTAAAAAATATGTTTCTAAAACCCCAAAATTTACTGAAGCTATGATTGAAAGAATATGACATCAGGTAACTACAGTAAAACAATCCAAAATGATCATATATTGCACACACTGTATATATGTGTGTATATATATACACACATATGCAGTCACTCTGCTTTACTGGAGATGACTGTGGGGTGCAACATCTGAATTTGGACCACAGTGTGTTTTATGATATCTTATTCATCCCAATCAAATCTAAATCTGTAATTTAGGTCTTTTGCTGCTGACCACATTCTGGACAGAGTCCATGGCATTTTAGAGCTATCAAAAGAATTTGTCTACAAAACAAATTTAAGGAAAACTTCCTTTCAGTTTTCAGCCCAAACATGCTGCCTGCTTATTCTTCAACATAAGCTCTTCCCTCTTACTAAGGGATTCAGGCTGACTCACTCTTCACATGAGTTCTTGATTCTACATTAGCTTTTGGCAGACCTTCACGGCTGCTGCCACCAAACAATAACTCAGAATTTTTGTAGGGGCAGTAGCCTGGCAATAATGTAGTAACATGGACTTTACAAAAGAAAATAAACAGTCATCCTGTTGTAATAAATGGATATCTGAAATGTAAACAACTTTTTGTTGTGTGTATTTTACCTTTCTAAGGTTAACTCAACACCCCTAATCAAAGATGAATCAAATACCTAGTAGAAGATATTTACAAGACATGCACACTCATATTTTCAAAAGCACAGGTAATACCAGTTACTTAAGTGTATGTTGGGTGAGGAGTCCAAATTATATTCTCCATCAATAATTACAGGCCTTAGTTCTAAAATTTAGATGCTGCTTAAAAGACTGACATGTCTCTGCATTCTTTAAGTGCCTCTTAAGTACATAAATATGCAAAAATACAGGTTTTAAAATGCGATTAAAAGAAACAAATTGTTTTCTTTACAAAAACTTCACAAAAGTATTCAAATTCATTATGTTGGCTTTTTTTTAGCAGTGAGCTCCTTGTTCAGTTCACAAACATTAGGCATTTAAAACGGGTGAATATTTCATTCACAGAAAACTACTTCTGTGAATATGCAATGATCAAGCTTTTTGTTCACTTTTGGGGGTGGTTTTTTTGTTGCTTTTGTTTTGTTTTGCTATTTGGGTTTTTCTGATTTTTTTTACTTATTTATTCTAGAGGAATTGCATTACATTTTACTGTGGAAAATGTAGGATCTTGGTCAAATTGAGGAAAACCTTCATCGGAAGACTACCAGTTTGAGAATTTAGAGAGAGAATGGTTTTATTAATTTACACATATTTCCAAACTTCATCTACATTTTTTTCTGTCCTTTTAAAAATTTCTTTTTTTGGATTTTACTGCTTTGTTATACATCACAAAGTTTTATTTTGTTTTTAAAAGTTGAGGCAATCTTTGATGCAACTCTTTATGAATTTAGAAAGTATAAAGTGTGTTATATAATATTACAGAATCCATAGCACAGTATCAGTACTGCTTGTAAGGCCTAATTCAGTGACTTTTCAAGCAAATTCAGCACTATTTAATTCAAAATGAGGAAAGGACATAGAACAGATGCTGAAAAACTTGTTCTTCACCAATGATCAAAAGATTATGTTAGATTGCCATCTGCTGGTATCAGGTTAAAAAGAGTCTGTGTCTAGGTAGGCATAATCATTCAACATTATTTTAACCAAAGTCATTGGGAATCGGGAATCTCATTTCCAATTTTATTATAGACTATGCAGCACATTTTTTACTACAGTCTACGCTATGTACTCTGATACTGCACCTTCTTAAGTTTTCTCAAAAAGAAAACAAAACAAAACAAAATCCACAAAGAAAAAGTATGCTCAAAAGTTTTTTCCTAAACCTAACATGTCAGTACCTCAATAGGACTTTCTCTTGTTTCCAAAAACACATTTACTCCAATCCCAGCTAACTTAAGTCTGCCAAAACAAAGACTTTCTTCATCTTTTAAAAGTCTCTTCTTGAAACTGGAGCTCAAGGAGTGAAGAGGAAAAAATATTTCACTTGAACTTTACAGACAGGTTTAATTCAGAGTAGGCTCTTAAAGCTGAAACTTGGAATAGCAAGCATGAAACATTAGGAGTGTGATTTTTCATAGAGTCACAGAGTCACAGAATGGGTAAGGTTGGAAGGGACCACAGTGGGCCATCTGGTCCAACCTCCCTGCTCAAGCAGGGTCATCCTAGAGCACATGGCACAGGATTGCATCCAAACAGTTCTTGAATAACTCCAGTGAGGAAGACTCCACAACCTCTCTGGAAAATCTGTTCCAGTGCTCAGTCACTTGCACAGTCGTTAAGATCCAGTTATTAAAATTATTAGAAATGCCTCTACCCAAATGAAGGTGCAAATGAGACCAAATGCCAAAGTCAATAGATGGGTTTTATTTAATGGTAAATGTGAGACAGAGAGATAGAAAGAAATAGGGAAAAGGTGTGTGGGGGGGTGGGTAGAAGAAAGACAGTGACAATGAGAGATTAAAATGGAAAAAGTATCACCACTCTGTGTAAGCCGGCAGCATCCTGTTGGTCCAGTTCTTCTGGTCTCCTTGGTGGTGAGGGTTTCCCAAAAAACATAGAGTCCAGTGGATTAATCTACATTCAGGAGATGCCAGGCACCTCCCTTTGGGGAGGGAAGCTTTGCAGACTCTTGCAACAGGTTTGTGGCCTCACTTGGATCACATGCAGTCTTCTCATGGTGGAACAAATTAGGGGGGCGTTTTGGGGATCTTTAGTGGTTTATGTCCTCTTCTCAGCTGCCTCTCATGTGAATGTCCTGTTTGTATGTGGTCTTTGGGGGGGGAGGGCAGGAAGTTACTCCTTTGGTTTGGTGTGGAGAGATTTTCACCATCACACACACAAACTGCTTCTTTCCCACCACCCCGAGCCCAGCTAGGGCTGATTCTTAACACAGATACATTCTTCTTTCCTGAGCTTTGTTTACTTCTCCTCAGACTTGAGATGATTAGACAATAGTCTTATCTCAAGTCCCCAGTCGAAGTCCAAATTCCAGTCAGGAGGCATTGAGAGAAGGGAGTGCTTTGGTGGCCACAGACAGACTGTTGTTTCCTTGCAGTTTGACAAAAAGTCTTTCTATGATTTTGACAATGTTTAAGACATTACTGACATTTCAGTCTGTCACAGCAGTAAAGAAGTTCTTCCTCATATTAAGGTGGAACTTCCTGTGCATCTGTTTCTGCCCATTGCGTCTTGTCCTATTGCTTGGCACCACTTGCCCTTATTGCCACAACCTTTCAAAGATGATTGTCAGCAGCCTAGCTATTGTGTCCACCAGCTCTCTCAGCATTTGTGGATGCATCCCATCAGGTGTTAGTTTTCCTTAGTTTTTCATTTGTTACTGATATATTTGAAGAAGCCCTTCTTGTTGTCCTTGACATTCTTGGCCAGATATAATTCCAGATGGGTCTTTTCCTTCCTTGTTTCATTTCTACTCACTCTGACAACACCCCTATATTCATTCCAAGTGGCCTGACCCTTCTTCCATCTCCTATGTATTTCTTGATTACTCTTGAGTGATGACAGGAGTTCTTCCTCTTTGGGATGCACCATTCTTGAGCCCGGAAGAAGTGATCCTTGAATATCAACCAGTTCTCTTGGATCCCTCTTCCCTGAAGGGCCTGTTCCCGTAGGATTCTCCCAAGAAGATCCCTGAAGAGGCTAAAGTTAGCTCTCCTGAAATCTGTAGTAGCAACCTTACTTGCTGCTCTGCTTCCTCCTCATCCACACAATCTCATGGCCACCACAATCTCATGGCCACCACAGCCAAGGCTGTCCCCAACCTTCACATCTCCAACGAGGCGATCCCTGTTAGTATAAGGTTTAGCAGCACACCCTGTGGGATCCTTCACTACCTGTGACAGGAAGTTGTCATCAATGTTTTTCACAAACCTCCTGGACTGTTTGTGCTTCAGTGTGGCTTCTCCAGCAGATGTCAGAGTAGTTAAAGTTGCAAGATATAGGGAGATTATCTCTGGGAAAACATAAAATATTCCTGGTCTCAAAATTATACCAATACCGAATTTCATGTTTTTGCTCCAAACTATTATATACGACATGGACAAACTTGTATTTCTAAGCTTGCTTTATTCTTGAAATGCCTGTTTGTTCCTGTCATATATTCCCAAGTCTTATCAATCTGGCATAGATGAAGCATGACTGTTTCAGCATAATCTTCTATAAGCATATAAGCATAGATTGTTTTGATGAACAACCTGGAGTTACACAAAAAAAAATTCAGCCTATCAGTCAACAGAGAACCTAGCTAATTGCGTTTGGTTGCAATAAAAGCATGACTAACCATTCCCAAAGAACTGAGACAGAATACAGTTCTGAACTAGCAATGCTGAGGAGCTGACTGTCTTCATGTGACACAGAATAGTGACATAAGTCAAATGATGAATTCTCAAACTATAGCATGTCAGAATTAGGAGTTACCATGTAGTTAGTGTTTCTCTTGCATCTACCATGTAGTTCAAAAATCACCACCATAAAATGCCAAGACCGTATCAGCTAATTATAGAGCTGCAGCTATAAAAGTAATCTTAATTTCTGTCCAAATCTCAATGCTTTGTAATTGTTAACTTCCTGCAAGGCCATTGTAATTGCTGTCAATACAATTACTATAGTTTTTTTATAATCTGAACAGCTGAATTTTAATAGATTGCATATATACAGTGTTTGGTATTCAGCTGTGTTGTTCATTTGTGATTGGTAAAGTAAGTCTCCCAGTAATGTTTTTGGACGGCCTCTGTGAAAATTGTACAAGAACTCTCCATTGGATTTACTTTAGTTTCTGATTTACCTTTATTTTCTCAGAGCTTTTATACATAAATAATTACTGTATATAAAATTATTATAGAAAATTAATCCACATTATTAAACTCCATTATTAAACGATATCAATATTCACTCCTCTTCTAAACAGAATTAACAGCATGTCAATACATACTCTGACTTAGAGAAAGTTGCCTATGGACATTTATTGAAAACGCTGAATATCTTTAATCATTTCATATTATCTCTGATGTGACTCCCTATAAAGGGAGATCTCACAGTAGCACAGAAAGAGAGTCTGAAAAAGGCATAGTTTCTATTGCAAGTATTTTTTAGTGTGTCACAAATTAATCACAAATTAATACCAGTTCCAGAAAAAGTGCTCAGAAGAAAGGACAGCTGGGACCGGGATAAGAATCAGAGAAACCTGCAATGTAAGTTGATAGCATCCTACACCTCAACACTAACACTTACCTGTAGTATTTTGTTTTGTGGCTTGTGTTCTAAGCCCTTATACTTCCGTATCTCCTACTACCTATTTCAGAAACCTCCCTTTTATTAATCGATGCTTGTATTTATGGCTGGCTTGCTTTCTTACAAATTGTATACTGTATAAGAGTAGTCAGCGCTGTAGTTTTGTTTTGCTTTTCTGAGGAGTTTCAGGAAACATACTTTAAGTTCCATTTACAAATACTGCAACTTAAAATAATATCTTCTAGCAATCCGGAAGTATTTCTGTTACTGAGAACTGAGCAGCACTGTGCCCCATACTGGGTTTGTTGTTTTTAATGACCAAAATTACACACCAATTACTTCCTTATTATATAAACACTACTAATGGGATAAAATGGGCTTTAGAATGCTCAACACGAATGTCCTCTTGATTCCCTGTCAGTTTGCTTCAGATCTAACCCTTGGTAGCTTTGCTGTCTTGCCTAGTTTCAGCAAGACAGAGAGAACACCCTCTCACCAAAACCCAACCATGAGTTTTGCATGTCATAGTATATAATATGTTATCAATGGGTACAATGTGACAAGCTGTAACCATTGAGAGGGATGTGAATAATTCGTGAAAGCAGATGGGTCTCTACTATTATTTCAACCATTTCTCAATGGTTATTTTTATTAACCTATTGTGTACCATCAATAAATCAGAGAATTTTCCAGGTATTTCAAGGAAAGATAGCACCAGAAAGCTTATTCCTTATACACAATATCTTATTTTACATAAAAATTAAGATGTTTTAGGGGAAGAAATATCTTTATTTTATAAACCACAGTGCCTGGAAAAAATACACAATTTTGTGTAAAAACAAACAAATAAACAAATAAACCCTTAGAATGGGCTCAGTTGAGCGCATGCTGTGTCTCACCTACCTAAAAAATCCATTGCGCAGGCTTGAAAGGTAAAAGACCTTTCCCAAAATCTTCGTTCGCGAAGACTGGCCATACAAACCCTCAGAAACCCCCAATCTACCTTGTCTTTAAAACAAGAAAAATAAGAACTATACAGTTTGTCATCAGGAGCATTCATCAGATTTTTCTTTTTTCATGTGTGTGTGTGGTACAGAAAAAACATTCAAGACAACTTTGCTGGGAAGAAGATGGGGTGAGGAGTTGTAAAATAGAAACACACCTACCTACCCACACATAAGATCCTGTAACCATACATGACAGCCGGTGTGTTACTCTAACATAAGCCATGCTAGATAAATAGTTTTAAATATAGAGAGGTGAGTTCTTATGAGTCAAGTCCACTATAACTGCAATCAATCATGCAACAGATACACAAGCCCAAAATAATATATATACACAAATATATATAGTTACACTCAGTAAGCACAACACCTCCTGTAACAAATGACAACCTTGATATTAACAGTTAAATTTAAAAATCAGTAAAAGTGACAATAGAATTCTTACTGTTTAGAGTGTATTTCTATTCTATGAATTTATAGATTTGGATGATTATGAGCTAGTACTGATGGCCATGACTACTGACCATGGCAACTGATGCATAAAATAATTATTAAAGGAAATTATATGAAAAAAAATTGTCAGTAATTAACAAATTAATAGTTAGCATATTTGAGAAAGCAGTCAGATGCAAGAGTTCCTTCTCAGTGTTAATTTATATACAGCAAATACTAAAATCAATGATTGAAAGGTAGGCAACAGTGACATACCAAGCACCCTTATTCCAGAGTCTAGTCAATTAACTTTTCTAGTCAGGTCCCAAAATGAATTACAATCACTCACACATAATTTTAAAGTGAAGAATGTCTGCAAATGAAACTTTACCAGCTTGGTTCAAGGGTTCTTTAGGAGGGGCACAGGAAGGGATTAACAGTCAAAACCAATTTTGACTCTACTGTATATTGAACTCCATTCTGAGTATTAGTATACAATCAAAATTGCCTTATATAACATGCTGACAGTACAGTCTTACGGAGTTTATACACAGCCGTTACTTATTCAAGCCATAATGGTTTTTATCAATTCTAGTTAGACCTAATTTAAATTGGACAGACATATAAGTTAAAAATTTATATAAACATTTATATTCGACTTGCAAATAAAATTAGAAAGTTACATAAGGACTGCTAAGTCAAAGGCATTTCAACCTGTTTCTGGTATTGCCCATTTGTGAATACTTCAGGAAAAAAAAGTAATAGAACTGTGCAAATCTGTTGCAATAGTCTCCTCACAAAATCTTCCACCTTCTGCAAATCTACATATAAGAGATTGCAAAATCCCATTGTATTTGAACAGTTGAATGTGGTAACTGAAAATCAGTTGAAGAAAATAGCCTTTTTTAAAACAGAACATGGCATAACTTATAAGATATAAAATCAATAAAAATTCAACAGAATCTGTACTTCATTCAATAAAGAATTCCAACTTCTACTTTTTAAGACGCTAAGTTTAAAACCAAAACCATCTTTTTCCACACTTTTCAATGATTAGAAACCAAGAAACCTAAAAAGAAGCTTCTCCCATAAAGTGACTTGCGCTGCACTGAGTGTCTTTTGGTGTAGTACAAACTTATTGGTAAATATTGCTGCATACTTTAAAAAGAAGTAGTTATTCTCACTTCTACTTTATGCACATTCCAATTTATGTCACCTTTTTCTTTACTTAGTATTACTTTCAAGTTTTGTTGTTCATATTGTACAGCTTTAAATAGGCAATTTAATATCCATATAGAAGACTTTTGTTACAACTTGTTAATCAAATGCTTTTTCACAACTGTAGCTTAGATATTTTGAATGTATTAATCTTACTTGTGTTGCAGGAAATTAAAATGTGCTGGAGATGTTTTAATTAATCTTTGTAACAAGATTCTAAAAGTATTAGATCTGATCTCTTGAGAAAATGTAGAAACCAATTATGCGACTAACTCTTCCAAATATTCCCATGATAGACGAGTCTAAATCTGAAAAAAAGACCATAAAATGCAATAAAATAAATAAAATTCTGCTTTTATCTTCTGCTGTGGATTAACTTAGCCTCAAGCGCTCTTCTAGAAATGTGTATTTTAATTATTTGCATTCATATATTGGATATGAGAAAAAGAATATATTAACCTCAATCAATGAGAAGGAGACATTGTTCTCTAGATAAAACAGTGCCTAGAAGCCTGACCTTAGGTAAGAACAGGTATTAGCCCTGATAGAGAAGATCATGATCACTCAGACTATGAGGTGATCTAACCAGCTTTAACAAAGAAAACTGTTCAAAATTTACGTTAAGGTATCTAATAAAGAAGCAAAATTAAAAAATAGGACAAAGAAATGTTGTTCAATGCTGTTTCAGTTAGCGTGCTATTCTACCAAGTCCAGTCAATTCCTTCGGTTCAGTGTACCTCAACTTGAGCATAGAATGTTTTGAGATCCACTATACTGGATGGTAGTTAAAAACAATGTCAAATTAAGAAGTCATAAAATAAGGCCAAAGATTATTTGTTTTGGTACAATTGATTGAACTATACTCAGGCAAAGGAAAGGGAGAGATCTCCAAATCATTTTACTGGCTAATAGCTAGAACAAAATCAGTCTATTTTCTAAGAGGGACATCTATCATTACATCATCCCTGGCAAAATTTGCAGTCTGATCTGCATTTAATTTTAAACTAGGATGTTCTAATACTCTTATGCTGTTTCGGGTCATGCTCCCATTACAGTAGAGTTTCATAGAGGGTTCCACAAAATTCGTCAGTCTAAGATTAATTCAATCATGCAAAATTCAAAGTATCTCCAAACTTTATTCTTATTTCTTAATTCTTAGTTTAAGTTGATATACAAAAATCCTGGTTTTAAATGACTTTAAAATTACACAAAAATGAAAACAAAACAACCATCAAGAGGCTATTTTCTAAACAGTACAGACAAACTTTGCTTTCCAGTCCACTCATTGCACTTCTGGAGACCCTGAGCTCTGCTCAAGACTGCAGCTGCTGTTTCAGGACTGCACACACTTTTGCTCTGCTACGTTTTCTAGTTTGTTTTGGTTTCTCTTCATGATACCACATAGCACTCTTACATAACCCTCGAGGAAGCCACTTTTAAGAAGCTTATACACACAGCATTTAATTTTTAAAAATGTTTCAAAGTGCAGACCCCAACCTTCCCACACACTACCTACCCCTTGACTGTCTCAGCTTTGACAGGTGAACCTTTTTCTGCCTTTTTAAGACCCCTCACAGCTTCAGCAGACCCTGTGATGGGTTACAAGGAAACCTAACTGGTTTTGCAGTGGTTGTGCAGAAGGAACACGTGTAATCCCATGATCTGAAGAGCAACGAGACTTGGTAGACCCTTCCCTTCTTTCCAGGAGAGCAGAATCACCTCAGTTCCTAGATCAAGCATATAGAGATTTCGACTACTCCTGCAAGCAGTAAGGGTTCCATGGCTGGGCTTGGTGTGAGAGAGCAGCCCTTTATCTGGGACAGAGCAGCGGAGGGGCTGAGGGAGCCTAGAGCCACACTCCCTCCTCATTCCCATGCCATGAGCAGTGCCCAGGGGTGTTGTTTTGTGGGTGACCCCCAGCTGCAGTCAGACAACCCTCCAGTTGCTAAAGGACAGACTTCGAGGCCAGACTGCTCTGGGGCACTGTGGTTTCACAGACAGTAGCCTGATTGTCATCTAAAATGTTTAAAATTAAAAAAATAAAAGGGAAATTGTTTGTTAGGTAACTCTTATAAGCATAGTTAAATGTCACCTTCCCCAGTGAATTGCTTAAGGGAACAGAAGAAGCAAATCTGGAGTAGCTGATGCTGTGCTGCCTTCAGCAGACAAAAGACCTCAATCTTCTCAAATTTGCTTAGACATGTTCAAAATCACTACAGGCTGAAATAAGAGGTTGGTGGGAAAGGATATATAGTCTTCAAAATGTCACAAACTTTTACCTAGATACTAATGAATCAGCTCTGCAGCCAAAGAAAGGTTATGGCTTTTGTAGATGAAATAAAGACAGCGGCTGTAATCTGCAAAGAAGTCAAAAGATTGCAGAGATAAAGCTGACCATGTGCCATGATTTGCCTCTATCTCCCCTTGGCAATTAAATGTATGTATTCTTTTCTGCTAGCATACAGAACATAATGTAACAATGCAGAGTTACTACACATGAAAAAGATCAGTCCAAATAACTTTAAAAAATTCAAAACCAAATTTAATCAAAATTTAGAATCATTTTCTCACCTCTCAACGTAAATTACAATAAGCCTTAACATATTTTCATACAGTATTTGAGTAACTGAGTTATTTGGATTGAGGAAATAATGTTATAGCTCTGTGTTTACCTTTACAGATTCTCACTACTTTAACTAGCAGGTACTGAAGTTTCATGGAGTTCTGAAAAACAATACTGAGTTAATTTTATGGGTTTTCATTAATTGTGTGTGAGTCATGATGCTGTATAGTGTGGGCAGAATGTTATAATAAATAGCTCTTCTTCCCTAGACAGTGTTTTCAACAAATATTTCTAATAAAAATACAAAAAAAATGTATCCCAAGTGTAAACTAAATATGGTTTCACAAAGGAAGGGAGTTACAATGAAATTCAAGAAACCTTTGATTAACGTTATTAGTGCTAAAACCCTATTGCGTCCAGTTGTCATTGCAAATTCTAAAAAAAAAAAAAAAGTTAATCATTTTGTGTAACCATTTAAGGTACAGTGGGCATTTAAACATGCTGTGAAAGAACAATAAAAGTTGAGAAAGGAGAATCAGTAGCAGATTTCTTCATGAGCAAAAATAAAACTAGTAGTAAATAAGGATAATGTTTCACCTAGACATTACACACTAATTGTATTCTTGAGATAATGAAAGTCATGGCTAAATACTGTAAATGTTGAATTTACTTCAACTCACAGTCAAAGAAAGCAGTATTGGTCCTAATGTTTTTAATTATTCCTTCTTCAAAAATATATGTTTAGGAGAGTTGTATTTGCAAAAATGTGGACAATATCTAATTGCTTCTTGACCTGAATATGCATATATCTTTAAATTTACAACCATCTGGGAATTTTTGGCATGTTCTCATAGTTACATGTGCAAGGTCATGTATACCTGACCATGTGAATTTAGGCATTAAGATCTCTGTGACATTTATATTTCTGTTTTGTCTTTGTCTGATATATCCTAATCTTACTATTTGCTGTTTTTCTGGATTACACTCATGCTGGATTTATACCTATTTCAGTTTTAGCATTATCACATCTTTTAATTGAGGGGCTAAGATTGATTTACTTTAATTTCCCCATTTCTAGATCAATATCCCTGTTTCTAGATTTATAATGTAAGAGAATTTCAAATTTATTTTTATAGAAGATCAAAAATTTTAGCCTCTTTTACAGCAGAAATATCCTTCTTCCCAATCTAAAAACAACTCAAAAAATCTGCTGTGGCACCATCAAATTACTTTTTTAGGCTGCAATTTTTTTAATATTTTCAATTACTTAAAAATTCTTAGGGTTGTCATCCTGTTTTTCCCAGGGATACTTGAACAAGTATAATTTTAAAATGTTTCAATTTTATTTGCCATTTTGTCTTTCAGATTTGTGTTAAAAATACATCTCTATTTGTGTGATTTGTATCTTGGTGGCCAGTTGCACTGAAACATTCATAACTTAGAAGAGAATAAAGACATACTGAGTAATTATTTTCAAAGATGCATATTATTATTTTAACATATCTTCATTCTATGGTTACCTATTAAGCAATTCCTATTACATTAACAAATGGGAAAAATGTAGGTAGTTGTGTGAGCTACCATACGTAATCTATCATGGTTGTGTTTCTATTTGTCTCTTTTGTCTTTTCTTTTATTCTATACCCACCTAATTTTCTAGAATTTGTTAACTTTGACCCCAGAATGCTGCTTTGTAGTAGTAACTGAGAAAACATTATTAGAGTAGAATTGCTTCTCTTTGGCTTCCAGACAATGCAGGACATAAGTGAGAGACTGACTTATTATTCTGTTCAGATAGTGACAACACCACCTGCCTAGTGTTGCTTTTGTCCCTTGTGTAACTTCTTGTAAGGATCATTAGAATATTTAAAGGAACAAGATACCTCATTTCTACCTACAGCATACAATTTATTAACAAACCTGTTTCACCATGAATGAAAGACTTAAATAATGTTTACAGCTCTAGTATTACTTATTTTACATATACCCTTCAATAGATCACTTGAGTAAGAGACATCGTGGTAGAATATCTGCTTTTTAACAGGTTTATAGTCTGAGTACCACACCATCTGCACTTGTTTCCTGCTTGGGCTATGATTGAGCTTATGTAGTTAGTTTTAATCCATAGAATCTTAAATGACTAAGACCTAGGTATTTGTAGTCACCTCTTGTTCAGTAGTACTGGAATGATATCCACCTCCCAGAGTCTACACTGAAATAATGGAAATTAGAAACTTGGCTACTTTTAAAAGCTCTAATTAATGTTACCAAACCTGTTGTATGCTTTCATGTAGTCATCATAAAAGCACTAATACCACCAAATTCAAATTCCACTAGAAATTCTTTTGAATTGGAATGCTCTGCTGTTGGCATACATCTAGGCATACAGATGAAGGAATTGTAACTGATCTAACGAAATGAAATGGGTCATTCAGTTGGAGGGCAGTGTTTAAAAAAAATTATAGGAAAAAGAAAAACTCATTAGTAGCTTCAGTGACCAACTTGTGATCAATCTGAAATGTTTGAACTTTGAGATAGTTGAAGTCAGTTTTAGATTCTAGAATTTATTGTAGCATGGACTGATGGAAAATTTGTCAAGCAAACAGTATGTAATTAAAGGTGGTAGTAGTAGTTAAGAGTTCTTATTTTGTAAAGAATTTACTTGACTTAAAAATTCACAATTTTTCCATTTCTTTATGATAAGAATAATTGATATAAATCTAAAGAGGAAGAAAACCATATAGCAAAGTATGGAGTGTAATGAATATTTATGTTTAAATTTTGCAGCTAAGACATTATATTCTTCTTTCTTTCTCGTAAACTAAATCATTCAGATATTGGTTTTCTTGCCCAGTGAAAAATTTAGGTAGCTTTTAAATTGATATTATTGAAAATATTCAACATCTTTTTAGGTACCTTGATACATGTTTGCATCATTTATTCACTCAGAATCAACTGCTTTGCAGTCCCCCAGAAAATTGGATATTCTTAGTACTTCACAAAATCATGATGTTTAGAAATCAGGATCAATCCCATTCCTACAGAAGAAAGTTTAGTGAATGTAAATATCACCATGTTTATTCCTGAAAATAGAAATGAAGTTATCTCTTTTTGGGATGTGTAAAATTTTGTGTGCACTCCTGAACAAGGTGTTATGACATAGCTGAGAACAATTTGACTCTTGACACCAGTAAGCTTGAAAAGCTTCCCTCAAGGCAATATAAAAACTGAGCTAGTTTCAAATGGTTAAAATCGAATGAAGTTTACCATGATCAGCAGAAAAGCATTCCCATGGTATCAGCCCACATGACAGAAAAAGAGCTGTAGTAAAAAGTGTTGAGTCTTAGTTCTATATCCAGCTTGCAGTTCTAAAATGCAAACTTTTCTAAAGTTTTCAGTGCTGTTGAATAGGCAATGAACTGTGGATTTGGAGCAGTACAAGACTTATTTTTCAAAAAAACGGCTTGCCAGTAAGTGTAAACAGATGCAAAGTCATGCACAAGTGACGTCTGATGCATCTACAGTCATAGCTTTATAAATTGTTGCTTTGCTTCAGTTTGAATGAAGACTTCTTTATGGCAATTTTAAATGAAACTTTTTATCTGTGCAGCTTTCATATGCCAAGTTCACTGAGATTTCTGCTTTGAGACTTTAGTTCTCTTCAGTCTTGAGAAGTCAGATTCTAGGGCTACTCATATTACTGCTTTATATTTGTTTTTCCCAGCAAAGGAACAATTTTTTTTTTTTTAGTAGTAGTAAGTGTTTTGACACTGCTATCTTATGTTTCCCTTTCTTTTCTCCTTCTCTGCCTCTTTTCTTTCTATTTTTCCTCCTTGATGCTGATAATTTCAAGAAGCAAATGAATAAACTTTTCTTCTGCCTTTGTTTGTGCTAGAAATCTAGCAGTAATTGGTGCAGCTTTAAATGTTATCTCACTGCTGAAAACATAACGAATTTCCTCCTATGTAACACTTTCAGAAATTTAAAAAAAAAGATTTCATGACCAAATTATAATTACAGCAGTTTTTCTATTAAGAAGAAAAGCATCAATTAACCTCTGTATATTAAAAAAGAAATGTGCAGTTGGTGATTTTACTAATTACAGAGGTTTGGGTCTCACCATATCTCATAAAAGCACTAGCAAGAAAATCAGTCAGTTAGGGCTAAGGGTCATTTCTCTATTTATTCCTATTTTTATACGCAAACAAAAAACAACCAACAAGCTAAAGATAAATTTTTTTTTTTTAACAAAGTCAGTCTGATGACTGAATCAGCAGATTATCCTATTTAACATTGTAACCACTGCATTCACACCTGTTAGGATTACAAAGCTTCCAACTGGTTAGAATTTGAAGGTAAAATAAGTACCATCTGAAAGACAAGTACCACTGCTACATGTGAGTCCTCTTCCTGGAATAATTGGGAGTATTAATTGTGTTGCTCTCTGTTGCCTCAGACTTGGCATGCACACTGTCTACAAAAAAGCAGAGCATGCCAAGTCTGGTCAGCATCAGACAGTCACAAACACTTCAAATTAGAGACAAAATTTCAAGAAATACAGTTGTTAAATGTCTGAAGCATTTGAACTGGGATTTTGTTTTGGTGAGATTACATAAATGGTTGTTGCAAATAAAATACTTCTACTTTTGTTCTAAGCTAAAAATTCTTATGAGAAATGTCAAACTCACGTGATCAATTTATGAAGTGATTAAATCACAAAAGGTTATCTGTGTTTTTCTCCTTCCAAATATTTGGAGTGTCTGCAGAGCAGCTGACTGTGTGACTTCTTTTTTTTTTCTGAATAAGTTGAGCAAAAAAGCCCAGAGACATAAAAAGAAATTTGTTTGAAATAAAGGTTTTTCTCATAAAGACTATATCTAGACTTAGTAGCTAACTGTGGTCTGAAAGTATTACAGCATGATCTACTCCTGTCACTGTTTGGAATAAGGTTTTTTCTGCATCATATAGGAAGAAGTAATAGTCCATCATTGCAATATATGCAGATAATTGGATTTTTTCATCTCAGTCCCTTACTCATGGTGACCCTAGACAAGCAACTTTCCCTTAGAATGCTCCTTGATTCACCGAAGTGGGAAACTGAGATTATCACAAGGTAATGGTATAATCAAATTTTGCAAAGCACTTTCAAATTACCAAAACCAGTTGAAATAAGTTCATTTCTCTTCAGAGAGGTTTCAAGAGCCATTTTGTGGTTCTGAATTTATTTCATAATTATTTTCATACAACACTGCTCAACATATATCTTTTATAAAAGGCATGACTGGTTTTTGTGCATATATTGCTTTTCTTCTTCTCCTCCAACTTTTCTTTTAGACTACTAGCCCTGAGTAATTATAATTTTGCATCTAATTAATTTTACTGTTGCTTAACTGCATCCAGTTAAAATGTGTTTAAAATCTTTGATATAGGTAGAAAAAAATTGGCTGTTTTCCTGTGTTTTTATTTATTACGCAGAACCATTTGTTGTTTTGTATTAAAAACATTGATTCACTGAGTTTGTTTCTCTCCTTATACTTAAGCATTTTTAGGAAACACTGTATCTGTTGAGTAAGCTTTTGTTATTGTTTTAATCTCCTTATTTTTTCTCCGGACTTTTTAAATATTAAACTGTAGCATATACATCAAGTACAAAAATGCTACAGTGGATAATTGATACAGAAGTTGAATTGCTTTATAACTGCTTTTATCAGCATATAGTTTAGTGTGCTGAGACTGACACAGAAATCAAGAGACTTTCCATTAGTGCTCTTCACTGTTTTCCATGTAGCCTGTATTTGAATGTTACCTTTCACCATACTGAAATTAGGCTTTTAGTTTAAGTTTTAACATTTCTACACAAACTGAATCCATTTCTGCTTGAGGAAATGCACCTGTGTTGTTGCGTTTGATCCTAGACTCACTCACGACTCAAATAGTAGACGCACCTGGAAGAGAGAGACAGACAGACAGACAGGGGCGTAGGCAGGGTGAGAGAGAGAGAGAAGTGGTGATTTTCTGCTGTCTCAAGACTCTTTTACCCTTAAGACCATTTCTGAGGGCAGTTTGTCTTCACAGTCTTTCAACCACATAAATGATATAAACCGTATAAATGATACATATATCTTATCATGATATGCTACCCCATTTTTTATTTTTATTTTTTGGCACAGAATTCTACTACTAGACTCAAATAAATGGCTGTATCTACAGTTGCTGTTAATCTTTCCCTGAAAGTATTTAATACCACACACACACACACACACACACACATACGCACACACACTTTTCTCATAATCTGAGTGTTTAGTTTGCCTGAGAAGTCATGCCGACTTTATTGATTTTGTAAGGATTTGATGGTGTAACAGCTTCATGTAAATCTGTTCTATGTAGTATATGCCAAACAGTAAACTCCTCCTCTTCACAATACCATAACAGACAAATAGTCTATATTTATAATCATTAGAGAATACTTAAAATTTCTGTGCATTTGTTTTCAGATTACAGTATGTGAATGAAGCAAGTTTTTTCTTGTTATAATTCCTTTATTTTCAAATTTTAATTGCCACAGTTCCTTCAATTTTTTCTTGCACTCAAGTCTATCAGAGAATACCTCAATATTGAAGCACTGATGAAACCGATCCTACTACTTCACCTTTATCAATGTTTTAGTCACTTAAATACATATTCAGATACATTTCCAGAGAGATCTTCTGCACTAAGTTTTCTGTAACATTTTGTCTGCTTTCTGTAACAATCCTGATTATGTTCCTTTCCCATAAAGATAAGTCATTTTTCACCCTGCTCTCAGAATTTTGCAAACACACACTAGCCTTTTTTGTAAGACTGGCTTCCCTCCTGTCCAAAATCAGGTCATTTAATAACAAGAGTTGGCAGCATTTCAAAGTCTTATACTTTCAGGACTTGGAAGATTACAAAGATTCTCCTCTGCTGTCTTTTGAAGTCCCATTTTATTAATCAGACAGAAAGCCATTTTGGCCAAAGTTACTTAATCATTTGGATGATATGGTATAATTTGAAATGGGCAAATCCATATTTCTCATTAGGATAAAATCTTTGATATTGATGTATGACGAATGGACTGCCAATGTAAACTATAATATTTCTGTATTAGCTGGTTTTGGGTCAAGAATTTATTAATAAACCAAATTAACACAATGCAGTATATATTACTGAGACAGAAAAAAGCAGTGCTCCCATCCAATCAATTTAAAAAGTGCATTCCAACATATTTTCATTTATGCTGTTCATATAAATAGCACTATTGACTTTTTTCCATATGAAGATACAGATTAATCTAGGACCTACAAGTCAAATTTTATTAATTTTAATTAACAGATGGTGTCTTACACTTAACTGGATGATTTTTTTTTTGTCTATCGATTATGCCAAACAATTATGCCAGGATTGTAAATGGTCCTGTCAAGGATTCAATAAAATTTCACAATTTGTTCTCATTATTATTGAGCAAAGTCTCTACTGAGTTTTAGATATGAGAAAAAAAAACTGGCAGTGGGGACAGAAGGAATCACAATCTGAAGTAGTAGTTAGGGCATGGGATTCCTGGAATGATGACTCATGCTGCTGTTCCAAGGCATGGAATGTTATGGATTAAAGAAGATGACACTAGGGAGATTTGACTGGGTGCAGGAGGAGGAACTGCAGAATAAAGAGTACTGGGCATATATGCTATGCCATAAATACATTCAATTCATGCTTCAAAACAAGTCAGGAACAGATTTAATTCTTCTGGGTTCAAAAGTGGCCATGCAAATATGCGTAGACAACAAATTGTTGCATTACAGAGCTGAATTTATTGAGAATTCAAAGTATTCATTTAAAGATGAAAATATTAAATCTTATATCCCTATTTTACTGAAGTAGCAGCTCTGATGTGCAATTTTAAGACAGGAAAATAAACATATTAAAAAACTGAAACACCTGTTCAGGGATGAGAATTTGCTGCGGGCATGAAAAAAAAGGGAAAATAAAGCTGACTTATGCATGATGAAAGCTTTTTGCTTTTTAGTTCTTCAAGTGCAAATAGACTGGTAACAATTGCTTTGGCAGCAAGCTGCAATATATTTTCTACTCCCCTTTTCATATCAGACAGTTCATGTTTTCCTCATGTACCTCTAGGAGATTACCCATACATTTTTATGAACATTCTTCTGAAAATAGTACAGAAAAATATTCATCCTTTGAGAGAAGAGCAGAAAGAATTATAAATATGCAGCTGGTCAGCCTGTATTCTCAGTGTTAGTCCTTAGAACTTATTTTAGACTTAGGTTGCCAGGCATCAAAGCAAATCAGACACTGCTTCTGAGAACATTTTTGTTAAAGTGTTTCATCAATGATTAGCTATGATTTCTGGTGATACTTTTCAAAATAAAGGAGTAGCCTGAACAGGAGGCAGTTTCTCATTCCTTTGTTCCATGATGGTCTTCACTTGTATGAGCCTTCCACACTCTGATGAAGTAAGTGATAATAACACTAGTTCCACTCAACAGCTTATTCACTGGAATTTAGCAGTTCAAAAAGTTCCTGAAAGGTTTAAGCAAGAACTACCACTTATTACCATCCACAAAGTCATAGATTAAGAAATTAAAGGGTAGCTGAAAGTAAAGTTTCATTTAAAGCAGGGTCAGTTTGCATACTAGAGGTAGTGAATAGCTTTCAGTTCTAATTAGTGTATTAACTTAGCAAATAGATGACTTCCAGCCTTTAATTTCCTTTTAAAAATGAATGGTTTCAAGTTCCTTTCCAAATACATTTCTACATAAACTCTTTAACACTTGTTTCATATATATCTATACTGCTGTTCTATATAGGGTAAATGAAGCAGAAGGCAGGTTGCATTTATCCTATGACAAGATGAAAAGCTGATTATGCAGATGAGTGCAGATGAAGTGGAAACCTCTCAGAGATTAGGTTTTGCTCTCAGTGTGCCCTACATTGCAGCCTGACATAATTGTTTCATGTTGGTTGCTTTCTGTGAACTCTCTCCATACAAACCACATGCTTGCAGAAAGGGGAGTTTCTAACAAAGTAATTGTTAATCTTTGTTTGAAAATAATAAACATCAGAAGAGCAAGATATACTTTCAGCCAGAGTTTTTTCCATTCTCTAGTCTGCAGACATGTCTCAATATGCAGAGCATGAGCTTGTAAAGGTGCTCAATTGATGGTCCGAAAATCTCAGGTAAAAAAGAGAAAACCTCAATTTGCTAAGATTTCAAAAGGAAAGGAAGGTGTGAGAGGTGAAAAGTGATAGGAATCTAACGTTCCCTAGTATTTCAAATAGAGGTTGATGTTTTCTGCTTAAGTTCAGCAAAATCATAACTGCTTATGAGAAATCGGCACTGTGAGCTAATAAAGAATTTAATAAACTAATTAATGAAACAGAACCCATGTGACATTTTCAGGAGACTGTAGGTTACAGTGCAATGTTTGAATACTGAGAAGGGTCTTAAACACCAATGGTAATCAGAAGACCATTTCTTTCTCCCAGTTGCGTTGGTTACTAGAAATATTTTAACCCTAACTCTGTTACTTCTGAATTGTCTCTAATATTTTTACCTAAGTAAGTTGTTCCAAAAGCCTTTTGTTTCTTTTATGGTGTCCTCTAGAATGGAAAACTTTCAGAGAACAGTAGGAGGAAGATTACTTATAGAAAAGTAACATTCAGACCAATAAACTGTCCTTGCTCCATCTAGAATTCTGTTCTTTGAAATAGTTAAGTATTTTATGAGGTGGTTTAGGAATGCGGCTTGTATTTACCTCTCTAAGCAGTGCTAAGAGTAAAGGGAAGGATTCCTTGTCCTCTAATGTCGCAGCTGGGAGTTACGTCTGGCTTGCTTGAGGGCTGTATTGTAATTACTGGGGTGAGCGGTAGCGACAGGATTGGCAGCGATGCTCTTCCAGGAGCAGAACAGATTTGACGGATTATGCAACAGCAGTTAATGACAAAAATAAGCAGGCTGACGCCTTGATGCGTTAGGTCCCCTAAAGCCCCCGCTGTGCTGGAGAGTCTGTCTGGTGACACAGTAAGTGGCGCAGGAGCGGGGCCCTGGCCGCAGCGCCGCCGCCCCGCGCGCCCCGAGGGCCCCGTGCCCGCCGCCGTGCCCCCGTGCGGAGCGTCCGCGCGCCGCTGCGCAGCCCGCTGATTGGTCAGACGGCCTGTCAGTCCTGACACCCCCCCCGCCGGGCGCGAGCGGCGGGGCGCGCGCACAGCGCGGGGCTCCGCGCCGGGAATTAGCCGGGAGGAGGCAGCGGTCAGGGGGAGGACGGGGGCGGGGGGTGGCCGGGAATAGCGCGAGGCAGCTGCAGTTCTGCAGCCACTCGGCATCCTGTGTTCCTCCCCTGCGCCTGAAACAGCAGCAGGAGCATCGCAGCCCGGGGCGCTGCTTCTCGCAAGGTAATACTCCTTCGTTCGCTTGCCCACCGCTCTGCCCATCTGCTCCGTTCCCCGCAGTGGCTCTGTCGCAATCGAGTGGATTACAAAATAAACCCACTAACTCAAGACTGCGGGAAGGGGTCTCTTTAGTCCTCGTTAGCATCTCGTCTGCTCTCTCGGTGGTTATTTTTAGATAGCTTCTGCGGGATCACGAGGGCTGGGATCTCTTAGTTTCTCTTGCAGTCTTAAGAAAGTCCGTAGCTTTCCTCCTTCCCTTTTTCCTGCCTGGGCTATTAATGTAAATTATTACTGGATTACTTCCCCCCGACAGAAAATGACTCTTAAAACTCTTTTTTCTTTTAGTCTGATGTGTGGGATACGTACAGATAAGCGGGGAATGCGGACTGTTATAATTCTGTAGCATTTGATGGGTGCAAATGCCATCAAATGCGCTCAGGAGGGCAGATGAGTGGGAAACACGTGATTAATATTTACAGCGTTCAGACAATCTGTTACTCGGTGTTGCAAAGCTTATCGGAGTCACCGTTGCAGATGAGGTTAATGAACTGTTACCCTGCGTTAGAATGCATTTGTATACTGACATCTGCTAATATCTTTTACATGCAGGAAAAGGACACATACTGATGTTTTGGAGAAACCCTTCTCTTGCTGTTTTGCACACTCTCCTTTCTTCGAATGCAATATTAAATCACATTATGATACAACAGAGAGTTGGTCTGGGAACTGTATGTAATTAGTTCTTCCAGCTGTCCCACAGTCTTGTCTTGTGATACTTGTTTTCTCAAGAGTGTAGCAGGAATCATAATGAGTTCTTACTTTTCTTGTAGCTTCACAGAAGATTAATCGATTTTAAAAAATAGGTGAGAAATTACAGAGAAGTTTTGATTATGTTTCTGGTTTTAGTTATTTATTTTCACCCATCCTTTGAATTGTTCATGATGGTTTAATAATCATTTTACTTCTAGGAATGTCTTGTGCAAGTGTTATCATTAAACCATTCTGTACACATTTAAAGATATCTCTATACCAGTAGTATTCCTATGAAGTTTAGGTAAATCACACATAATATTCTGACACTTTCACCTTTCAGGTAGTTTGGACTGTACTTGCAGGTGAATTGGCTTGTTTGGGTAAGTTTCAGCAGAAACAGTTAAACAATTTTGGATTAAATGGAGAGTGGAAGAAAGAATAACTGCTTTTTGTATTATTATGAAAAAGAAACTGTCAACCCATTACATCATTAAATTAATTTGAAGGACCGTAGTCAGAATGTGTAGAGATAGAAAGTTGCAGTTTGGTATGAATCAAACCATCATGTGAGCAATGGAAATTAGTTTTGAGTTCAACCTATCTCACTAAAAGTCAGGTGCCATGAACATGCATGTTCCTGTATGGTTTTTCTAACAGATGTACGTGTAAGGTGTACAGCTACATGGACATAGGTGACTTAATCATGTACTAAGTAGAGAACAGGACAATGTTTCCCTAACATTTTGCAACTTGTTAAGACTGAAATAGAGGCATGGGGAAAAAATTAGACTCTCTGTAGAAGTTTTATTACCTAGACAGGTATTTCCAGAAAATTCGAGATTTTCCATTCAGTTTCTGTTTACAGATTTTCATATCTCTAAAGAGTAAGTGATAGGCAAATACCAAATAAAAATTGGGAAATGTCTGTTTTTCAAAATAAAGGCCAAGGTAATGAATGTCAACTTTATGCTGACATTTGTCAGGATATAAAAATATGGTGAAGAGACAGTTCTGTCTGGGATATGAGGAACTGCAGGTTTGTTTTTTTTTTTTTGGTTGGGTTTGGGTTTTTTTGTTTAACTAGGAAAAGGCCTAGGGCCTTAACAATATCATTTAACAGGGTGATCTTTTCTTAAGCTTTGGTCCTGCTTTAACTTGTACAAATAACATGTTTGAAAATGGAACCAAAAGTCAAAAGCAGTCTATGCAAATAAATACAAATTATACTCTCTAGAGAGTGGTCAAGAGTAGGAAAAGAAAAGCAAGAACAACCATAGAGGTCTTTGTTAAGGCTTGAGAGTTGGATGGCTTTTTGCTCCTTACTATAGTATTTAGAAACTGAATGAGTTCAGTTCTTAAAAAAAATTTTCCATGTGCCTTTGTGTTGCTGTTTTCAAATATTAGCATCCCTTTCTCCACCCCATCTTTTTCGAATCTGAGAAAGTTAGTCAGCTTTTAATTTTTCTTTAGCTCTTTTGACATGAAATACATTGTTTTTCTACCTTTGATCTCATATGACTTGAAAATATATATAATTTGAATGTATATTCCATTAGCTTTTAAGTATCAGGAAGAGTGCCAAAAATGCAAGAAACTGGCCATCTTGGAGTGATAAAATAGATATAACTCAGTGAACTCTGAACCTTAATCAAGTATAAATATTTTCTAACATTTCAGCATGTTTTATATATTTAGACATTACTCCTTGATGACAACCCCTCTTTTTATTGTTAATATGTCACTGCTGTAGTTTGTAGTTGTGACCATTCATGTTTATTTGCACATACTTGGAGACAGTAGGAGCAAAGACTGCATTAATATTTTAGTGACCAAGCAGAAGTTTGTTCTTGTCCTTTTTTGTTGATTTTTTTTAAATTTGATTGTATGTCTAATGATCAGAATAGTTCAACCCTCCTCTGTGGCAGTGGAGTCTGTAGAGCCTAGATCTGCCTGCAATCCAAGGGAGGTTTTTTCTTTTTGCCGTGATCACTTAGCAGTCTCATGCCATTTCATTACATCTTTCCAGATTAATGTTTGTGATTTTGCTCGCCTGTAAGTGTTGCCAGAGTAGATATATATATGTATAGTGAGTCTCAGCATTTCTGGCTGAGAACATGGAAAGAAAGCACACAAAATGTGATGCCTGAATTCTTATCCAAGTCACTGTCTCCTAATCAGGCAGATACTTTCCATGGAAGATTGAACCTCTAATTATTAGTTTAGACATTCAGCTTGGCTTTAAAACCAGTTCTATGTGGTGATAAGGGAGGGCTTAGTATCTCCACAAGACCATATATGTTTTGTTGATTTGGGCCCTTAGAAAATTATATAGGGCCTTTAAATTCTTATTGAATTGCTTCTGTCCTCCGTTTAGAGAGTCATTAAGTCTTACAGATTATTTCAAATGGCATTACTAAAATCTTGAAGTAAAATCAGTATTTATTATGGTAAGATTTAAATTGACAATTTTCTCAAAGACATTCTTTTTATCCTGCAGTATTGTAAGCTTATTACATTGAAATACTGTGTCTTCATGTGTTACTCTTATTGCTTTTTTTCCCATGAGGGGTTTCATGTTGCTTAAGTTATAACCCCTTTGGGGGATCTATGCAACCTGTTTAATCTTAAAATAATTTGGGTTTTATAAACCCTTTAAAACATTATTATTGGTAAAAGTGCATTTGATGTTGGCAGACTTGCTGAATTTAATAAAAATTCTGTGTTCCATGACAGGACACAGACCAAGAAAATTGCTATGACATATAAACAATTAACCATTTTCAAGACTTTTAAAAAGGTTAATTCATTTGCACTTAGGACTAGTAAAGCAGACTAAATGTATATCTAAACCCCAGTACTTAATATGATTAGTTGTTCAACAGGCCTTTGGAAAACCTATGATCTCTCCTAGCAGTTGGATTTATAATTTTTTTGTTAGTTATAGTCATATGTCAAAACCATGTAACTATGGATGAAATTCTGCTAGAAAGAAGTTGCACTGAAGAAAACAAATGCAACCATAGTTCTCTGATTTAACACTTTCTTGTTTGAAGTGTTAATATGATCATCTCAATTATATCCCATTTTATTTAGTACAGCCAAGCTTTTCAAAACTTGAATAATAGATTTTTTGAAACAACTCAAAATTCCTTAACACTAATTTCAAGACCAGTAAAATTTTTTAAGGGGGAAAAGTTAAAAATATTTCTGAGTTTATTCTCAACCATTGTATTTTTTTTTAAAATATGCATAGTTAAAAATAGGTTTGTTAATTTGTCGAATACATTATTCCAGAAAATTGTTCTCGATTCTTAAGAACTTACTGGGGGGCAGTGTTTTTGACCTTTAGTTACAGAAAAATATATTTAAAACCTGCTGGATTTTATGGAGGGGTTCTTCTAAGGGTATAAAATGTTGTTATGAGAAGTTTTTTTAATTGCTGTTATTATTCTTTAAATTCCATGTCTCTTTTATCTTCAGCACTGAAGCCTCCTTAGCACTTGCACCTCCTTTTGCAGCTGGATCAAACTTTTTGCAGCTGGAATTGCTTCCCTTGCTCATGAAATAGCTCAAACATTTGCTGTAACATAGCCTTTTAATTTTCTTCTTTGCTTTCCTTAAATACTGTATTGAGATTAAAGTTCGTAATATATGGGCCACGTATGTCTCTCAAAGTGATGTTTGTTGAAAGATCTTTGATCTGAATGGCTGTGTACTAAATACTTCGTTTAAATATCATCATGACACTAACAAGCATAGGCATTCAATAATTAAATAAATAAAAATATACTTTCTTGCTTTAGAGAACCTAAAGATATTAATACAATACAGAACAAGATGCAGTTCTTTTTGAAAAGTTGGCTGTCTGGACAAGCAAAATTAAAGCTTTTGGATAAAGATTAACAAGACAACAATTCTTTTATTTAAAAAAGGTTTATTTAATTCATGTTGGTTTTCTGTAGAAATATCCTATACTTGCTACCAGAAGTGGAAACAAATTACTGTGTATCCCGTAAAACTTACCCATTGATAAAAAATGTTTTATTTTAGGGGGTGTATTTATCTAGGTTAAAACTGGAAAAAATCATGTGTGCAGTTTATGACTTGTAGCTGTTCGAGGGGTTTCTGTGGGGTCACTGCCGGCCGCTCTGTGAAGGTTTTCGTGGCAGGGACAGGCGGCGGAGGTACTTAAGCCAGGAAACAGAGACCACGCAGCACACAGCGAAGAGAGCTTTATTCAAATTTCCCGCAGCTTATAAGGGCTGCTGGGCAAAGGAGGGGATTGGCCATTTGGCTAGCCAGTGCAAGGAGACAATATAATAACTATGGCAACACAGAAACCAATGGTAGACAAGTGAGTTAACAACTTCAAAACCTCGGCAATGACCCAAGTCTAACATGTACAAATATGATATTGCAAGTTCATATGTTTTTTTCACTATTAGTATGATTTGGTTTTTGGTTTACTTTTCCTGGTAATATAGTATGTTTCTGTTGAAATATGTAAAGATTACGTTTTACACATGTGAATAGAGGTCCGTACAAGCTTGTTTGGTCTAGTATAGTTTTTTGTTTGTTTGTTTATTACTTGAAAAGCAACTGACTATTAATTAGTGCAACTTTTCATTAAGACCTCTGTAACATGAGACAAAAGATTTTTTCCTTTTCCCTATAATTAATTTTTATGTCACTATGAGAGTTCACCTGAGTATTAGCCATGATCCCCTGTATACATGTACAGTGGTTTTCTATTTTAAGTTACAAAATTTCATTGAGAGTATTCATCTTAGGTACAAAAGATGTAGGGAAGGTGTTAGTGATGTTGTAGGGGAGGCTTATTTGAATAAGGTATATATATTACGTTAATGCAAAATCAGTAAAGCCCAGAATATCATGTAATTCTGTTATTGAGGAATGAATCCTATCTTTATTTTAAGATAGATTAAGTAATTCTAAAATTTATTTTCATTTCCAGATTTGGCAAAATACTCTTTTCACAGAATATTCTGAGTTGGAAGAGACCCTCAAGGATCATTGAGTTCAGCTGTTAAGTGAGTGGCCTGTACAGGGACAGAACCCATATCCTTGGCATTATTATCACCCTGCTCTAACCAGCTGAGCTAATCACAGGTTTTCTTACCAGCAAGGAGAGTTTGGACTATTGTTTGTTTACTTACTTGTTTATAAGTATCTTTTGAATCCTGTTGAATCGTAACAGTTTGAGTACGTATCTTCTGCATAAGGTGAGAGTGTAAGTTCCAGCTGCCATGATAATATTATACTTGCTATATCTATCTATTTTGGATAGATATACTCAACAGATTTTCATTTTCTGTATGTGGTAAGAAATGAAGAAGACATGGTCTGGAAAATGGTGAAGATGTCTTTGGTCTTCACTGAGGAAGGCAGAAGTTAACTGCTGTGCTGGGTTGGACTAAGAGACCTAGGCCAGGAGGGCAGCCTCGTTCTCAGAAGCGCTGTAATATCTATTAGCTCCAGAAGTCTTCTTTAGAAGAGGAGGTATGGGGGTCAGTGTTAGTATTTGAAGCAGTCTGGCTTGTATTTCATTTATCATGCAAAATGGAGTTCCTTTCTGTTTAATCTGTCATGTAAAATAATCTTGGTTTTCTGATACTTAATTAAAAAACCCAGCAAGACTGATTACTACCAGCTATATTAAAGTTGTTCAGGCATTTTTCATTATAAGACTCTCAGTTATAACTTTGTAACACTTTGATTATTTCAGCTTCAATTGTCCATACCAAATACAGCCTCCTGAAATGTTTTTCCTTAGGAAAATCTCAGTAAAATACTAAAGCAACGTTTTTTACACGTAAAGCTGGAGAGGTGAGGTGAGAAATGACAAATACAACTTTGATCGTGTTATAAGCTATTAAACCCATTTAAAATCTTTAAATTCCATAAGAGTTGCTGTTGCTGTCACTTAAGAAAGTCTCCCTTATTTATAAGGCTGTGAATTTTGGTAATGACATTTTGCTTCAAGTTCTATATGCTGGATGTATCTTTCTCTGGAATGCAGTGTTTTTAGTGATACTTTGCATTCCAGAGGCAAACTGAAAAGAATGTTTTTTTGTGATACTTTCCTGTTAGTTTGCCTCTTCAGCAGTCAAGAAACTCTGTTCTAGTCCAAAAGAATTAGAAGAAGGACAATAGACTCATCTTCTCCCTTGGTTTTTTCCCTGCTAAATGCCTAGGAATGAGATGGAGAGTGTAAAAACCTGACTGAAGTGTAGAGGGATTTTGTTTGTTTGTTTAAAGGCTTTATTTCTTGAAATAGTCTGTTTCAAACTGGCTGTTACTGTGTTAAGAGCGATTTCTTCAGGATATGTGTGAAGATTGCCTTTGCTGTTTCTCTCCTTTAATTTCTGCTGGTTTGCTAGTTAATGTACTTACTATATTAAAGACTTTTCATATTTATAATAGCCATTGCAGATTTTCTTTATTAGCAACCCCTTAAGCAGTAAAATGGTTGAATTTGTGATGGAAATCTCATTTAGTAACTTCTTCCAAATTAGTCACCTTTGTCAAACAGATTTTGGACATTTTTGCAGTGTGTGGTTGAATTCTGCCAACACAGTTTGATGAAGACATGTTGTGTGGCATCTTTGATTTTTTTTTTTTAACTTGCTGACGCAGTTGTGCCAGGAAAAAAATACATACTGCTTTGCTAAATTGAAGTAGGCTACACTGGATGAGAATTTTCATGTCAGTCTCCTTTGGGGAAGACAGGTCTGTTTGCTTTCTGAAACTAAAATTGCAAAAGGTGTATTAGCACAGATAAAAATTGAAAAGAGAAGAAAAAAAAATCCACTTGCACAAATTATATTGTATATTTCCAAATAATCACAGGTTATATTCAGAAAGTACTGTGAGTAAGAAACAAATATATTACTTGCTATCAGTTTCCATTAGCATCTGCTGGTGCTTCCATTTCAGTTGCCTTAGTCATAATACTGTTTGCTTCTGCAGGGTTCAACTCATGCCCTAATAAAGCTCTTCAACAAAACAGAATTATTTGTCTTCCTTGAATCACTAGTTGTTCCAAGCCATTTTTTCCTTCTTTGTACTCAAGTTCAAATGTAGACCTGACAGGAAATTATTTTCTTCTGAAAGAAGAAATGATACATTACATTTCTTACTCAACCTGCAGTGTAGTAATCAAACTCTTACCTGGATATTTAAAATAAATATTAGAAAATAGAAACTTTAAGTATTACATGACCTTTTTTTTTTAATTTCCCCTACTCTTTTTACTGTACAAGAACAGAGTGTTATCCAGGATTTTTTTTAAAATGTATTATTTATTTATTTTCCATCATTTTAATTTTTTCTAGTGTTGAAAAATTCAGTGGCTGTTCCTAATTTTTTCCTTTTTTAAATTTTATACTTAACTATGTCAGAAAATGGGTTTGAGGAATTAGGGGAATAATTCTATAAATTTTTACATATTTCTTAGCAGTTTCTACATGTGCTCCATGGTTCTCTCTTCTTTTGTTCATTTTCCTTATTCCTGTTCTCTCTTCTGTAATAATGCATTAACAAGCCAAATTCAGTTTAAGTCTTTGACCCTCTTAACATTTCTGTGAAATGATAATGTTCTGTTTCAACTGTAATCATAAGCAGAATATAGTGTTTTAAAAGAACTTTCTCTATGTCATCTTCATTGCCATATCATTGTTAAAATGTACATCAGCTTTTAGATAAAATATAGATATTATAAGGCCTATAATTATCACTCATTTCAATATTATGGCTCTGTATAAACTCATGTGTAGCTTCCTCTTTTGTTAATAAACAGCGATGGGTTGTTCACAGAATGTGAAGAGAGTGATACGAATTACTTCCTTAACAAAATTGTGAAAACTGCAGTACATTTTCGTGTTTTACAGGTCATGGGCAAAAAGTTGGGATATTATTTGTGTGTTATAAGAGATTTCAGTGATGCTTAATGTAGATGAAAGATGTGTAAAATATTATGTGAACTCTGAGATGCATTAGGTGACAAAATTTAACAGGAAATCTAAAAGTGTTATCTGGAGATTATATTTGCTTTCCATATGTGTTCCATCTATTCTCATCCAAGGTAGTTTTAATACAGAAAGGGTTCTTTTGTCATATGATTATCCTACATCCATTTCTTTGATTCCTGTTGTATAGACCAGCTCACCAGTTAGAAATTATTTACAAAGGCTGTCTTGTGGCCTCAGAGAGCCTTGAGAGCCTCTGAGAATCCAGAAGCATTTGTTTGTGGTGGTTCTTCACATATATGGCTTTAATGGGGAAGTACTGGAGTGAAAATGAGACTTTGTGGTTGCAGAATTTAAATGCCCTGGTCTTGTCATATGTTGACATTGCACTCAATATTGCACTCCAGTGTTGATATTGGAACTCAATAAGAAAGAAGATAGTTTACTTATTTATGCACTCAATTCTGTTGTTTTAAATGCTATATAAACTACCTGGCCCATCTATACTGTGCTAATGGCCATTTAAGTTTACCTTGGAAGGTGCATTTGGCATTAATGCATCAGAATGCTGGGTAACCTGGAGTTTCTATTAATGTTGCAGGAACACCATTAGTTCAGCTAATTTGCTGAAGCCTGTTAACAGTTTGTGAATCTAGGGATTTTGCCTAATATAATGTCCTATAGGTCTGAAATGTATTTGCATAGCTTTTAATCATAAGCAATGGGAAATTTCCTTACAAAATATTAAAATCTGTACTTTCTAGTCAAGGCTGATCTAGCAGAAAGAAGTTCTTCATGCCGGTCCTGCCTGGGCTAACACATGTTACTTCAGAAGTGTTAGTCTGTAAAAGCTGTATTGAGTAATTTTTTGTGTTGGAAGAAAGATCAAGAATTATTTGACACAATATTTTGCTGGAAGTAGGTACAAATATATGGTAACATATATTCTTTAAAGTTAGTTTCTGTTCTGGGGATTGGAATTTTTCCATTTTTCAGGAAGATGGGTATGCTAGAGGAGCACTTACAGGAAAATATCTTGCATTGTTGAGATGGACTATTGGTTTGTCACTAGGCATAGAAAATGGGTAATGATTTGACTGCTCAAAGTTTTGTATTTGAGAAGAGAGGTTTCTGCTGCCCACTTTAACATCTTCCCTCCTTGTTTTTCTCTTTTCTATTTTGAGCTTCTATCTGCTGTCATTCTGTCTTTCAAATACAGAATCATAGGAAAGGGGTCAGCATTAAAACATGGATATTAAGGAGTATAATTTAAATAGTTGGTTTTTTAAAGTTTGATAGTTGATTTTTAATAGGGATTGCAACACAAATATCAGGAGAAACATTTTTACAGGAAGCATAATGCTGGAAATCTTTTTTTATTTTTTGGGACCATGTATCTCCTGTAAAATGGAAGCTACTAACACAGGAGTATGTCAGCCTTTTTTTGAAGGAATACTGTGAAGAGCTAAGCTGTTTTACAAGCAACCAGTATTAAGAACTGCACTGACCAGGAACGATCAGTTTCAGGGACACCATTGACATTATATACATCTCATTCTGAAGTCTTTGCAAATACATGTTTCTAAAGATACCCTTATGATATTTATTAATCTTTAGGGTATCCTTTTTAAACGGTTCTGCTTTTACAAGAGCAGTTTTTAAAAATTCCCTGTTCCTTGGTTGAAAGGCTTATATAGCTTCTTGCCATGTGGCTTTTGGAGAGGAGTTACCAAGAAGTTAGTGTGAGTGGGTGGAACTAGTTGGAACTAGAACTACGTGATTGTAATAGTAAAAAACATAACTTATATCTGGCATTTAACTTGGCTAAGTTATATTGGAGGTCACTTGGCTCACATCATAGGAGCAAAAATCTGAACAAAGGGACTTTCTTTGTACAAATGAAAATATTTGTCAGGAATTGTGATCTTTTCTAGAGAAGATCACTGTACTAAAAATATTTTATTACTCAGAAACTACACTCTTATTGACTTCAATAGAAGTCAATAATTTCTGTATAATTCTAGTTTTGCAGTCTAGGCATCTTTTAAACATTTTTAAGGCCAGGTGGTGTGAGTAATACGTGTATTTTATGTTTGTTTCCCAACATGACTAGTCAAACATAACACACATTTTTAATGTAAATGGTGAGCATTAGTTCTAAACCCCAGAGTATCATCCCTGCTTTCTTCCATCTCCTGTGCACTAAAAAGGCAATAAGCATATTTGCAACTATTTCAAGGGAGACAGTGGTCTATAAAGCTCCAGAAACAAGTTTGGGGAAGTTTAGCTACTGACAATTTTTTTGTTTCTAGTGAGGCATCATCATATTATTCAGTCCACCATAAACTTTTAAAAACAATTTTAATTAACTTTTCATGCCTTGTGTAGATTATCTTTTTGTTAAATTATGGCTTCATGTTTCAAGAGTTTTGATGTCCTCATCTTCAGATCACAAAGATGATGTATTCAGAGAGCTGGGTTTCAGATTTTTTTGTTTCATGGACTTGGTCCTGGATTTCGTGGTTGTTGGTGTGGGAATAGTTTGAACAGAATGACACAGCCAAAGGTTGCATCTATGGTTAAAAATTGGTTTTGGTATAAAAAGCTCTGCATTGAGGATTAACTTAATGACTTTCAACCCAATGTTTTGTGTTACTGCTTTATGTGTCATCTGAATTTGTTGGCAAGACTGTAATATGCTTTAATACTTCCCCTGTACCGTTGCATGAGATCTGAAATTTAATAATGCAGTTCTCTGTTTGGCGTAGACTCTGTTTTGTATTCCTTAACACTCTATTTGCTACTGTAGGTCAGTACTTGCAAAGTTGAGAAGAGCAGTATTTTAAACTGCTATTGCTAACAAAACACACCATCATTCTAACCATTATACAAACACTTAAATACTCTAATTTTGGTGGGATTTTTGCTTGTGGTGTTTGGGGTTTTTTGTTGTTGTTTTGTTTTGTTGTTGCAACAATCCAGGAAATACAATGTAGGCTTAGAGTTGGAAACTTCATGTTATGAAATTTTTTTACTTACGTCTATGCTGCTGCAAAGAACTGTAATATTTTGTCTTTATGAAGAGATAATAACTTTTTATCTTTCTAATGATAATATTTGTAAGTCAAATGGTAATTTGGAAGAACCTTGCAGAAACATGATTTTAAGCAGAAGAAGAAAATGATGGAGTTTGTCTCTGCTTGTATCTATCAAACAAAACAAATACTATGGTAGTTTCATTTCAGTTTCTTCGAGCTTGTGACATGGAACCTTCTTCTGTTCACTTTTTTACTACCTTTCCTGTACCACGCTTTTTCTGTTGTGATGTGTTAATTAGCTACATAACAGCACAGAAAGTTAGCCATGGTATGCTCAGAAACAGGTTGTCACTTAATGACAATTAGATACCAGGGAGAGCTGGGAAAGTTAGGAGTTTCAATTCTTGCTTAAGTATCAGGGAAAGGAGGAAGACCATCTGTCCTGCAGAGCAGTAAATGATGCATCCTCCTAGAGAGAAAGAACTGCAGCAATGGGCTCCTGACTTTCTAAGAGCACATTTTGAACAGCGAAATGAATGGATGTGTTGTTGTTAGACTTTGAGGGCCACTAAATCTGGACATTTTTTTGTTGTTACACTAAAAAAATCCATCAGCTGAGCAGGTTTGCTTCTCAGCTGCCTATTTAACACTCTCAGCTGTTCTTTCCAGTTTTTAGATATCTCTGAGTAGTTGCTTTTCTCCTTGAAGCAGTATTTCTCACAAACCCATTGCTCTGCTACTACTCATTGGAAAGTTGCACGAGAGAAACAGTTGGGAATTATGCTGAATATTGCTTTCATTGCTCCAAGCTATGTGTTCTGTAGTTAAAATTTTATCTGTGTGTGCTTTGCCTTAATGTGGCTTTAATTTAGAACAGTTCACTCCTTGTAGTAAGGTTCGCAATGGAAGTAATTTTATAAACAGATTGCAAGGTGAACAGAGAAGTTGGGGACAGGTACTGTAATTATGTTTGAAAGTCCTTAACCAGTTTTCTTCCTTGACATAATTCTTCTGATAGTTTCTTATAGTGCTTCTGCTTCTATAGCAGGGAGTTCACTTCTTTGTTTTCTGATGGAAGATTATAAAAAGGTTGAATAAGGTGCTGAAGGCAGTGAAATTAAAAGTTTTTCTTAGTAATGAATGTATCTATTAATAGAAATAAGCTTCAAAATACCAGTAAACAGTGCAGCACGTGGTATAACATTATCTTTTAAAACAATGGAATATTTAGATACAGAATATGTCATTGCTCTAACAGTAAAAAAGTCTTCTTTCTGTTATTACTATTGTTACTATTACTGTTTTTTTTCTAAATATTCACTTTTAATATTTAATTTCAAAGTCTATGTACATTTTTTCATCATAAGGAGGTGAGTTATGTTCTACTCACGGTGATTTTACATTTTAATGTGTCAATATGGGTGCACCAAATCCATTGTTTATTTTGGTGTAATTAAGAAGATATCTAATAGGATGTAGCCTTTAAACCAGGTTTAAACTGGCATAACAATTTGTTATCTTTAGAAAAAGAAAGTTCAGCAGATGTATTTATTTCTAACTGAAAAAGAGCTTTTAGTTGCATAATGTTTTAAGAAGAACTGTAGGTCTCATTTCAGTAACATAATGATTCAGAATTCAGATTAGATTAGGGGAGCTGCTTGTGTTTTGGGAGGGGCATAGCTTAGCAAATCTGTGCAGCAGAGACAAGGGCTAGCTAGTTCTCTCATTTACACATACAGTCTTTTGTCACAAAAAAACCCCAAACCAAAAACATGCACTTTACCAAGAGTAATGTACTCTGCAGAATGGATCTGACTTGGACCTGATAAAGCCATAGATGTCATTTGAGGATACAAAATTTGATCATAATGTCTGTGTCTATAGCTACTGGGTCTGTAGTTTCCATGATGCTATTTCCTTGTAATCACTTAATCATATTTTAGTGAGAAATTACTATGCCAGTTGAGGCGAAAAAGAGGAACAGATAAAATAATTCAGACTACTTTAACACTAAGTGTTTTTTTCCTAGATAAGACTGTGAAATACACATAATGCAGACGGTTTATTCTGCATATTGATGTTCTGTGAATTGTGTCTGTTATTTTCCAAACCAAATGCATTGACAAATACTTTGATGTGATGCATCATCTTTCTTAAGTCAATATGAAGCATAGAGTTGGTCTCCTTGGGATATGCACCCTCACTTTGTCTAGTTTTTTGCCAGTTACCTATTTTTTCTTCTTCCTAGTTGAACAGCTGTATGTTGCCAGTGAACCAAACAGACTGTGCCATCAGTTTCCTTGCCTAGTAACTCCCTTGATATTCTTCTAAGTAATGTTCTCTAAGTAAAAAGTGACTCAGCATACATTAGCTGTGACTGCTGAGACATTTAGGGAAATGTCCACAAGTTAAATAGCTCATATTTCATGGATTTCACCACAGTAGATTACTTAAGTGGCAATTTTGTGCTATGCTGAGCTGATGTACTGGCAACCTGCTGCCAGAAAGGATGTTCAGTACTTCTTGCCTGAAGAATTAGTAGGTTTAAGACTGCTCCTCTTATTTCTGTATGTAGAACCACTCTTGGTTGCATCTGCCAGTGACACAGCCCCCATGGCTGCATCATCACTGTACGCTAGAAGAGCAGCAGGTCTGCACAGCTGGAGACAAGGAAGACTAGAGGTGAGGCTGCTCTTTTTGGCAGTACTCAGCCTTGTCCATATTCAAACTCCAGGCTCAGACAATCAATTAAAACAAGAATACAAGAGGAAACAGGATGGCATATTTTTCTCAAAAGCTTCTATGGGTCTATGAAACAGGAATCCGGTCTTCAACAGAAGTGCTGACTAAAGTTTTTGCACCTTTCCTATCCCTTCCTGTACTTGCACAGGATTCTGAATCATGCCACACAACTGTTAACTGCTGGTGAACAGAGTTAAGAAGCTCATCTGGCTCTGATGGAAGATTGTTCTTACTCTGCTCTCTCTCCTTAGGATCTCTCCTTTGTCTTCAAGGATTATGTGTACATAGTAAGAGCTCTGCTAGCATGAAGAGCAATACTACTCAGTATATGGAAAGTTTGAAACTATTTAAAGATCATTATAAAAAAATGCAAATAAAACTCTGCAGTAAATGACTACTTGCTGATAGGATAGGATGTTTTGGGAAAATGCTGCTTGCTTCTTACAGTTAGGACTCACTAATTATAATAAATTATGGGCATTGTTATAAAATGATATATAACTCTGCATAATAAAAACTGATACAATACTTGTATCTTGAAAAAATATGCAAAACTGAATGATGGTCACCTCACAAACAGGAGCAGAGACAAGGCAGAGGTGTTTAACGCTTTCTTTGCCTCTGTCTTCAACATGGGTGATGCCGGACCAAGGGGGTCTCAGTGCTCTGAGCTGGAGGGGCATGACTGCGAGAATGGGTCAACTCCCAGTTGACCCTGAACTTGTGTAGAATCTGCTGCTGCAGCTGGATCCCTACAAATCTATAGGGCCAATGGGGTTAATGCAAGAATCCTGAAAGAGCTGCTGATGTCGTCTCAAAACCTCTCTCAATGATTTTTGAATGGTCTTGGGAATCCGGAGAGGTCCCAGCTGACTGGAAGCTGGCAAATGTTCTCTCCATTTTCAAGAAGGGCAAGAAGGAGGATCATGGAAACTATAGGCCTGACAGTCTCATTTCAGAGCCTATTAAAATCATGGAGAAGATTATTCTGGTAGGTATTGAAAAACACCTGGAGGACAATGTAGCCATCCGTCACAGCCAGCATGTCTTCATGAGAGGAAAGCCCTGCTTGTTGGACCCGATTGCCTTCTACAACAGGGTAACCCACGTAACTGATCTGGGAAAGCCAGTAGATGTCATCTTTTTGGACTTCAGCAAATCTTTTGATACTGTCTCTTACAGTATCCTTCTAGACAAAATGTCCAGCACACAGCTGGATAACCGTGTTATGCCATGGTAGGGCACAGGTAGGGCACAGAGTTACGGTGAATGGAGTAACATCAGGCTGGTGACTGGTTGCTAGTGGGGTTCTGCAGGGCTCCATCCTTGGCCTAGTTCTCTTCAACATCTTCACTAACAACCTGGATGCAGGACTCTAAGGAATTCTAAGTAATTTTGCTGGTGGCACTAAATTGGGAGGAGCTGTCAACTCCCTCTAGGGCAGAGAGGTCCTGCAGACAGACCTTGACAAATTAGAGAGCTGGGCAGTCACCAACCATATGAAGTTCAACAAGGGAAAGTGCCAGAATCTGCACCTGGGGTGGGGCAACCTTGGTTGCGTGTATAGACTGGGGAATGAGGGGTTGGAGACCGGCACTGTCTAAAGGCACCTAGGGGTCCTGGTCGATGACAAGTTCAATATGAGTCAGCAGTGCCCTGGCAGCCAGGAGAGCCAACCCTGTCCTGGGGGGCATCAGACAAAGCATTGCCAGCCGGTTGAGGGAGGGGATTGTCCTGCTCTGCTCTGCACTGGTGCAGCCTCGCCTTGAATATTGGTGTGCAATTTTGGGCACTGCAATATAGGAAAGATATTAAGCTGTTAGAGAGCTTCCAAAGGGAGGCAACAAGGATGGTGAAGGGCTTTGAGGGGAAGCCGTATGAGGAGAGGCTGAGGTCACTTGGTCTGTTCAGCCTGGAGGAGACCCCATCACGGGCTTCAGCATCCTTATGACGGGAAGCAGAGGGGCAAGTAGTGATCTGTTCACTCTTGTGACCAGTGATAGGACTTGAGGAAACAGCATGAAACTGAGTCAGGGGAAGTTTAGGTTAGAAATCAAGAAATGTTTTTTTCACCCAGAGCATAGTTGAGCATTGGAACAGGCTCCCCAAGAAGTGGTCACAGCATCAAGCCTGTCTGAGTTCAAGAAGTATTTGGACAATGCTCTCAGGTACATGCTGTGACTCTTGGGCTGTCCTGTGTACGGCAGCAGTTGTACTCAATGATCTCAATGGGTCCCTTCCAACTCAGCATATTGTGTGATTCTCTGAAATGTGTTACACAGTAACATGGCAGCTTCCTTTTAATTACTGTTGCTTGAGGCTAAGTTTAACTGCTTTAGATTGATGAAAAGTTATGTTGTATTTATGCTTTTTAAGTTGAAAACTGAAATCCCTGCATTTTTCAGTGTAGAAAAGCCTTGGAGCAAGTGGTCTCCAGCTTTCCGTCCCCCTGGGCTTTAGGCCTTTCCTGGATCCTTATGCATTTCTCAGTGAACTTCAAATTTGTCCACTTTAATTGTGGTAGCAGAGTTCCTTCTGGATAAAAAGCCAGTTTAGAGCTCAAAAGGAGTAAATTAACTTCTATGATGTATCAAAAGAATGTAAACATATCTGTAGCAAGAAAATACAATAACAAAGTTCAGTAAATCTGCCCATAGTAGTACGATTACACTACTGCATGTTGAATCAAAATACATTTATGTAGTATCTATATGCTAGAAAGTAAACAGAAACCTTTTTTTCCTTATTCCAAGTTTTCTTGATGTCATGGCACTTTCACAGAAAGAAAATCTTCAGCTTATTTATTTTTCACATGTTTTCCTAGCAAATAAAGCAGCGAGACCTAATTACATTGTGATGGTGTTATGTTAAATAAAAGGACAACAGATATGCTCGAATGGTTCCTTTTACTAAATGTTCAACAGCAAGTTAACTTTTAACAGAGGGAGGGCAATAGATTCCACTGTTCAAAAGTAAAGTTTGTATGAAATGGGTGTTTAGTGAATATCTTGTGATCTTATTGAAGAACATTGGCTGAGAACCCTGGAGACAGAGGGATGATATATGACAGAAGGATTATGACTCCAACTATGAGTGTTAGCAATGTCATTCTTTTTGTGTCAGATTTTTCAAGGTAAAAGATTTGTATCAGAGGATAGTAAAAGAAGATTATGCTTCTGCAGGCTTGTTATTTGTCATATTAAATTTGCCATAATCAAGTTTGACAGGCTTCTCTTTATTTTTTCCAGCAGACAATATTATTGTTGAAGATTAGTCAGATGCCTTCCGTCCATTCCCTGCCTCACATGCTATGTCATGCAAGCTTTGAAACACTTAGCACATAATTTAAATGAATGATTAATTTGGCAAGCATAATGGAAGGCACACATACTGTCCTTCAATTGCACAAACCCATTATGGAGCTTTGTTACATCAGCTTCTGTCTTCCAGAGGGAAAAGTCAGAGGATTTACTTACAAGGGCTGTGTAACTCTGGATAGAACCAGTAAACGTTTCTGTAGCTGCTATCAAGTAAGGGAGAGGTTAGAGACGGAGCCATATGAAAACTTTGGAGATATTATTTTCAAACAAACTACCACGAAAGACATTCTTGTTGAGCTGTACAAACTAACTACTGAAAAGGAAAAACTGTTATCCAGTGTTTTGAGATCACATCATATTCCAGACCTTAAGGCAGGACATCAGGAGGGAAAGCAACAGGATGTTTCTGGAGTCATGAAACTTAAAGGTGATAATTACTCTAGTCTTACACATCAGCAGGAGTTCTTTCTGGATTCCACAACAAGAGACAATTTGAATCACAAAAAAATGAGGAAATACAGAAGGAAGGAGAGTTTTGAGGAATTCAGACACTGGAAAGGAGGAAAAAAGATACATGAACATCTTTTTTTACTGAGCGCACAAGACACGCAACAGGAAACTAAGAAGATGCTCCCCACAAGATTTCCTACCAGGAGTTATCCCAGTTCCTTTTCTGCCTCCAGTTGGCTAACAGTAAAAGGTAAGGAAAATTTACCAGTAGACAATAGAATACAACCAGAAAGGTGTATTCTTGGGAGCAACAAAGCTGTGAAACTGGATGCTGACTTACCAAGTTCTAGCTCCAAAGACGACAACAATGTGGTCACAGTTGAACCAGTGGATAATGGAGAATGCATTCCTGAAGTTGTAAAGGTGCAACAGAGTATCACTTTAGTGAAGCCATCTCAGTACAGTCTATCTAACAAACTTGAGACATTAAGTAAACTAGCTGCTGCTAAAAGCTTCAAAGGTAGCAAGTATGCTGAACCAATATGCAAGGAGAAACCAGGAATCACAGCTGTTGGTGAAATACAGGATTTAGATGCTTGTATTAAGAAAGTTACCAAACCCCCTGCAGAGTCTTTACCTGATTTTCTCAGAGAGAAAGAAACCATTCCTCCTGTTCTCACAACAGTACATAATGAGTTTATATCAAGAACTGATGTATGCTCTGTAGATGAAGCTGCTGGAGTCTGTAATAACAGTGTGCTGCAGGAGAAGGAGGAAGAAGGCTCTGGTTTGCAGTACAAAGCAGAGAGAGTGCACATTACTGATGAGTCACGCAACCTTGTGGGAGCAGTCAATAAAGCTCTTCTGAAAGTTATACGGAGCGACAGTTTAGATGAAGCTGCAGAATGGAAGAGACTGCAACAAATTACAAGAGCAGACAGAAACCTGCCGGGCTCTCTATATGAGAAAAGAACCACGGTATCCCGGGCAAACAGCAAGCATTTATTTTTGAACCTGCCTATAAATGAAAGTCCTGATATTCCTCAGACAAGTAATAATCTTAAACTGGAAGAGAAAAGGCTGCATTCACCCCCTTTAGCAGCAGTGAGTAATGTTTTTAGTAGTTCATATCCACTATCTAATACACACAAACAAATGTCACCTGTTCCTTCTCCGTTATCTTCAAGACTGCCTAGCCCACAGCTGCATCATCGGATTCTCCCGTTACCAACACAGAACACCGAGGACGAATCTATGTTCAGTGACTATGGCTGTGGAAGACATGGTGCTATAAACTTCTCTTTCAGTGATTTGGAGCCACAGTTTTATCTGAAGTTTTCTGAACCTGGAGAATTGGGATTTGCCAACAGACAACAGGGCTTACATCAGAATGCAACTGCAGAGTGTTTCGAAAAGCGTGCTGTGCAAGAAAAATTAACTACTCAGACACAGCAGAATTTCTGTCCAGGTCAGTCTTATTTCATAAATCTTTAAAGTAATAGAATCAACCAACCATGAAAGTGTTATAGTGTTTGGTTTTGGTTTTTTTATAATACTAGCCTTTAATAATAAATATGTTTGCAATGAAAGTATTTTTCACTACTTAAGGAGTGAAAATTGTTGAAATTTTTAAACAAATGTTACAGCTATATAAGAGTTCCTTGGAGATGCATTTTTATGTCAGCTTATATTTCAGTCCTGTTGTTACTGAATGACCTCTTAACCAAAGTTAATGAAAGATTTTTCTATATAAAATGGAAAAAGTTTACATGTTTATTTATCTGATTTTCCTGTGCTGTGCTCTAGTCTGTCAAAATGTTATGGTAACATTGATTATCCAAAATGTTCTTTTTAGCTTGTTTAGCTTAACTGATAGAATGTTGTTTGAACAATATTCTAATATTTAACTAATTTACATTGCCTTGAGTATAGGACTCGTACTTTGACCATTTAAATACAAGAGGTTGATGCAAATTCTGTAACAAAAGGCTTGATTTAAAAATGATTACATGCAGGAATCATGTTACAATGTATTTGAGTGCAGTGCATGGGTTTATTTATAAATATATCCTGTGAATATGAAAATGCATAAATATATGACATACTGAATACTTTGTTAGCTAGAACATCAACATCTATATCCTTTATTTCATCCTCAAGAAAAGAGCTGGATGACCTAATTCTACAGTGGTGTAGGTGTGGTTCAGATTGGTCCCTGTGTGTTATAGGGAGGGCTGACAGTGCAAAGTGACATGAAAGGGGGATTCCAAAAGGGGAGGTGTGTAGGGATATGAAACCAATACCCTAGCCAGAGGATGTTGAATACTACCTATAAGGCTTGCATTTATGACTGGTACTTCTAGAAGTAGCTTTAGTCCCATTCAAGACTAAATCAAATTTAGAGTGTTGTTTGATGAATCGACAAAGCTGATGCAAACACTCATTGACAGCAGAAAAGATGAGTGCTATGCTCTCATTCTTCCATTACTTTCTTGGTTCTTGTTGTGCTCTGCTGTCCTAGACCTCTCATTGCTGCTTGTACTCATCATACCTTTTGGTGAGCTGGTTTAGTTGACAAGACTAGCAATTTCACGCCTCTATAAGACTCAAGTAGCACAGCCAATCTTTTTCTCCCTGTTTTATGTTAGTATTTTTTAAATTAGAGTATTATTTAGAATTGTTAGATGTGGAACTGTACCTGTTGTGCTGTACTCTAGTACTGTGTTTGCCTGGGACAGCGTTAATTTTCTTTATAGTAGCTTGTATGGTGCTCTTTTTGGATTTGTGATGAAAACACAGGGATGTTCTAGCTTGTGCTGAGCAGTGTTTGCACAGCATCAATCTCTGTTTCTCGGTCTGCATCCCCCCAGTGAATAGACTAGGGGCTTCACAATAGGCTGGGAGGGAATACAACCAGACAGATGACCCAGAATAACTAAAGAGAAATTCCCTGCCATATAATGTCATGCTCAGGAAAAAAGCGGAAAGAGGGGGCTTTGGAGGGGTTAGTCATCTTTTGCTTGGGATTTGGCAGGGCATCAGTCTACCTATGGGAGGCGGTGAGTGATTGCTTTAGTATCACTTGTTTCATTTATTTTCTTTCCTCTTTTTCCACTTATCCTTCATTTATTAAACAGTTTTGTTTGTTTGTTTTAGCTTGACCCCTAAGTTGTTGGGTTTTTTTCCATGCCTCTTTCCCTTGTCCCACCTAGAATGGGAGTGAGTGGGTGAGCCATTGTGTGGTGCTTATGTGCTCTCTGGGGTTAACCCACAATAGCTTTACAAGAAACAAAACAAGACACATACATTCAAATGGCATCTGTTGGCTGAAAATCCTGGCTATTAAACAGAAACATCTTTGTGGAGAGTAGAAAAGCAGACAAACCAGATCTTAGTTCTTGTTTACAGTTACCTTACAACATTAATATAGATAAAAAATATCACAGCAACTTTCTGAAAGATGTAATACTATTTTGTTGGGGTTTTTGATTGGGTTTTTTTTCATTTTCAAGTATGATTGTATGCCAGCATTATTGCTGGTGTGTCAGAAAATCTGTGACTTTAAGGAAAAATTTCTTACTTTGCTGGCATATATAACACTGTAGGTATGTCTCTGGATCTGGGATGACTTTCCATTTTGTTCTGAACCAGGGGTGGAATCATTCATATTGACAGAGCATTTGGAGTACTTCTCTTCTGTAAACTGACTTGAGTAATAACTAACAAACTATAGTTCAGTGAGACAAATGATGTATCTCCAAATTTAGTCAATACAGCTCTACACATAGTTTTAATTCTCTTTTCTGATTGTTTTAAAATCATAATTCTTCACACTTTTTCTTGATAATTGGAGAATATTCCTGCAGTCAAAACTGAAATATTTAGCCAAGGCAGAGTACCCTTACTTCTGTACTTTCAATTTTTTTGAAGTTCAGTTTCTTTATAGATATATAGATACATATTTATGGCACATATCTTGTAGTTTCATTGCACAAAGTTCTATCAGGAATTCATTTGAAAGTACAGGTTTTGGGATCTTCCTGTTGAAGTGCAACTGTCGGCCATGGGAAGAGACCACAGCTTTCATCTTAACGAGTTAATAGTTAACTGAGAATAATTTATAGTTCAACAATAATTATTTAGCAATTTTCTCTGTAGGCAGGACTGGGAATTAACATTCCTATATTTGCATGTAATAGTTTCATTTGAATTATCAAAATTCTAAGTAAAAGCTTTAGAATAACTTGAGGCTTTCAAGAAATAAACTGCTCTGCAAAACCAAAAGTACAAACACTAAAATTTCTCATAAAAAAGACATTTATTAAATCGTCAGAAGCATACTTTCTGCATTTGTGTATGAAGTTCTTCCAACTCTAACATAAAATACATTATACTTTTGTAGCCCTGGAGAAGCCAAGCTTGCTTTTGAAATGATCTTCAATATACCTGAATATCTGCCTCGGGGAAAGATTTTTCTGAGACCTTTTTAGTTCCTGACAATGCTTCTCTCTCAAGTTGTTCACAGCGGTAGAAAAAAATAGGGAGAAAATTTTCAGAATTGTTAAATTAGTAAAGAATGACACCAATATGGTCTTTTAGTAAGTATTATCTGAAAGAGGAGGAAGATTAGTGGTATTTTTAGCAGTTACTGAAGTGCATTTGATTCAGAGCAGGAAACTTAAAAATAAAAATCTCTAGTTATGACATAGCCTCTATCACTTAGGGCAGTTCTAGGACAGTGACTGATGACCGTGGTTCGAGTCCGAATGAGACTGGAATGGGTCATTTACCACACTTTCTTTTGTATATATTGGTGCTAATGTGGAAAAAAGAATAAAAATTTGACAAGGGGGAATGGGGAAAGTGAGAACAAGAACAAATGAGAAAAATGGTGTTACCCTACCCCCAGCCAATGAAGAATGCTCCTTTTTTGATATATAGTAGTTGTGAAAGAAGACTATACCCTGAAAACACAGAAATCCAAAGTTAGTAGGACTGTAGAGAAACTTAAACTAACTTGGAATAGAGCTGAATGATTAAGGCTCGTGCCAGGAAAAATGGCTGAGCCCATGGGACTGAAAAGGACAGGCCCATTATCTTCTTACTCTTCCTTCTTCTAGCAAAGGCCTCCTCTCTTCACTATTCCTCCCTTTCTTTGGAACAACTTTGATGTTTTTCTTGCTTTTTGGTAATTTGTGTCAGATCACTAAGCAAGTTGAAAACTCAGCCAGCAAGGAGAGGGGTGAGTAGCTTTTGCTGGTTTAGTGAGCTGAACAGTTCCCTAGTGGTCTGAAGAAAACCAAAGCTAAGATGAGGGAGGACATGCAAGTGTGCTACCAGGAGACAGAAGGGACTAGTGAGCAGGACCACCCCTCACAGTAGGGAATCACTTGATCTCCAGAACATCAGTTGTATCCCAAAACTGGAAGCCAGAATATATTGGGTAAAGTAGAAGTTGTTAGGAGTGGGAAATGAGGTGAATAAAGTTGGATGAAGATACGGAGAGACTGTAATATTTGAGTGGGTGCTCTTAATGGTAAAGGAAGAATAAGAGAGGGTGGACAATCGAGAAAGGGGAACTCCAAGACTGAGTAGGGAGTGTTATCTTGGCTAGGTTTGCGAACATGTATGGAGTTTTACAAAACAAGTGGAACATGGCTGATTAGAGATAATTTTTTTGTGGAAAAATCTACTAAAGGATCTTTAACCATTAGAATGTACATCATGGATGTAAACCTAACAGTCTTGCTGATGATCCATGAAGGCAGTGTGCAATACCATATGGAATTTTGGAGATGCAGGGAAGAGAAGGGAGGAAGAAAGAGAGAGATGAGGAGAAGGGCTGTAGTTTTAAAGTCTTTGAAGTTATAATGCTTATTGTCATATAGGGAAGGCATCTTAACTGCTGGAAGAAGTTGGTGAATACAGTTTTTCAGGTTATTTATCAAATAATTTTGTTTAATTGACTAGTAAGATATGTACCCAAGAGTTCTTTGTAACTCTGGATGTAATTGTAGCTGCACCCTTATCCCTGCTGATCACTACATTGAGAATGTTGTGTTTGCTTGTTACTGCCAATGAGAATTTTATGGCAGCAGTTCACTTTCCATTAGAAAGAATTGAAAAGATACATTCTGGTAATTTTGTATGCTTGTCAAAAATTATGCAGTCATGTGGAAACATGCCAGTTGCTAATGGCTGTCTCTGGCAGATCAATTTTGCAGTCTTAAAATATAATAAAAGTACTTCAACCTATAAATGACTGTGGATAAATACTTGAATAAGTGTTATTCTTAAATTGGTCTATGATCGTATTTTAGTCCTCAGAGGTTTTGAAGGGAGTGAAAAGCACGAAGTTTGGTAGTTCACTTGCTGGTGGCTGAGAAATAGTTTTCATATCTGTGCTCTAAGAGTTGTCCTACTCCTTAGCTTTTAACTGCTTGCGAAAACTGGGTTCTCCCAGTTTTCCTGGGTTCATCTGTGTTTGCAGTGTAAACATAGCTTTCTTCCATGTGAACAAGAATACTCTGATTCTACAAATATAGCAGTTATACAGTAGCTCTTACATGTCTGTCTAAATTTCCAGCGTTAAAGTAGAGGGTTGAAGTGTCCATGTGGGAAGCCTTAGTTTTGAATTTGTTTGGGTGTATTATGATTAACTACAAAAAAATGAACTTATTGCAGTGCCAGTGCTAGAAGACTTGTAATTGAAAAATGGCATACAGGCAACGTTTTATCCTAGATATTTAATGAAGGTAGCAAAAATAATGAATATAAAGTTACTATTTGAATATTATTTTGTGTTTTCCTAACTTAACTAACTCTTTCAGCTGAAAAGGGGCACAGTCAGTTAAGAGAAATTCAATAACAAGACCTTATGATGTGTTCCTGAACCATGCTTTTAGAAAATGAAGTTTCATATAAGCAAAACTCTGTTTGAAGGCTCTTATAACAAACAGGAGACAGATTATATTATGTTGTTTGTGATGTTCCTTTTATAAGGAAGGGAAAGGTTTATAAATATATTCTCTAACTGAAGTGGTTCAGAGAATTGCTAATTAGCATTTTAAAAGCACTATAGCGTTCTGTCCACAGCAAGTATGCACTTCATGAGGTAATTTTGCATATGGATCACATGGAGACATGATGCATAGTTTCTCACAGGTAATTCACATGAAAGTAATATACATGAGTGTGTTGCTTCACAAAAACCATCTTATTCAGAATGCACGTTCTTTGAAGATTCTGTAAAGGAGTTAAGAAAAGAATTAAAATAAAAAAGAAGAGAGAATTAATCATAGAATCTCAGACTCATTTAGGTTTAAAGGGACCACTTGAGATAATCTAGTTTAACCCTCTGTTCAGTTAGGGTCACCTAGAGCAGGTTGCCTGGGCTCATGTCCAACAGAGTTTTTTAATTTCTCCAAGAATAATGGCTGAACAATCTGTGTTAGTGCTTGGTCACTCTTACACTAAAACAGTGTCTTCTTATATTAAGGTGGAATTATGTAAATTTTAATTTGTGCCCATGTCACTGTTAGCCTTTTTTTGTTCCTGTGAGGGTTTATTGCTGGCCACCAGGACCCCAATGTCCATTTCCACAAAGGTAATTTTCAGCTGATTGGCCCCCCAGCATGTCCTAGTGCCTGGGGTTGTTCCTCTCTAGGTGCAAGAATTTGCACTTCCCCTTGTTGAACTTCATTAGGTTTCTGTCAGCCCATTGCTGCCCCCCCCCAGAGGTCCATCTGGATGGTAGCACAACCCTCTGGTGTATCAGCCACTCATCCCAGTTTTGTTTCAGCAGCAGATTTGTGAAGGGTTCACTCTGTCCAATTATATGGGTCAGTAGTGAAGGTGTTGAACCACTAGTTTCAACAGCAATTAAAGCCACCAATCACAACCTTCCAGGCCTGGTTGTTTAGCCAGTTTTTAATTCATCTCAGTGCCCACTTGTCTAACCCATACTTTGTCAGCATGATGATGTTACGGAAGACAGTGTCAAAGGGTTTAATAAAGTAAAGGTAATTGACACAGACTGTTTGTATCTCATCCACCAACCTAATCACTTCATTGTAGAAGGCAATGAGGTTGATCAAGCATGATTTCCCCTTTGTAAAGGTGATTATTCCTGATCACCTTCTTGGCCTTCATGTGTTTGAAAATGTTTCCCAGGAGTATTTTCTCCATTGTCATTACATGGCCTGTAATTCCTTGGAGTTTCCTTCTTAAGGTAAGAGGGATCTTCCAGTCTTCAAGAACTTCTGCCAATTGCTCTGACCTTTCAAAGAGTGGCCTCATAATGACAATGGTCAGCTCCCATGGCATTTGTGCGAGCAGCCTGTTTGGTTCTGTGGATTTATATACATGGGGGGTGTTTAAGTGCCCCCTAACCTAGTCCTTCTCCATCAAGGGTAAGTTTTCCTCGCTCCAGAGTTTCCCTCTGATGTCAGGAGCATGGGATAACTGAAGGCATGTTGGACTCGTAAAGACTGAGGTGAAGGCGGCATTGAGTACTTTGATCTTCTCTGTATCATTTGTCACCAGTTCTCCTCCTCCATTCATCAGTTATTTAATTGATAATTTTTCATGGTTTTCCAAACCTGAGTAGTCTTATCACAGTTTTTCTGAACAAAGAGCTCATTACCACATAAAATTTATGAGATTAATTATCATAGTGATGTTCAAAAGTTTTAATCCAAACTTGATTCATATAAATCCTGTCAATCTATTTTTATTATTTAAAGTTATTGCCTTCCTTTTCTGACTATGAAATGATTCTGTAGATTACAGTCTGGATCAAAAACTAATGAAATTTTATGTTAAATCTGTTAATATCTTAATAGAACTAATATAATTCAGTACTATACTCGCTTGTGGGGTAGCAGGCGTAAGTTCTATTTCCTCTTAGTGTTTTTTCCTGTGGATTATCATCTCTGCAAAATTCAATTTACCATCTCAGTGTTATAAATACCATTAACTTCTATTTTTTTTTCCCAATATAAAACCTTGATGGTTCCATGGGAATTGTGTTACCTAAAGACTCAGTGTGGCTAAAATGGAGGTAATTATTTCTGAAGATCTTTCCAGATACTGGTTTTTTGAATCATAGTGAGTAACACCACTATCCTGACTGCCACTTTGGTCTAGATGTAAGATACATATCCTCTTTGGTAAGGATTTCTGTTGCTCCTTCTGTAGACAGTTGCGGACTGTATCTAAAATTTTCCAGTTAAGTTTGTGTGTCCTTTCTAGATATGTAATCTTGCAAAGTTTGCTAATATGTATAATATTTGCTAATAAGTATGTCCAACTAAAATTACAGTCACTACATAGCTGTTTACTGGATCTTTGTTTTCCTGTTACATTCAGTGCAGTTCCTTATCATACAGTATATTATGATTGTCTTTGAAGACATCGTGTGTTCTCTATTGAGTCTTATGACACATGTTAATGATAAAAGATCATTAATACTTCATCCCAGTGAAGCCCAAATCTTTTCGTACTAGTGTATACAAAACAGGGCAATGCTGCATTGAAGCTATAGATGTATAGCAGTTTGAAACAAATGTAGACAGGACTGGAAGTTCAAGACACGGTCTCTGAGTTAAAAAGACCCTCTGAAGACCGCTCTTGGTAGATGCTGGGAACAAATAGCTCCTGTTTTAGTTGAATGACTTCCCAGCATGACACACTTAAGCAACAGTTATATTTTATTCTCTCTTTGTAACATGTGACTCTTCAGTCAAAGGCAGTCAGTGAGGGGAAACCAAGTGAATTAAATTGGCATGGAAAACCAGAGACAGCATAATGTTTTATGCTGGTCATAGATTAACAATTTCATGGGGGGGAGAAAAGGCCAAAACATTCCCTCTGGTTTACAGTTTGTGCACTCAGTTTAAGAGACTTACTGTAATGAAATGGACTTCTTTTTTCATCAGTATAAAAAGAATTTCTTGAAGTAAAATACTGAGATATTGTGGAAGTCGTCGTTTTGTAAATCTCTATGTATTCTGTTGGCCATTTAAAACAAGTCAATAGAAATGGCTCAGCTGACATTTTTCTTGATGGATCAGGATAATATATAAAGTGAGATCAAATTAAAGTATTTACCTCTGTAAGTATGATTTAATAATATATATGGGAATTTTTAAAATCTCTAGTAGCTACTCTTTGGTATTTTGACATAGCACCAAATCCAATTTGTGAAAGTAGTGGAAAAAAAGGCATATTCCCGGCTAAAAATATACTTTAAAATAAATTTACTAAAAATGAATAAAGACACAATTTATGTGTTTGTGGTATCCCATATCAGTAAATAATTTTATTTACTGAATATTATTTCATGACTTAGATGTGACATTAAATCTATAATAATACATTTAAATAATACCCATAAGTATTGAATATTATTTATGAGTCATAGCATTAAAATACTGCACCTAGTGGTTTAATGACTTATTTGTTTGTGTCAGAATAATTTTTCTTGGGGCTTAGATTATGACTACCCTTACATTTAGATTATGGTGACTTCTCAATTGCTCCATGTGTTTATGATTTTCTAGATCATATTCAAAGATCTCTTCAGGCTGGTGTGTTTTGTTGTGGGGATCTGTGAGGTAAAAATAGGAGAAAATAGAGGTGAAATGTTGAGAACTGTGGGATGTGTTTTACATGAGGAATTTTAAAGGCTGAGCGAAAGGCTTTACCAGAAAAAGTGATTAAGGAAGGAAATAGAAATAAGTCACAGTCCCTCATCTGAGCAACATTCGCTTTATACTGCCACTTGTAGTGTCATGTGTGATAAAGATTTAGATGCTTTGTAATTTTCTAAATTTTTTTTTCATTTACATTTTGGACATGTTAGAAGGAAAAGTGCTATGTTTTTTTCTCGTAAGGTTTGCTGTTACAATGAAGGGGCATATGGGTCATTTCTGTATTCTGGATACAGGGAGTCTGAAATTGTCTTAAGCAATCACTTAGCATTTCTTTGCTACCACTATATAATGATTTTTTTACTTAGATAATTCAAAACGACAGAGATTAGGGGTATAACTGATGAATAGTTTAGCTAACACATGACCGTGTTTGCTGTCATTTTTCTTGAGTATGTCGGAAAATTAAGCAGGAAAATGTGTGTACTAAAAAAGTCTGAATTCATGGGAAAAGATATTCTGAGTTTCGATTCTATAACTTTTTCAGTGATTCTATATATGTATGTCTATCTTGTGAGTAGAAACTGTTTCCTGATTATCACCCCTGTAAATCTGAACGTCTTTCCTCACCAAAGCCACTAAATATTTATGAATAGAAAATAATTCTTATTATGTGTACAAAATGAAGTAAATTGATTCTTGTTCTCTAAGCTTCAGTACTTCTGTTCCAGAAACATCAGTAAAAGTAACTTTAGTACAGGGGAGTTTGGCCATTAACAAGTTATTATTTCTATGAATACATGAACTTACTAATTATTTTTGAGGGAGAAGTTGCAGAAAGGCTAAAAGTTGTTGTTCCTATTCCTTTTACCCCCTAACAATTCACATTTGTCAGCAGCTAGACTAGTAGCCCTGGGAGGCCCTTCCAGCTGGAAGGGCACACCCTCAGTTCCCAACGTGCTCCCAGCAGCTTTAACTGTTATTATCTGCAAAGTACCAGGTGCTTCTGTGTGACCTAAGATGTTAATCATGCTTACCTTGTATACATAGTTTGTATATGGGATCTGGTTCGTATTGCCAGTATATTTATAACAAATACCTTGATTTCCATGTCCAGAGAAACCGAACACTACAGCCACTAAGGCAGACATATCTAAAAGCTGCAGAATTTTCTCAAGTATGTTGTGATAAATTTGGAGCGTTAGTCAGCAGAAGTCAAGATCTTTGGGGCAATTACTCAAAAACTGGCTTCTTTTATTTTATACAGTACTGAAACTCACTGGTTTTGCAGACCCTTGACTAACATTTTGTTAACAATACTTGAGTCTGATAGTGTTGTTATAATAGTGAAATTTAAAGCTTTGTTTAGTCACTTGGAGAGAGTAAAAGTTTGGGGTTTTTTTTCCTGTGTTAATTTTGTTTAGGATATGTATATATGACCTGGAAAGCTACTGGCATTAAGCCATTTCATCTCAAAAAGCTAAAATCTAGATATTATCTTCTGTAAGTTTCTTCTAGAGTATATATTCTTCTCATTAATGTAGTTGTCAATATATTGTAAACCTGAGCATATGTTCACTAATTTCTGATTTTTCAAAATGAAATTTGTTTTGTTTTAAGAAATTAAAATAGTAAGGAAAATATATTTAAAATGTTATTAAAAAAACTACTCAATTTTGGAGAGTATATGTTTTTAAATAAATGTATATTAAAATGAAGTTACAGTTATGTACAAATTTTTCAATAGACATTACAGTTTAAACTTGAGCATGTATTTGATAGCCTATACTAATTCATGCCAGTCAGATTTTTTTTTCTTTTTGGAAAATACCAGCTTTCATAGAAATAAAACTAAAAATAAAGAAAACCTCAAACAAACATTTTTTTTCCTAGAAGTAGCAGCCTTCTGAAAATTATTTTCTCGGTGAATAATAAACTCCAACTAATATACCAAGAACAAAAGATGGTAATACATCTTTTTGCACAGGCAGAATAGTCTTGTACAAGATCTAAGTATTTATTTATAATGCTTTTGTACTCGCATTTTCTGTCATATCCTTCTTTCATGGAATATGGACCTAATAATTTTTGTGCTAGTTTACTAAAACAGATGATTCTTTAAATCTGACACACAGTGAAACTACCGTTTTAAGTGTTATGAATAAGATAAATACCACCATATAAATCCCCAGGAATTGTTTACATCTTTATTCCTTGTAATTTGTATTCCCCTTTTATACTTGTTTATGCAAGTTATACTTAATTATGCAAAAATGAAAGACTTCCTTCTAATGTCTAATTATGCAAAAATCCAAAGATAGGAAGAAAAATGTTAGGACATACTACTTCAGGTTTTCGCATTTTTCAATAATCTCTTACTTTTTAGCCTTCAGTTTTCTATCTTGTCCTCTAATTTACAGTATGAAAGGCAGTGTTCCATTTCAATGTTTTCCTTATATTTTTGCAAGTCATGGGAAAAAAAATATTCCTAATTTCATTGCTTAGTTTGACAGTCTTAATCCATGTTGAGAGTTTTTTCTCCATTCTATGGATTAGCAAAAGAGGCCAAGTGTAATTAGCCCAAAGAGCTCTATTTTTCATCTCATCAGGCACTGAACGTCTGTCAAGTCCTTTTCATCAAGGTGGTTGGATAACATTTAAACCATTTCACCTTGCAATGTAAACAAAAGATTTGTTTCCATTCTATTCAGAATTTGGTTGCCTGTAAGAACTTCAAGTTTAAAGGCTTTATTCAAAGGTTCGCAGAAAATGGGCTGTAGTTGGAAGCTATTTCAGATTTCTAAGGTGACATGAACTTCGCAAGAGATATCTCTTTTGTTAAAGATTTTGAGGTAGCTAAGTACAGTGAGAACACTTTCTTTTATAACAGGTCCAAGGTGAAATGGTTTTTTATCTAGAACAGGCAGGAGTCTGGGTTTAGTTTTGTCTGTTTGGTTTTTTTTTTTTAATTAAATTTAATAGGTGGGGGTTTTTCACCCCTGTCTTCCGTGGTATTTCTAACTATACTAATTGACTTTCAGATCCTATTTTTTTACTCTCTGTGTAATTGTATTTCAGTTATAGTAATGTAGATGCTTTGTATGAGAGCTGTCATGTAGAGTGTGTTTGCATGGCATGCCTGGTCCGTGCTAGCCACCCACTGCTTTTCCAGTTTGGTGTATGAGAGTCGTTGGATAGATACTCATGTAGTTCAAAGAGTAGCCTGAGCTTGAACAATTCTTGCATATAGTTGCTAAGATATGCCTGCACAGACTTCATACATCTCTCAAAATCTTCATGGCAGGGCTGACATTGCACAACTTCTCTCACACCAGTAAGTTACAGTCATTCTATCCTTGTGGCACAGAGCTCAGATCTGAAGCTTTCCTCATGTGGGTTAGGTGTGACTATAGGCTTAAAGGGGATTTCAGGCTACAAGCAAGGCTGTGACATAGCCTAGGCTTGAGGCATTAATAATGTGGATGGTCAATGAGACAGAGCATAAAAGCAGGTTCAATTAACTTTGTAAAGTAAGTTGCAGCTCTGTCATCAGTGGGTTGAATTCTCTTATGTGTAACTCATTGAAATTGATGTTAAATGTGCAAATTGGGCTGACAGCTGGGTGTTTCAGCAGAACAAATGAAAGGTTTCTTGGAATTCAGGTCTGCTTTAGCAGCTTTGGCTGCTAAAAACAACATCTAATGATACTAATATTTAAATAGTCATAGATTTGAATAGTCATGGAAATACTTCCACCCATCTTCTCGGTGATGTATAGTAGCATACTGCTTTACTTTCTTACTCAGCAGTCACCCTTACAACACTCCCGCAACCCTTTCATTGTGTCTCCTTTATTTCTACTACTTTTCTCCTTCATCTGACTTACACTTTCCTATCTGTACCCTTTGAAATAAGGAAGCTCACGCGTTGCTTATTCACATGAAATTATCTCTGCCACCCATTTCAATGCCATAGGCAATTACCTGTAAGGTCATTTCACAAATGAAAGGAAGGAATGCTGTATTTGTGTTACCTCCTTATTGCACAAGATCTTTGGAAGGGATGTAAAAGCGTACAGAATGGAGAAAGCAGTTTTAGGTGCACTAGGGTGTCTGAGGCACAGGCATAGAGCTGGCAAATCTATGATAGATAGATCTATAATGATCCACATCTTTGTGGACCAGGATAAATTAATTTTAGCATCTAACACTCACTTAGGCAACTGAATCCAAATAACTGTATTGTAAATGATGTGTCAGCTTTTTATTGCAGCCATGTTGTTAACTTCATCCAGCTAAATTATTCAAAAATTGATTTACTACTTCAGAAAAAAAAATCTTTTAAAAAACATATCTGAATTTTGGTCTAGACTTTCATCATGCATTTTGGTGCTTTGTAGACTGTCTTTTTCGTTGTTCTAGAAATTGAATTCTATTTAATTCTGCATTTTTTCTCCTAGGAACTACCTGTATTTCTGTATTACATTTCTAGTTAAGTATAATTCAGTCATTGTCTCTGTGTCAGTGCAGTAATGCAATTCATCTGACTTTCAACTATAAAACTTGATAGACTATGTTGGGATTTTCTGGAGAAAGATTTTAGGGTCCTCAGTTCACAGATATAGCATCTCATTTTTTTAATCCTAGGAGGAAAATCGATGAAGTGAAACTAATTGTACTTCTCGTTGACACAAGTATAGGGCTCAGAGGTCTTTGGCCAAAGTGCATAATTTGCATAACAGGTTTACTGTTACAACAGAACTGTGAGGACAAAAATAAAGGGAAGTTACACTTTTCATTTGGTTCCTTTGGCATCTACATGTTGAAGATGAAAGAATTTTAAAATATGAAGAATATCTTTCATATGAATCAGAAATATGACCAAGAGCATTTTACTCTCACATTCGTATAGTGGTAGGCTTCAGAATGGCGTATGTTATCACTGTGCCTTGAGAGAGAGAACCACCCTTTTCAAGAACAGTACTGAATGCATGCTTAACTCAAAGTAAGACAGAGAGCAGGTATGTGCTTATGAATGACTTAAATAGAAATGCTTTCCAAAACAAAATTATATGCTAGATGGCCAGCACTTGCGAAGTTGTAATTTTATATTTAAAGTAAATGTAATAATACTGGCAGCTATAATACCAGTAGTGACTGGTATTTATATCTGGTTCCTTAGCATGCCAGTGAAAAATTTCAGGTGACAAAAATCCATTTGGCTAATGAACCACCTTTTAATTAGACTCTGAACTTTCAAAAGAATACAGCTTGGTTTTTTTCCTCAGTAATGTAATATAACTGCATAAAAATGTTGCAAAAATGAATTGAATGACAGAAACATTTTTCTAGTGAATTAAGCAGACCACTTGTTAGGTACTTAGACATCTAAGGCTTTATTTTGCCAGACCTGACTGAGGCCAATAAAAAGGGCCATGTTACATAATAAAGAGTGTTTTCTTTTGTTTCATAATAGAATCCTTTGGGTTCAAGAAAGCCTTGATAAAGCTGAGATACTTGTGGCTTCTTCTGGTGGTTTTTACGGTTATTTTGACATGCAAGTGTTATTGAACATGCACATAGTATCTTGCAGATGTTATGCAGTCAGCCATACACTGAAAAAATGTTTCCAAAAAAAGCACTCTAGAGAAAATAAAAAGCTGTCTCCAGACTTGACTGGTTTTAACATGTTGATGTGTCAGAGTTGAGACTGTGAAATGCTGCTTGTCATTTTGGCAGATACTTGTTAAAATATGAATAAATACAGACTGTATTAAAAAGAAATTTAGGCAGTAACTACTAAAGTAATGTATTAACACTTTTTTTGCATCATTTCTGGTCTGCCATTTTAAGATTGCTATAATTAGCCAGTCCTTTATTGAAGGACTGAAAACAAAAGAAATGAGTGGTGTTGAGAGGTAGCTGTTCTGAAGTAGCTTGTTTCCTCATGTCTTCTGAAGCCTGCTTCATTGTGCTGTTCTCCTTTCATTTCTCTCATTTTCACTATCCCAACAGTTAACCCAGGCATAGTCAGTCTTCATCACTAACTGTAAAATTAATGTTGGTGTGCCTGAGGATACATATCCTGATATCCAACCCGACCTCTCTGAGGGTCAGGAATACTGCTCTAGCCAATGCATATGATACCATGCTGTTTTGGGAGAAGTGCTGTGGAGAACTGGAGAAAGCATTTACTAAGTAATAAAAAGGCAGGTGAACTTAAAGGAAATAAATAGGAAGCCATGCACAAACCCCCCACAATTTCACTTCATATATAAAATGAAGCTGACCATTTCACAGAATCAGAATCACAGATTCAACCAGGTTGGAAAAGACCTCTAAGATCATCAAGTCCAATCCTTGATACAATACCACCATGGTTACTAAGTGCCACATCCAGTCTCTTCTTAAACACCTCCAGGGACAGTGACTCCACCACCTCTCTGGGCGGCCCATTCCAGTGTCTGATCACTCTCTCTGTAAAGAACTTCTTTCTAATGTCTAACCTAAACCTCCCCTGGCACAGCTTAAGAGTATGTCCTCTTGTCCTACTGCTGGTTGCCTGGGAGAAGAGACCAACCCCCATCTGGCTACAACCTCCTTTCAGGTAGTTGTAGAGAGTGATGAGGTCTCCCCTGAGCCTCCTCTTCTCCTGGCTAAACAGCCCAAGCTCCCTCTTCTCGTAGGGCCTTGTGCCCCAGTCCCTTCACCAGCTCGCTGCCCTTCTTTGGACACTCTCCAGCACCTCAGTATCCTTCCTGAACTGAGGGACCCAGAACTGGACACAGTACTCCAGGTGTGGCCTCACCAGCGCTGAGCACAGGGGAAGAATCACTTCCCTGGTCCTGCTGGCCACACTGTTCCTGATACAGGCCAGGATGTCATTGGCCTTCTTGGCCACCTGGGCACACTGCTGGCTCATGTTCAGCTTCCTGTCAATCCAGACTCTCTGCCTGGCTGCTCTCCAGCCACTCTGTCCCCAGCCTGTAGCGCTGCAGGGGGTTGTTGTGACCAAAGTGCAGGACCTGGCACAATTTCATGTATGAGATCTTTGAGTCTTGAAAGATAGTTCCATGTAAATATTTATTGAAAACTCAATAGCTTTCCAAAAATCAGATTTGAAATTTTTGGAAGAGAAATAAACTCCAAAAACATTATTCTACTTTACAAGATGTAGTGCTCCCAAACTTCAGATATCTCGCAGTTCTCATTCTTTGTATCTAAATGTATATAGTAAAACTGCGTCACGTTCAAGGAAGGACAACAGGATATTTTAAAGCACAAAAAAAAATATTGTCTTTAACCTGGGAGAAAACCCCTAAAGATAACTGAAGTGCACCAAAATGTTGACAGTAGAATGAATATGGTAAACATACACCATCTTGTTTGAATGCAGAATTTTCAGTTGGCAGCAGTTTTTAACAGTTGAAGAGAAGTCACTCATGGATGCCACTGTAAGTTATTCTTGAGCTCATATGTTATTCATGTCGGGTACGTCTCACTACATGTTTACAAAAAAACTGGAGGTGCCAGGAAAACCATAAATCTAAAGGAATTAGTTCGAACCTTAATTTATTTTCTCAATTTGAGACAATTTGGAGGGGTGGAGACCTCAGAAGTCTCCTCCCTCGGATTCAATAACCCTGGTTTCTCCAGTAGAGAGAGAGACCAAATACGCCTGGATGTAAGTGAAAAAATAACTCTTTACTAAGAAGAAATGCTAATAACAATACTGATAAAACTAGGTTAAACAAACTGATGAGGAGAAACTTCCCAAGCCTGTCCACTGGACCAAATTAGGATGGCAGCTGGCCTCCCCCACCTGGAAAAAACACATATGGCCACAGGACAGAGACAAGATGACCAGCCTTCCATGTGGCTTGCCTCCACCATGGCTGGAAAACCTGTCAGGAATGGTTGGAGAGTCAGCGGTGGTGGGAAATAGCAGATAGCTGGGGTTTGTTACTGGCAGACGCTTGCGTGGTGCTGGAGTGAGGCTGCCCGTCAATGTCCTTTTGGGTCTTTGAAGTGCCTGTTTCTGAGGTAGTCAATGCCCAGCATACGGGGGGCATCTGGACCAGTGATAGTGGGGGTTTTCTGCCACTCTTTCCTGGTTAAGCTCCATTCAGCTTCTAACACTGTCAACTAGTGGGAACACCCTGTCACCCCAGAAATGGAAATAGACTCTGCCCCCACATGTCCTGATGACATTAAGGTATGCTGAGCACAAGTCTCAACCAAAGCTTTGAATTCTTATGGTTCTGATGTGCCAGGCCACTGGATCCACACAGTCCAGTAGACCCTATTGTCCCTTTCCTCCCCTGCCTGGAGGCAGGGCCTCTCTAATCTTGTTCATCCTAGCTTCTTCTACCTCCCTGTGAATATATGCGGAATTCACAGGTATATCCCATGTGATAACTAACAACATTATCATCACCGTCATTAAGGTCCAGACAATCGAGACATGCTCTAGAATACAGGCCTTCCCCACCACCTCTCCTTCCTTACCTGTTCTTTCTGAAGAGTTTATGCAGCACTCCAATTGCGCCTCATCCCACCACGTTTGCACAGTTTTCCTAATGCATGGTGGCCTTCAGCTCCTCCTCTTTGTTGTCCATGCTGCTTGCATTGGTGTAGATGCACTTGAGTTGGGCTATTGATCCCACCACTTTTTTGAATGAAGAAGACCTAATTTTTATGTAACTGTTCTCAGGCACTTCCATTCTAACACATCAGTATCCACTGGGTCTTTGCTGCTGCATGAATCTCCATCCCCTGCCTCCTCTGAGATGGCAGACTGAAGTACCTCGCTAGGACACCATCTCTCAAACATTGATGTGCTGCCCCCAGGCTTATTTCTAACAAGCCTGATTTTATCCTTTTCCCCCTTCAAATCTAATTTATAGCTCTTTCAGTGAGCCCTGCTAACTCTTGTGCAAGGATCCTTTTCCCCTCTGAGGCAGGTATACTCCTGCAGCAGGCTTGGTGGTGTATAAACTGACCCATGATTACATTTCAAATTGTATTAAGTGATAAGTGATATTCTTGTTGTCTTTGCACTTGCACACATTCAGTATTTACATGGTTAAATGGTTTGATGGTCAAACTCTTAATTTTAGGATTTATCTTTTATTGCTTCTATCCTGAAGAACTTGCCCTCCCTATAACAGCTATAAGTATAGCTGTTTAAGCTGTTTGATTATATACTTTGCCAAGAAAATCTTTCTGACTGATACTTGTGGTACTTCCAGTAGAATCTTTTCACAGCCTGTTTGTTCTCCTTAATCTCCATCACCTTTCTCTTCACTTTTGTCTCATAGCTCTCCCTCTCCTCCTTCCTCTCATTTTAATCCTTGACCCTGGGCAACTTTCTGCCTGCTCCTCCATTTATTACTTCCTCTGCTTTGGCTCTGTGTTTGGCGTGTTGACTATCTCAGACACTGCCCCATTTCCTTCTGTCTTGAATATCTCACATCTCTTACTCCTTACACCTCAGATATTTTGGGAAGTTTTGGTGTTTGTTGAGAGACAAATTGTGCAAGTCCTTCCCCATTAAAAATAGATTATTATTCTCTGTCTCTTTCAGTAAGTAGTTGAGCCTGACTCATGTTATGTTGTTTGAAATATGTTGCCTCTTTCTTTTTTAAAACTGTCAATTCTTATGTGCTGTGTTACTTTTTTTGCTTAGCATTAAGCATACTGCTAAGCTCAAAATTTTAGTTGATTCTATAGCTTAAATCTGTCCACTCTAGGAGTCTGACACAGCTGTACATGCTAAGTTACAGGATTTGGACATATAAAAATAGATCTTTAAAAAAAGAGAAAATGAGAAAGGGAAAGAAAAAATAAAAAGAAAAAGGAAAAAAACCTCAATAATAATGCTTCAATTCTGCAGATTTTTTTCACCAACCCTTCCCTTTGATTCTGCAGTTTCTATGTCAATATTTATTTTGCTTTTAAATATGTAAATGACCAGAAGTATTTCATTATTATAATTAATTCTGTATCTTTCTTTGGACTGTTACCACTTCCCAGGGAAACAACAAGCTAAAATGCACTATATTTAGTACCTTTTCATTTATTCTAGATAGCTATTAATTTACCAGATCTGTAACTTAAAAGATAACATTCTTGCAGATGTGAATTTGGGACTGTCTGTAGTAGGGAAAGGACAGATTGCACATTGGAATGAAGGCACATAAGATGATATTTTATTATTTAATAGGTACTGAGTATTGTTATAAACTACAGTTGGAGCTATTATTGCTGTCTATCACATGAATTCAGTGCTTATGAATTCATCAAACTTTAATAATTTCAGATAAAAATATACATCTTGTGTGCTTATCTGAAACTGAGGGTTTTAAAATGTCAGCTGAATAGTTTACCTATGTGTGAGAAACAGGCCAGAGAAAAAAAATATTTTTACTACAACAACGACAAAAAATGGTTAGATTAAAAAATATTTGAAGGAAGCTATTAAATTTTTCTGGAGGATCATTTTTATCTGGATTATATTTCTGACAAGTGAGGCTAAATAATGGCACTTCAAAAAAAAATTCACATGTAATTGATTCTTATTATTGACATTTTTTGCAAAATACTACATCTCCATGGGCCATGCTCCATGCATCTTGCACTGGTTCTTCCCACTACCACAGGCCTAGGCAGTGTACGAGAAGCTGGTGGCTTTTCTTTGAATGAAAGACAAGAGCTGGAATAGAAGTAAGAAGTAACCAAGAAAAGGAGCCAGTTCTTAAGCTCATTCTTGAGTTAACATCTTGATGAATGAGTCCCAGAGATTGACACCATGTAATAGTGCAGAAATATCCCACTGGTGTGGAGTTCAGCTGGTGTACCTGTATGACATAGTCCAGAATCAGGAAGAGATAGTAATTTATGTCTGAAACTAGTATAGTTAACAGAATACAGGGTTGCATCAAAAGCTGTCCTAGCAGTATTACTAAATAGTACTAATATTAATTAGTACTATTAGCTATTGGATTAGTAGTTTTTATGACACTGACTCAGACATCCTTCCAGTTGGATGGAGAAAATTAGTGTTACAAAACTTTTTGTGGGACTTTACAGAAGAAAATGATCTCAACAGATCTCTAGGTAGGTGAATTCTCTAAGTTGATTCTGCCCATTCACAGGATATTATCACTCTCACTCGAGATATTGCATATGTTAAAGCAGTCTGGACAGCATTGCTAATGAGGTTAGAGAGAAAAAGACACTAGCTGTCAAATCCTCACTGCATCTCTTGGGTTCTGCTGGATTGGTAATAAAACAAATGATCCTTTTGCTGCAAAGTCTTGTGTATTTTGGTTTTCATGAATGTTAAGCAATGTTGCTGCCTATTATCTTTGTTTCCTGATTGTCAGTATCTTTTGGGCTGTCATGTGGCTTCCTGTTGGATAAAGGCATAAGAATGTCACATGCAATGTGGTGTTATTCCATGAGGAGGAGGAGGAAGATCACAGATCATGTTATCACAGTGCAGTTTTTCACTGATGAATCATATGCCCCATGGTCTACATATAAATAGCATACTCAGTGTTAATTAGTTTTGTTACTGTCGGTAGTGTCCCTGGTTACCTATACAGGCTGTTCTTTTAATTATTGCTTCTAGTGCTTTGGCACATTTCTATCCATACTTCAGTAAGTCAAATCTTAATATCTGCACTAAAAAAGTATTTATATAATAACATTTATTCAATGTAGAAGTGACCTAAGTGACATTTGCAAATAGATTCATCAATGTTAAAGCTTATTTTAGGCAGTTTTCAACATTTTGAAGTGTAAGGTAAAAGATGTAGATTATTTAAAATCATTTATTGTCAGGGATTTTTTATTAATCTATTGCACAAACAAAATCTTTTTTGTGGTGACTTTTTCTTTCTGATAGTTGAGAGAAGAGTGAGAACCAGTGTATAACAGGAAATATTCTAAACAGCATGTGAGAAAAATAATGTAAACACTTAAAGTCATTAAATAGCTTATTACGTTTACTGAACCTGCTGACATTGTAGCCTCTATTCCTAGCTTGCTGCCTAAAAAATGTTAGCTTTCAGTTGTGTAGCTTTTTGTCTGGATTTTCTATATGCTTCTTTGTTCTCCTTATTGCACTAGCCACAGGTTTCTAATCTTTTCAAAGACTATTGCTTGCAAGGACAAATCTTGCTAAACAAAATAACGAATAAAGAATTTCAATATCAGTCTCCTACTCCACATTCTTTTAGTTCACTGGCTAAGGCCACAGATTAGAAAACCAGTTGTAAAAAGACACAATGAAACACCTCCCATAGTAGATAGCAATTACAGTATTAGGCATGCTTCCGTTTTAGGTAGTTGCTTTGAGGGCAATCTATAAAAAATACGGTATGTACTAGAAATTACTTCAGGTAATGAAAGAAACAGTTGTAAACTGTTTTTTGGAAAATCACCATTATCTATTTTAGAGCCCCACAAGACATTTAGCATATGCTTATTAACAAAAACATATGTGAATTGTCAGGTAGTTCAAAAGTTTCTATAGAATTTAATTTTTGTATGTCCACAATTGGCTAACTTGGGAAATGTTGTATAATTATAGGCTGATTGGATATTTAACTATATCACTTAGGGCGTTATCCCCATCTGGAATTACTGTGAGCAATGAAATTCTTTGGCATTAAAAAGGAACCTTTCAGTAAAAGTTCCTGGTATTGCAGCTCAGAACCTTGGCCTGAACACTGATTGTGGTGTTTTGCTGTGGACACATGAAGCTACTTTGGGAATAGTAAAAGATTCAGAATATGCACTGAAGTGTCAACTGCTTCCTGTGTTATGTCCTCCTGGGATTTTTAGTAATCTTTGTTTCTTTGCTTTTGATGCCAATTCTGAACACTTGGAGGGCATCCTGCTTGCATCTCTAAGCAAGATTGGGCTGGAAAGTGACAAGGCAGGTTTTGCTCATTATTTGCTCAGTGTAACTAAACTAGTTAAATTTGAGTATGGCTAAAACAGTAGGTTTGAATGGGGTCAAGCTGCTCAGTACCTTACAGGTCTGTATCCTAATGCAGAAAATAAATTCTGTACTTGTTATGAAAGTTCCTGTTCCTCAGCTTTCTTGAGCACATGTTAGATGATTGCACAGCATTGAAACTTGAATACAGTTCTCTCATCTTTCTGGTGATGATCCTGCTTTTTTTTTGTTGGTTTTGATTTTGTTTGTTATTTTTGCTTCCTAAGACAAATACTACTAATTTTTTTACACTAATTTAGTGATAAGTATTCTTATTTTTGCTATTAGAGTTTGCTCTCTTAGGGATCTGGGATTTTTATCTAGAATAAATTGACTGAGGTTAAGGAAAAAAGCAGTATAAAGGATATAAGTTACTGTAAATGTAAACCCTTAATAAGAAAATTATAAAGCGCATTCAATGTCAACATTCTAAATGAAAACTTATTTTAATGCAAAAGCATTAAATTTATAAAAGGAATTTATACCATCTATGTTGCTAATATTTTTTAGGTTTGTGACAATTCTGAAGTATTTGTGAAAAGCTTTGAGTTGTATCATATGCTTTTGCAGTTGATACACTCTGCATTAAGTTGCACGAATATTTTTCAGAAAAAAGTAAATATTTTGGATTTCCTTCACATCCCTATATTTAGTGGTTGTTCAGTCAAATTTTCTAGGTCAGAAATCTTTACCTTCACCATTTTTTGCTGTTCATTTTTAATATTAGAAGTTTATGTGAAGGCCATGTACAATTTATCACCTCCTGTGGGAAAAATATCCTATTTCAAGTTCACACTTCAGAATAACACACTAATATTTATTTGCTAGCCAGGTCTTAATCTCACTTGGTGATACATTTCTCTGTTAGAAATTGGATGGATTTGAAGCCTCTTTAACATTTTTCCTCCAATACTAGCAGTACTAAGTTGTATTTACTGTTTGCCAGGAGAAATAGGACACAGCCAAAAGACAATAAATTGTTAATTGTTTTGGATATTGATACTTTAGGAGCTTCTAGCTTTCTTAGCATTACAAGGATCTCAACTGCCACTCCAGGCCTTTGTTACCATACTCACCACTTTGAGGGATTTGATTTAAAAATTGTACTAAGTACTGTGCCCTTCAGTCTTCTTTGTAAGAGCTATACAGCAAGTACCACACCTAACATTTGCTTTTAAAAATCTGCAATTTGTCATCATGAAAAAGAATTTCTTAAATGTACTGTGGAAACAGAGGCAACCTGCAGCAAGGATTTTGCTAAACTGCTTATAGTATGAATCACCTCATGCTACAATACAGATTCAATAAAACTATATAAATTACAGAGAAAGATGACACATATCATTGTTCCCAAAGACAGCATTTAGTATAATTTTCCAATTTCTCTACTCCTCCACTAAACTACAGATTTTCTTAATGTTAAGAGGATTTATTCATCTACCTAGTACACGATGTTTACTTTTCTGCACAGGCAGCTCCATATGTTCTTTACATTCCATCCAATACAACAGAAAGAACTGTATTGATGCTAAGATTTCAGTCTTGAGCCTCCAGCAGAGCAAACAGGTTTCTTCTATTTGCTTCCTTCCCATAAGGGAAATCTGGAAAATTAAAAGGGAAGGAGGATAGCTTCCTCTAGATTTTTAAATTTCCTTTCAGCTCTTCTTATCTTTCTCTCTACTTATTCATATTTCAGTAGAATCATAGAATCAGCCAGGTTGGAAAGGACCTCTGAGATTATCAAGTCCAACCCTTGATCCAACACCGCTATGGTTACTAGACCATGGCACTAAGTGCCACATCCAGTCTCATCTTAAAAACCTCCAGGGATGGTGAATCCACCACTTCCCTGGGCAGCCCATTCCAATGCCTGATAAAGAATTTCTTCCTAATATCCAACCTAAACCTCCCCTGGCACAGCTTAAGACCATGCCCTCTTGTCCTACTGCTGGTTGCCTGGGAGAAGAGACCAACCCCCATCTGGCTACAACCTCCTTTCAGGTAGTTGTAGAGAGTGATGAGGTCTCCCCTGAGCCTCCTCTTCTCCTGGCTAAACAACCCAGCTCCCTCAGCCTCTCCTCATAGGGCCTGTGCCCCAGTCCCTTCACCAGCCTAGTTGCCCTCCTTTGGACACTCTCCAGCACCTCAATGTCCTTCCTGAACTAAGGGGCCCAGAACTGGACACAGTACTCCAGGTGTGGCCTCACCAGTGCTGAATACAGGGGAAGAATCACTTCCCTGGTCCTGCTGGCCACACTGTTCCTGATACAGGCCAGGATGTCATTGGCCTTCTTGGCCACCTGGGCACACTGCTGGCTCATGTTCAGCTTCCTGTCAATCCAGACTCTCTGCCTGGCTGCTCTCCAGCCACTCTGTCCCCAGCCTGTGGTGCTGCAGGGGGTTGTTGTGACCAAAGTGCAGGACCCGGCACTTGGCCTTGTTGAACCTCATCTCATTGGAATCAGCCCAACTCTCCAGTCTGTCCAGGTCCCTCTGCAGAGCCCTCCTACCTTCCAGCTGATCGACACTCCCCCCCAGCTTGGTGTCATCTGCAAATTTCTTTAAAATAGAATTTAACGGTAGAAAATCAAATCTTATTGTCCTCTGTGTCAGCTACATACATGGGAACACTGAGTGCAAAGTTTATATGTTTATACAGAATTAATGTCTTTATAGTAACAGATCTGAAATAACCACAGCTGACATGTGTATGGAACTGTGCAATACTTCCAATGCTATTTTTAATAAAATGCTGTGTGTAGTAACAAAGAGATATTTTAAACAGGAAAAATCAGAAAGCATTTACTGCTTAGAAAGAAAAAGGTTCAGCCAGAGGGATGGATCATGAAATTTGAGGTGCCCGTAGCAAAAAAATAATTTTGGTAGGATCTGCATATTTTGGATTCCCATAAATTAAAAAAAAAAGTAGGTTGACTTTTCAGCTCAGTTTATCGTCACATTCCACCAATGCTTTCAACAACATTGGTCAAGCCTAATCTATTTTGAGCAAGGAAGTGTAGCCAAGACTATTTAATGTGCTGTAACTCACTGATGTAAGATCTTGCAACAGCTAAATCCCTACAGTAATATCATTGTCTTAAGTTAGTAGTATTTAAAGTCCTCTAAATGTAGTTCTGATGGTCAGAGTGTTCATCTCTACTGTCAAAATGCTGTCTTTAAATAAGCAACTTCTGCATTTAGACTGTTTCAGTTTTGTGGTCCAGTTGCTGAAAAAATCTACTTGGTTATTAATTTTGTTTCTTTGTTTCTAAAATTTAAGACCCCCAAAGCTTTAAAGGTCTACAAAACTTTGCACTCAGAGACTCATTGTCAAATGGTGTGCAAAGACTTAAATTTTATTTACCTTCTTTTCACTCCTTTTAAGAGGAGAACAGTGAACACAAGTGTCTAGTATCTAATTAACACACGGTTTTCTTCATCATGCGAGTGTTTATAACATTCAAATAGGCAATAGAATTCTACATTACATAGGAGTCAACATACAAAAAGAGTAACTTTTATTTTTGTCATATGTGATATAACAAAGCAATCTAGAAAGAATGCAGTGTGATTAAAATATCAATATATAGAATGACCAGTGGTCAGGAAACATAGCTAAAAAGATAGTGACCTCAGACTTAAGTGTGTTGTGGTTAAGCAAACCATGTTCCCAGAGAGAATGGATATCATGACTCATCCTAATTCCTTGAACTAACAAAAAATATGTTTGAGAAGCTGATTTTTTCCCCAAGTTCTTTGTTCAAGACAGCTGAGAAAGTACAAACAGGTCTTCTATAGAAAGAGACTGCCCAGAGAAAACATACCATGTCCACAGAAACTGTAGAACTGTGTATTCCACAATGGTGACTTAACAGAAATGTATTCTATGTTACCTAATGCACCTGTTTGCTAATTTAAGACTTCATGTTTAAAAGACTTTGTATGACAAGAATGGTAATTTGTACAAAAAATTCAAACATATGAATAATTATATAATTATCTAAGTTCAGCATAGGACTAGAGGTTTTAGGAAATCCTGGATGTACTATTAATTATCACAGTCTGAAGATGTGACCCTGTCTGTACCCCTGAGGTTTAAGTGCCTCATTTGTCTTACTTGTAAATGTGACAAGATAAAAAAGTTGTTTACTTACACTCACAAAGTCTGCATGGTAAAAATTGCCAAAGAAGCATTAAGTATTTAATCTTCCTGCATTTACATTGCTGTCTTCCATTTCCTTGGGACAATAGATGGCAACAGATTTGTATTTGGGCAGTCTTCTTTGTACATGTAATGCTCATAGGAGGCACTCCTAATTGGTATAAACTGTGAAATCTGGAACACAGTTTGAGTAGCCATTGGATTTGTTTGAAGCGTTAGTTTTTCAGAGGGGGGGAAAAAAGATGTCAAATCAGTTCAGCTGGCTAAAAGATAAGCATATGGATTTTAAAACTTCCAAAATGCAGTCTATAATTGAATGATATATACATTTCTTTGCATATGCATGCATAAAATATATATGACCTTTTTTTAAACACACACTCAGATTACAGTGCATTGCCAGTTTAAAAAAAAAATTCTTTTCTGGGTAAGTGTAAGTAGCAGTAAAATCCATCTGTTGGAACTGACAGAATGGTGAACTTCAGGGAAAAATATGACCAAGCATTTAAGAATTTGCTTAAAATAGAATACTTAGAGAGAGGGTTAAACTTCTTTCATATTCCACTGTCTGCTGAGGTGGATGGGTCCCTTACCATACAAGTGGTTGTATGCTAATGGTGTGTGCAGGTGAGGACTGATTCAGGGAAGAATGGGGTCATCATGTGTAGATAACACAACATTAAGTTATGACTGGAATAGAGTCTGAAGCATGTAGGCTTGGTAACAGACTTGGGAGCAGTCTGCCAACAGCAACAAATGCCATAAATTAATATGATGGTGCATAAAGTTAAATTTGGACAAAAACTGAATCTCTGCAGCTGAGGGAGGTACTAATTTTTCTAGAGGCCCAGAAAGCATTTGGCAGGCAAACTGTTCTTAGCTGTGCCACAGTTAATTATGGGAAATACCAGCTACTGCAAGAAGGAATTCTGATTGTGGCCTCTTGCTACAGCTCTGTATCACTTAATGAATCAATGAAAATTATTTCAGTGACCATATTGTGGGTAAAATTCACTGCCACAAAGGAATTTTCTCTTTAGGCGTAGCTGATGTAGAACAGATATCTTGAAAAACTTAGATAAAAATTGATCCAAACACACTGCCAACTACAAACTGTAATCAAGCTTTGAAGTATTGAAGGTAATGCTGAGCAAGATGGGCAACCAGTAATGGGGGATTAGAAAATTAAAATGAATTCCCAAAGAGCATTGAATTAAAAATAGTACTATTTCCTGGGGTTTACTATGTATATTTGCATTTTAATGCTGTTTTAATACTACATGAAATACTATGAATAATACTATGAAAGCATGTATGGTTTTTATAGATTATATTACATTATTCCAATTTTTTGTGATGAAAAATCAGTAGATACAAAACTTGTAGCACTGATACATGACAGAAATCAGGAGAAACACCAAAAGCTGGCACAGTAGATTTGCTACCATGACACAAATAATGTTCAATTACCTTAAAAATGCTGATTTTTACTGTTTCTTCTCCACTCACTTGAAACTTTCTATTTTCCATATGTCATAATCACATAAAGTAGGGTGGCCAGAGATAACAGGGCTAATTGTACAGAGCAATAAAAATGAGGTCAAAATTCAACTGATACATTTTATTCAGCTTATTATACTTCCGAGCATAGTATTTGCATTTCTGATCTTAAAGTTTTCTAAATATCAGAATGACTTATGTAATGATATACGGGCCAACAAGAAAAATATTTTATGAAATGTGTAAAAATATACAGAAAAGCAGTGATTCAGAAAGTCAGAAAGCAAGTCTCTCTTTTAAGATCCCTGATCTTAAAGATAGCACATCTGGACTTGAAACTGTCATAAAATGTGTTGTCTTGTGTTTGAATATCTTGATACAGTTTCATATTATACACAGTGCATAATTTCACAATGTGTAAAGGTATATGTAATACTCTTTACTCTTTCTGCAGAAATGTTGTCTTTTGATAGGATCTCACTTTGAGATTTCATGTGAATAAGCAGATGAGTTTATTCACACAATAATAACTGATTTGTACTTTGGAGTGTTGGCCATTTTACCAGGTGTTCTACATTACTATGCTTACTGATACAGTGTGGCACCTGAATTATTTGGAGCTGTAAGCTAACAGAAAGTTTGAAAATCAGCCTATATTTAAGCCAACATTCTTACAGCTGCCAGCCCTAGTGCTACTTTTTTAACGTGGTCTTTTAAAATCAGGGAAAAAGAAAAAATCCAACCTTTTAAAAATTACAAAATTGTAAGTGGAGTTCATAGAATCATAGAATGGCCTGAGTTGAAAGGGACCATAAAGATCATCTAGTTCCAACCCCTACCCCATGGGCAGGGACACCTTTCACTAGACCAGCTGCTCAGAGCTCCTTCCAATCTGACCTTAAATACTTCCAGGGTTGCTTTTATAATGCTGAGCTACAATATGCAGCAGCCAGGAATTATGCTAGTGTCTGAAGTTTCCAGTAAAATGTTCTAGGATGAATGTGTCTGTGTATATGAAAGAGTGTGTATGTCCTAGAGAATATAAAAGGAGGTGTATGTATCCTATATCATATCAGACATTACACTTCAGAGAACACACTGACTTCATGGAATTCATTGTTCTTCTCATTGTTAAAGTAGAGGCTATCATGCAGAAAAAGGCATTTTTGGAGGGGACTAATAAACCAGCAATGCTATGAATGAGGGAGAGTGCTGAGTGGTTCTAGTGCATGACATAGAGGAGTATACTCTTGGCTGTCAGGTTTTGTTCATACCTCTCCCACTAAATTCATGTCTGTTTGTAACTAAACAGTCCCAAAACCAGGTTGATACTATGTTTTAAGGTTACTGGAGCAAGGCAAAGTGTTAAGTATCACTTCTGATTGAAAAACTCTGCTTTTTATGCATTTGGTGTAAGGGACTTATGTGGATTGGCACAGTCCCCACTAAGGCTGTGTTTAGCCAACGTCAAAAAGTTTGTCTAATCAGTCTGTGGAGCTTCCTTAGTGTAGTTTTTATACTTCACACCCACCTCTGAAATGTGTGTGTCTAAAAAATAAGCACATTCAGAAGGACGAGTAAGAGTGCCTTCGCAGAGCAGTTGAAAACTCAAGCATCTTACACACAGTCTGTGTCTGTGTATAGGGAAAAGACAAGCAGGCCACTTTTTTTTAATGCTACATCTGTCCCACAAAATTTAAGAACAAAAAGATTTTTTTTTGAGTGAATAAAAAGTTTCTACCCCATTTATACCATTCTGGTTTTTTTTTAAACAAACAGGAGAACTGTAAGTGCAAGTGTTGGTAGTGTGTACCAGAGTTTCAAAAAGATATATAATTTTCTGTATGCAGGGATTATCTGCAGATGCATAGAATTATTTTATTTAATTTCATTTCACTTGGGCCTTCCAGCAGAGTCTGCTTTAAAGGATGATGTCACTGAACAGCTGACTAATTTGGATGTGGCAAACAGAGATGAAGATACTTGGGTTCTGGATTGCAGATTGGGGCACTCCAACTCATTTACTCATTCAAGTGATAAAGAGAAGATCAACAGAAACGTGTTGCATTTGAGCCTGGAACTGAATGTGAGTACGACTCTATTCATGCTATATTGGGTTTCAACAAGCATTTATTATATATAATTACATTTTTGGTATGCATTTATTTCGTGTCTGTCTAAAAATTTTGGATGGGATGCAGTTTTCCAGATGGTCTGTGAGTCCATGTATCTTTGTGCAGCTAAGCCTGAAAGCAATACATAAAACTTTTGAAACTATATAAGTAGATTAAGATATGTGATGTGCCACTTCTAAAATCTTGATGGGTGTTTAGTTTAAATTAGTTGCTTCCTGGAAATGCATTGCAGGAGCTGGCAACTAGGAGACAGGAAGGGTAAGTACCAGGAAGATTTAGGTCAGCAAGCTGTGTGTGTGCACCTGTGCACATGTGCACTCCTCTGTGTGTCTGTATGTGTGTGTGTGTGCGTGCGTGTGCTTCTGTCCATGTGCACAGCCCAATACCCAGTTTTCGTGCAGCTGAACTGGCACTGGAGTCAGACTGGCCATTCGTTTGACAGGAAAGGTTTCTAAACTTCCTGGGATATAAACCACTAAGGCTTCAGAAGGCAAACTGCATTAATTACAATGCGAGACACTTCAACATGGCCCAGCTTAATGTAGCTGGAAATATTTACATGCTCCCAGGGTAAGTAAGCAGCCTACAGATAAACGTGTTTTGGCAAAAGTTTTCAAATTGGGAAAAGGAACAGAATGTAATAGAAGAGGAAAGAAACATGGAAGGGATTGAAAAGGTTGAAAGGGTTGAAAGATATTGTTTTAAAGACTAGACTACCTAATACAGTTTGTACAAAGAAACACTAACAAAATTTATGTAACAGTGACATCTATTGGTAGAAATATCAGAATTAACTTAGAAGTACATTTAAAATGCTTTTAATGGTGCTTAAAATCACCATTGCTATTCTCTTGAGCTTGTTATAAAATTGATTTCTTGTCCTAATCTTCTTTTCCTAAAATAATTATTTAGAATACTGTTGTACTACTGTGAAAGTACAGATTTATTTATCCTTGTAGTAAAATGATGAGATGAAAACAAATAACTGGACTGAGAAGAATTGTGATGTAGCTATTATCACTGCTAGAAATATATACTACGACAGTCCATGAGGATACTTTGTCTGCATTTACAGTCCTTGTATAGAGCAGGACGAGTTACAAATTAAAAGCCATTTAAGAACATTTTGAGTCAAGTAAGAGATATCTAAGATTAGTAAGCAGTTTATTTCAATTTTTCTTACTTTTTCTAAAGAGACATTTTATGTCTAAAAATCTAAATAATTGCATTATGAAAAATTGAGTAACTTCAGTTTCTTGTAGTTAACAAGGAAGAACATTTATTCCACTATTTTTAAAAAATTCAGAACAAAAGCCTTGATTTCAGTTAAAAAAAGGGTGCTCAGCATGGGGTGGGTTAGGGACCCACCGAGACACTTTATCCTGCAGCTCACTCCCTGAGACTTTTCTGAAAGTCTTTTAGAACAGAACACTGGGTTGAATTACAGAACCCTTGTATCTCCAAGACGAGTCCATGGGATTGGAGGAGGAGCTGCCAAAAGAATGGTAGTGAGAAGACTGCTGCAGTTGCTGCCATAAGAATCTGTTTAGACTGCAGCATTGCTATAAGCGGCCTATAAGAAAGATAATGGCCAAAACCAGGATGCATGAGTTGCTCTGGTGGGAGCAACCCCTGGGCGTTCCCTTCCCCTAAAGGGTGGGATGTCACACCCAGATACTGTCTCTCCTATGCAGTCGTCACACGGGACAGCAAGACAACTTGGTAACAAATGTGCCAGTATCTAGAGGGCAACTCAGAAGCAAAAATGATGTTTCCAGGAAATAGCATCTGAAATGGACCGATTTATTTATGCACAGTTGCACTACACCCAGTCATGTGATCTATGGCCCTTTCCTGCTGTTGGAAGAAAAACTTTAGTCTGACTGTTCAAAAGTTTGGCATTACCATTTTATAATTCAGTTTTATTGACAATAATGACAGTGTGAAAAACAAAGCTATTTACTGAATTGTTCTGCTTTCTCTGGATTATGAGCATCCTAACATTAACGTATAATATACTTGTATATGTTAATATATAGATATGTGAAAATTCAGCTAAAATTACTATTAATAGCTAGTAATTACTTAAGAAATTATGGTAAATTAATGTAACTCTGGATTTTATAAAGTTTTTTGTTTAATGTTTAAACTATTATATCATACTGTAGATGGGGAGCAAAAGGCCTGTTGAAAAATGAAGAGAGAGCAACCTAGAAAAGGAAAAAGATTAAAAATTCATCTCCATTCTTTGTTACACTAAGTACCAGCCTTTGTGCCTTAATGCACAAAGATCTTACTTAGTTTACTTACACAGTTTATAGTGATCTTCTGTTCCCTGTCTTTGTTACCTGTACATCTGCTTGTATTAACTAGATCAGTTAATACATCTTCCTACAAGTTCTGCCTCAGAACTACCACTGATTTTTCATATGATAGGTTTTACAGGCTAAATGTTTCATACATTTATTGATACAGTATGCACTCCTTCAAAAAAGTAAACTGACTTTCTTAATGTCCTTTCTGATTTTATAAGCATATAACTATTAGTCTTTTTTCAAATTCTCTTAAGTAGCCCATATCTCAATGTCAAGCAGAATTTAGATGAAGATGTTACAAAAGATTCTACACCAAATGTGTCTGGTGTCCATGCATTCTGTTAACATCATGTAATGCAGAATTTTGATAAGAATTATCAATCTCTGTTTCTATTGCTATGTCTAAAATTAATTACTTAAATTTAAAGAAATTATGTCGGTAATACTCAGATCCTCAAAACTCAGGAAAATTGCTCACATAAAACTGAGAATAATGATCAGTTAAAGACTTGGAGGTTTTTTCCATCTTCCATGCCTTTTCTCTCTTAGAGCATTTAAAGAGATACTAAGTATAAAACAAGATAAACAGCAAGAGAGAAAAACAGGAGAGCAGGAGAATGTTAAGACCACTATCAATTCTGCACAGTAAATGTTGGGCTGGGGACAGGACAGAGGGCAGGACTGTGTCAGCTGAGCTTCAGACCAGTTCAAATTACCCGAGCTACAGCCATAACCTGCTGCTTCATGTGGCTCTCCCAAAGCCTGACACAATTGCTGCATATTTGATTCTATTACTGTTTTCAAGAAATTATGCAAACTTTTCTTGATGTGAGGTTCTTTATTTTGAAAAAGCAGTAGAAAGATTGTTTTCTATTCAGTTTAGGCACCTTACTGTTTTGTAGAATGTGTCTTTCTGTCCTGTTCATGTTTATCTAGTTTGTTACTACAGTCATCTGAAAAGGAAATATGAATAGATATGGGGTCAGGAAGTCTTGAGCCCTGCCGTATGATAGTGATAGAAATTAGATTACCTTATTCTGGCTTAATATGTGTTTTCTTCAAGGCTGGTTTTAAAACCTACTTCACATGCTCTTAGACACCTCGAGAACAGAACTGGAGCGAGTTGTAGGTGTGACTTCTGTCTGTGATGAAATGTAGGTCAGAAAGGGTGTGGATTATTAAATGTGCTTTAAACTGTAAGGAATGGTTGTCCTTTTGTATAATTAGTGCATTGACTGCCCTGAAAGTTGCTATGACAGGTTTTAAGGGCTTTTCTGAGGCACCAGAGAGTTGTCAGTTTTATGAAGTAAAGAGGCTTGTAACATTATCATAACTGATTTCTTCTAGAGATTTTGAAGTTGTTCCCTTAGATGCAGTGTTACAGCCTGTTCAGAGAGACTATCCTTATGAGATCCACCCAGCATTAAAACACTTCTGCCAACAAACTGGCTCCGTCTCATTTGCACATCACAATATGATGATCTCTTTTTTGTATAAAAATTTAATGGACACATTGATGTATGTATTTTACCTAGAAACACTCTTGGGTGAGTAACCAATATGCATATAATTATCAGCTATCCAGTCCCTCACTCCCTGAAACAACATCTCAGCCTCGGCCATATTGATCAGCACAACTGGTCTACTCTGGCCTCAAACTGGGAGGCCTGGAGACACACCATCTATAACGCTGCTGCTTCCTTTGAGATTGCACACAGGATCACTCTTGAGGAGAAAAGACAATGCATAAAGAACTGTGTCTTGCAGAATATACTACCTAAGGAGTCTTTCTGTTGTGCCTTTTGCAATTGGACATGTCTATCTCGTATTGGCCTTATTAGCCACCAGCGTGCTTGTAACAAATGTGGATAGAGCCTTTCCCAAATCTTTGTTCGCGAAGCCTAGCCATGATGATCCGGTCCCTCAACAGGGGAATGTCCACTGGGCTGATCATCAGAAAGTAAGAAACAAGTCCTTACAAAAGCCTTATTTGAGACTGAGGGTTTATGGACCGTGTGGTGAATTTGAGAGACTGACTGACTTCCAGTTTTTGATCATTTCTCCAGGGGTAGATATCGAGATGAGTTTCTTTGTTCATCCTAAAGCTCAAAAAGCCTGAAAGTTTCTCCACACTTCCTAGAGTTTACTACAAATATAGGTACATATAAAGCAGTATCATTTTCTGCATGCTTGTGAGATTACCTCTGGTTTTATGAAGTATTATTTTTACTTCTGGAGTTTTAATTATTCAGTATTCAACTCTGGGATTCGTAGCATCTCAATACATTGTCTAGCCTGACACCCAATGCACCATCCTTTTCCTATTAATTTGATCCTTGTCTTCTAAATTTTTTGGGATGTTGTTTAGAAGTAAAGTATGAGATTCCTGTTTTATGTTCACTTTAAAACTAAACTTTTCATATGTCCTATTAAAATCTTGAGTAATTAAATAGTAGCTATGATCAGTAACCTTATATTCATAGGACTGTTACAGCTTGGTGACCCTTGTTTATTACAGAGAAGTGTAAGTTGCTGTTAATATTAACAGATAAATAAATAGGTAAATCTGATTAAGTATGTTTAGTTCAAAAGGTACCATGAAGCTGTTCATAATGGTATATTTTTTGTTAGTGACCAACAAAACTGTTCTTGAAAATATGATTTAATGTTTATCCACCATATGTCGTTAACCAAACCCCAAATAAATAGGCACATAAATAAACAAGACATAACCATAGAAATTGTTAGAACAACTACCAACTAGTCCTGTGGTTGAACATAAAAATAGATGTAAATTTAAATGTAGGAAACTTTGGTTCAGTGTGATCACTTTGCCCCAGTTATTTTGTCGTGAAATGAAGTTTAGAATTGCTGTAGCTTTCCCTTCGAGAAATTTTGTCTTGCTGGAAATCACCAGTGCTGAGGTAGCTTCCTTCCACCTGTTTTATAAATCCTAGGATTATAAGAGTAGGTTGGTGTAGAGAGTCCTAAAGACTCTGTGTCTCTTTCCTTACGTAGATCTTCTTTTTATGATATTAATCTATATTAAGCCTAGAAAATCAAGGGAGCCATGACCCATCAGTTGCTTCTGACCTTTGCACCTGATGATTAAGCATAGCGGAGAAGCAAGTCCAGAGCTCACTACAGGAAATGTCAGGCAGTTAAGGCAGAAGACATTGCTCTGTGTTAAATCACAGATAAAGATGGGAATGATTCCAGTGCCCTTTGTCTATAGGTATGCACACAATCCTGTAATTGAAAATGTGTCTGTCTGTAAGCTTTATCTAAGCCCTTAGTATTACAATATGATTTTCAGGAAACTTTCTTCCTGCGGGAGATACCAATGAGTTTTGCTGTTGACTTTATGATCTTTTATAATATATTGAAAAGATAAACAAATGCTTTTTGCATGGTCTACATTTTTAAATATCAAACCGAAAGTTAAATGTGTTGGGATACTTTGTTGTTGCTTGTTGTCTGTAATATTCAGCTTTTCAGTAAATGTTTTTTTGGAAATCACACACAGTGATGTGATCTGCAGCAGATTTCCCTGTGAAGGACAACTTTCCCCATGGTGCTTGTTTAAGATTACTCAACACAGCTAAATGGCCGACTGTAGAATGACCCTTTAACTTGGGTGCAGAAAAAAAAATGGTATCTTTATATTTCTAAGGTACCAGTGTGGAAATTTGACTAAACAAACTTCTTAAAGGCTTGGGAATAAGAAGAATATAAGTTCCTGCAGGTTTGCAATCTCTGTAATTCCAAAAATAAGAAAAATAACAAAAGTGGGGACTTGTGATGGGAACCTGGCCTAAATGTTACTGACTTTCTGAATATCAAAGGTCCTTAGAAGCATTTCATACTTTCTTTATATGTACTAGTAAAAATATATATAGTATCCCTTAACAAGTTAATAATGAGTTAGATAGTCTTGAAAATTTCCTTCAAGTGTTTTTGCCCATATTACCTAAACAAATCTCACGCATATAGCAGTACTGTAGCAATATACATAGAGATGAAAATTATCCCAGAATATGTCAGCAGAGATTGTTCTGGTTTGGAACGATCCAAGGCTGGTGCAGTGCGAATGGACAGCCCGTCCGATTTCCAAACAGTTAACTCGGCCCTCCTGGGCGCGGGCCGTGCTCCCGCCGCCCAGCGCTCCCGGTCCCTGGGTGCGGCCGGAGTCTCCGGTAAGTACCTGTGTGCACCTCACTGCAGTAGCTGTGCAGAGCAAGGACAGTGGTAATATGAAACCAGTCTCGTTGGTTTTTGTTCATGGCCCTGGAGGCTGAAATCTGCATTCCAGATGAAACCTGCAGCAAATCGGAAGAGAGCCTCTTTTTTTCCTGCATTCCTCGTCTTCAAGGGCGCTCACCCGAGTTGGCTCTGCCCGGCCGGGCACTGAAGAACTTCGGGAGAAGGCACTGGAAACTTCAGATTCGTCACCTCCATTTGACATATTTTGGTGGTTATGGATTTACAAAAGAAGTTCTTTTCCCGTGTGAAAAGACTATGCAAAAGAATCCGTCAGGAGTTTTCTGCTGAAAGCCACTCGGCGCTGGCGCACCGGGACAAGGAAGTAGCAAGCAGCTGCGCTGCGCGGCGCGGCCCGGCGGGACGGCTGCTGTAGCCGACGGGCGCTGCGGGCGCTGCGGGCTCGGCGCGTCGGCAGCCGGGGGCGCGCAGCCCGTCGGGGCGAGGAGCCCCGGGGGGACCGTTGGCCGAGGTTTCAGCTGAGATTAGCGCTGGGACAAACCCCTTTGTGCGAGAGAACAGGTTCCAGACGCTGCCGAGAACTTTTTTTTTACGGTGGGTCTCTTTGCTGGTCCCGCGGTAGAGTTCGGAATCCCGACGGCCGCGGCCGGAAGGAGCGGCGGGGCGGCCGGGGCGGCCCGGCCGGGTGGGCGGGCGGCCTGTGCGGGCCGGGCCGGGCCGGGCCGCCTGTTGCAGCCAGTCCCGCCGGCTGCCTGAATGCGCGTAGTGAGTGAGTGTTCAGCAGTCAGCAGCACTGCTAGAAGCGAACCTATTCTGCCCTTCACGCAACATGGAAGAAGATAATGGCGTGCCCGATTGTAGCGAGCTTTTACACATGAAGAGTACAGCAGAAACCGAACCTGACCCTTTCACCACATTTTCTGTAAAATCACTGTTTGGATTTACAACAAAGTTTGAATCTACAGGTTCCAGAGAAGAAACAGTGCTTAAAGCATTTCAGCCTTTGCACAGCAATATAAACAATCATGCTAACACCTGGCATGAGAGGAATGATAATGGTTGTAATGACGACTCAGAAAATCAGCACAGCATGAATAGTACCAGTGGCCGAGCTGACCCAATGTCTAGCAGGCACGCAGGCCTGGAGCTGGAGTTAGCTGACCAAAACGAATTACTTCTTAAGCATTTAAGGTTTGTACAGACTTCTTTGTCTGAATCGGACAATGATGACAAGGATGCTATTCTCGTACAAGGTACTTTGGTTCATACAACAAGTGACACAGAATCGGACACAGAGAGTAAGGACCTAAACACCGATGAAAACAATACAGGCAAATATGGGCGAAATAATGCTGCTTTGTCTGCTGAAGCTTTGGACAATAGCAGTCAAAATAAGGAAGATTCAGAATCAGAAGGGCACAGCAACAGTGATGACGCTGTGGATGCAGATGACATTGAGTTATATCCACAATTTTCTAAGCAGCTCCCAAATGAGCTGGATAGTATTTTAAAGCATGACTCCAATGGAAAAGACAAAATGTTAATGGATGAGCAATTCAGTTGCTTGCTTGCTACAGGGGAATGCCCTCAAGAACTTTCAGATGAAGAACAAAGACCTTCAGTTGATAATATATCACTCCAAAAACCAGCACTGGTTGAAAAGACTTTCCAGCTGCCTGCCTTCTTTAGTGGACTACGTGTGAGGAAAAAGGGACTAACCACGGAAGATGTGGAAACTGTTACAGAAATTAAACCAAGGGAGAATGATTTAGCTCTGCTTAAATTGCGACAGCCTGTGAAGAAATCCAGTATTGCATCAGGTTTGACCATTAAAAAAAAATCATCTGAACCTAAAGCAAATCCGACTTTCCTGGAACAGCTCTCACACTTGTTAAACATAGATGTCTCCAAGAATGAAGGTAGAACTGAGGACTCTGGTGAGGGATCTGGGGAGGCCGAGGACAGCGATGAAGCTCAAGAGAACAAAGCCTCCAGCAAAAGAGAACCACGATTTCCCTCTGAGGAGATAAAATCAAGCCCTGCTGAATCTGCACTGGACGTCTTTAAAGCTTTATTCACGCGGCCTCCCAAGAAAGAAACAACTGCAGATACTTCAGAGCTGGAAGCCATAAAACGCAAAATGAGAAATGAAAAAGAGTCCTTGAAAGCTGTGTTTGAAAGGTCAAAATCAAAATCTGGGGATGGACCATCAGACAAATCTGTAGGTTGAATAACTTTTTCCTCCTTAGATCTGGAAGTAGACGTATAAAAAAATAATGTCTTGTTTAAATATTATTGGTAGAGATGTCAGGATTGCCCTCTTCTTTTGACAGTCTCAGATTGTGAATTCCCAACCGAGGAAATCTTGGGGCTAATTTGTCAAAGGTTTTGATGATCTGCAGTTGTAGCAGAATTCGACTGCAGCTGATGGTGACAGTTAAAGCCTTTCAATTAGAAGTGAGAACTTAAAAGATCAGTTACTGATTTTAAAAAATCTCTTCATAACAGTTCCCTAGATTTTAAGTATGGCTTTAAATCGGTTTAGTGCTGCAGATATTTACTGTAGTATTATTTAATAGTTTCTCAATCCACTCTGTTTTGTTTCATTTAGTTTTTTAATTTTAGAAGTAATTCTTCATTTTACCTGTAGGAATAATTTTATGATAAGAGCTGATACAAGAGGTTGTCAATGATTTTCAGTTCAGTTTGTTCAAGACATAGAATATGAAGTGGTTTTTTTTCTTGTTTACCTGCACATACCTGGCTTTGCAAATATTGATAAGCATTTAACCTTATGCAAGTTTAACTTAGTGATTTCAATTCAGCAACTCAAGTTATGGATTAATATAAGCATTTACAAGGTTAATGTTCTTAGGCATATGGAGATGTAGTTAGTATATTATTAAGAAATGAAAAAAATCTATGCTAAGTTTTCATACAGTCATAAATGAATTTGAATGTGATTTGAACTCTCTAATTAAATGAGTAGCCCTTGGATTGGCATTCCCCCAACCCAGAATTCTTACAGCTACATCTTTGGCAGATGTAATCAGCCGAGTAGACTGTTGTTGATGAAGCGGGAATTACCTGAATGATTGAATTTGCAGGATCGGACCCTAAACCTGAAGCTCCTTAAGTTAATATGCTGTGTTGGTTGTACTATCTTTAAAATTTTTATTCTTACATAAAATTAAAAACATTTAAAAAATCTTGACTGACACTTGGGTAGACTGATAATACCAGTTTGTAGTAAATTACCTATGGGGAGTAGAAAAGAGGTACTCATTGGCTGTGGCATGTACAGCAATTGCAGTCTGAGTGTGCCCTTCCCACTCCTGACTTGCTTCTTCCTGCTTACACCAGTCCCTGTGCTGTGCTGGCGTCAGCGTTTGTGTGGCTCACAGCAAACCTATTTGGGAAGCTGTCATTACGCACAGTGAGGGAGGAGGCACAGGAGTCAGCAGGAGTGGCTTTTATAAGTGTCTGCTTAACGTCCGGTCTAGTGCAAATCTGTATTTTCTCAGGGCAAAGCCAGAGTCAAAGGGTCTTACCTTTCCTTTTCCTTGCTCGTGTGGGCCGTTTAAGGGGCCACTTCTGTACAGGGTTTCACTGTTGCTGCAGTTGTGTCTATGCAATTACTCCAAGTAACATGTTGTAAATCTGATAACAGAAATGTTGGAGATGTAAAAAAACCCCACGAAACGTAAACCTGTAAAAGAACGCTTGTTTAGTGGGTTGTTCCCTTCCCCCCTTCTCCTTCCCTCCCAAATTAAGGACTTATTTTAGCATTCCAGTTGACGGTGCAGTCCCATTAACAGCTGCAGCAGCACTTTGATGTGGCAGTATTACCTGGTATGTGGACTGAGCAATCTGCTGGGGGTGGGACAGGAATTTCATAAACTAGCTCTGGTTTCAGAAAATTATATTGTCAAATTACGTCTTAGGTGAATTGCACTAATGTTTGTTTCTAAGAGGAGCGCAAATGGGTCCTTTCATTCTGGAATAAAGATACAGGAAAAAACCCTAGTATTCTTGACCACCTCTGTGGTTCGCCAAAGGATAGACAGCTCTCCACAGTGATGTGAACAGTTCCAATGTATCATTGTATGTCACATGCATTGTTATTTTCCTCCTCAAAATTATCCCTTCCAACCAACTGAGCACTGTTTCAATTAGTAGAATGAGACAGATAACCATTCTGGAGTACGTGTGTAGAGCTGAGCATGGAAGTTGCTGTTTTGGAATCAGTTGATACTGCAGACTTTAATTTTTTTCTTGCGTAATTTTAACAGCCTGACCTGAGTCCCTCAGAGCAAGATGACAAGACTCCAGGGAGACTCCAGACTGTCTGGCCACCACCAAAAGCAAAGCACGAAGAAGTAAAAGTAGGATTAAAGTACACAGAAGCAGGTAAAACAAAGAGGTGAAGCATTTGCAGAAATTAGTTTCTGACATTTTTAATCTTGTTTAATGCAGAGATGGTGATAAGTCACAGTATTTTCTTATCTGGAAAAACAGACCTTATGTTTTGGATATGTGGTTTGCTGCTACTTTTTAAGCATCTGATTTTTAAATGTAAATGTCTAAATCTCTGTTGAAATCTATATACTTGCCTGTACAAATTCATGAGGAAAGAAGTGGGGTTTTTGATAAATGAGGTTATCCATTTCCCATGGGATTTTGTTCAAACAAACAACGGATTAGTGCATACATGGAAACCTGACTGCCTTTTCCAATGCCTTAGAACTGCTGAACTCTGGTCTAGCTGCCATGTTTTCTTCAGGTACTGTCCATAATGAAAACAATGAATACTGTTGTTGCAACATGTGCGTGAACAGATCACTTTTGTAGCTAGTCACGTATATTGTCCTATGGAAATGTCTGAAAGGGTATGTGTGAAGTGCAATGCTAATTATCAGGTAAGCTTTCCACAGAAAAATATTTACTGGTTTTTATGTTATTTAGATGCTTACATAACATATTTAGAAGGCAGAAAGTGATTATTTTAGCCACCACAACTGTTTCAGATTTATATTCTTAAATATAAATCAGGAAGTTCTTGTTATTCAGAAATTAGCTGTAAACTGTGGAATTGTCTGAAATATTAAAATGAAAGACAAGAGACCGTCTGTTCTTCATGTGCCTGGAGACTTTAGAAAATACCACCTAGGAAGGATTAAGTGGGATTAAAAAAAACCCTTTTCTATACTAGTTCACTGTGAGAAATTGTACAGGGTACTGTTGTATGGTTCTTTCCAATTCCTGTCTGACCTTGTGTATGAGAAACTGTACTCCTGTTTGCTCTGCTGCCTTGTATTGTTTAGTCTTTCTCCCTCTTCCCTCAGTTTTCTCTGCCTTAATCTTCCCCTTTTTGTAAAGTGGGCATAATATTGGAAATGTAAAAGTTGTTGGAAGATTGAGAAAACTTGGTTTTATCAAGAACAACGTGGTTCTAATACAGACAGAATTGAATTTACAGTGCATTTGATTGGTCTGAAGTGTGGGAGTCTATCACTTAGATGACTAGGACAGGTATTCAGCTGTTGACAAGGAGTGTTACAGGCTGTTCATGTTACTCTTAGATTCTTATTATGGGCTACATACTTCCTGTATTTAATTTTACCCAAAGAAATATTTTTCCTCCTAATGACTGTAATCCTCTGTGGCAAAAACATACACTTAAAGAAAGAAAGAAGAAAACCCTGAATTAACAAAAGCTCCAGATTCTACTACTTGTAGAGAAATTAGGTCATGCTTTCTTGAAATATAAATAGGAAGGATAGGCTGGCTTAGAGCCCATGTAAATTGTTACTCTTGTTAACTGTGATATTTTGGGTGGCAGTGTCATCAACATGTTGATGGTTTGTTTGCTAAGTCAAATTTTTATAGACCAGATTCTGCAGTTCATTAGTTGCTCCAGCGTCTGGCAGATGGATTTGAATGAAAACAAACCGCTGGTGATTCAGCTGGGATGAGACGTGCTTTTAAAGAAATAGGCGAAGACTATGTTTGCAACGTATGTTAAGAGTGCAGTGAAGTTATAGGTGTACCTCAGAGATTAGCAGATGTGCTTCTTTCAGCTATTCATGGATTCCCAGAAAGCAGTTGCGGCAGTGAGGACACTGCAAGCAGTTGCAAGTTGCGCGTGATGGATCAGTTACATTGGCCTTTCTGAGTAATTAGGTGCCTGTTTTAAAGCACTGTAAAAACTGCAAGTAAAAGAAAGGTACTGTTTGTGAGTAGTGAATAGGTTTTGTATTCAATGTTGGTTTTATTGCTGGGGGTTTGTGGGGTTTTTCTAATGAATATGAAAATGGCAATGCAGCAAAATTTCTGAATTCAGTGTCTTCTTTCTGACAGCAGTTGGTACCTTTGAAGTGCATATGTGTACTAGCATTTCCCTTCATGCCCCTTCCCATCCAAAATTCCCTCCCAGACACCAGTACTTTAGGAACTTCTTGACCCCTGATGTGTACTTCTTAAAACTGTGCTATAACGCGGCATTAAACTGACTGGTCTCAAACAGAAACCTTATTTCTTACCTCAGTGTCTTGTCTGGACAACTAAGATAAAATGAAAAGTTCTTGATCTCAGAAGAGAGCTCAAGAATTGTGTGTGGCAGGGATGTTTGTGATTCTAGTCTTCCTCCACTGATGTTTCTGAATAGATGAATATCTGTAACATAAAAAATGCCACATTGGCTTCTTTTAACTTTCAGTCAACTCTGTATGTTACTGTTTTCATTTCTGTGGTTAAGAGTTTAATCTACTGAAACAATAGGAATTTATATAAAAACAGTAATAAGAGGATGAATTATTAGGTAAGTATTCATTTAGCACAGCTTTATTTTAGGCTTAGACAAAATATATGTCACGAATGTGATCACATCCAAGGATAAATCATTCAATTTGTTTTTGTACTTCTAATAGGGTACAAGAATATGTACATATTTTATGAGATAGCATAGATTTTTTTTCATTTCTCACAATAAAATAGGATTTCAGTAAGACTGAAAACTTGAAAGTTGGAATACTGTAATCTTTTTTGCAATTCTACATTGTGTCTTTGATTTGCTTCCTTCATCACCATGCACTATGACAACTATGGCAGGAAGGTAGGGATATTGAGGGAGAGGATTCCTGGCTTTTTGATCTTTTCTCACCTCCTTGCCATGTTTTTCCTCATTGTCCTTGCTGCCTAGTGGAAGCAAGAAATTCAGGCTTAATTTGGCCTACGCAGCAGACATTACAATGATTCATAGCAGCTTGGAGGAGTAGCTAACTCCCTCCTGAGGCTAGTAGTCTGCCTTGATGTGTGGGAAACAAACTGAAAAGCACATGGACATAGCAAGGAACAAGTGTGTGGGGCTGACTAGGCCTGTTAGGAATATTAGAAGTGAAAGAAGTTCGTGAACAAATACAACTCTGCAACAGGTTTTTTTCATGCATTTGATAACATCTTGTGTAGTCGTAGTTTTGTCAACTTCAACACCCAAATCTTGGGTTGTAAGTTTTGAATTAAAAGGATGATGTCACAGTATTTTGGTTTATCTTATGTTTTCTTAATCCTTTAATTCCTCTGTCTCCATAGAGCGTAGACTGTGTTGTCAACTGGCTCTCTAATTAAGACAAGCTGCTTACATGGTTCGTTAGAGAAACTAGAACTTGTTTGAAGTGTGTCTAAAATAGCTGAAGTTCAGAAAGTCTGTAATACATTTATATCCTGGAAGACTAAAAAAAAGGGTATTTTAATATATAGTTTTTCCATGAAAATCCATGTAATCCAAGACATCTCTCTGCATATTTTTCTGATCGTAAAGTTTTGTTCATCTGCTTTCATTAAAAGTTTTTTTTTTATTTTTCCTCCATAATTCTTAGAGAGATTTCTCTAATTTTAAAGCATTAAATCTGACAGAAGGGTAGGTGTGTCAGCTGTTACATATGGTGAAAATATCGAGCCAGGTAGAGGAGACAAATTCATGTCTATACTGAGCAAACTCATCTGCAATACTACATCACATGGAATCCACATATGTCTCCGCTGCTGTGTATGCCCGGGTCAGCACTTGCAGGCTCCCATGTCCAAGGAAAGGAATTTAGACATGGGTTCTGCTGCTCATAAAACTGCTTATGTTTGAAGAACTGTCTCCACATTAAGGTGGTGTACATATACAGATTCTGTGATTCCTATTAAAAATGCGTTTTTAGCCATCAGCATCAAACTAGTTCTCTTATATAAATAAACAGAGAGAGTTTAGTCCTTTGCTTAGCAAAACAGAAATGTAAAAAGTAATAAGAGAGAGAAAAGTATTTGACGTTCCTCCTGGAGAAAATGTTTTTTAAAAAGCCACTTGAAACATTAATTCCTTTAGTTTTTTTTTCCACTACATGTTTTCTTGTTAATTCGTATGTCTGTATTTAACATTTAAAAACCTCTTTCTCTCACAGTCTGTCTGTTCATCATCCTTGAATCTGCAGTGAGGTAATGCTGCCACAATGTCTATTACAGTCTGTGATGAACTAAGTACAATTTTCAGTGTAAATAAGAAAATCAGGAGGTGACTGAGAAAGCTCTTGTTAGACAAAAAATGGCTAGGTAAATGGTGAATGAAATACAAAATAGTGTCAGAGCTGAGTCTCAAATATATTAAATCCTTGGTTCCCTATGCTCTGGGTTCACAGCAAGAAAATCACTTTATGGTCATGATGTAAATGCAGGGAACAACCAGCTAATGCGAAAGAGAGGCATAATGGTCAGAACAAAGAGATGAAAGATAACAATATGATTTATCTTTCTTTAACATAAACTTCCTTTGTGGCCTTGAACAGTTTGTGTTTGTCTCTAAAGATAAAAAAAAAATTAGTAATTTAAGTTTATTTGATTTCCTTGTGGTATTTGGGGTTTAGTTCTGGGATTCTATTATAAATTTTATTGTAATTAATTAGATAAAGCAGGACTACAGCAAGCAGGATGTTATGCTTTGGTTGAAGATAGTGCTTTTACGGTTTAATGGTTAGTGATCAATTTAATGTGATCTCAAGAGTGCAAGTGAGCTGCATAAAGGTGTTGTAAATTATTTTACTGCCTATATTGTGTAGCATGATAGGTGTATTTGGCCATGTTATGTCAATGTTTCATATTCTGACAGATGCACCGTCATGTTTTTGAGAAGTTGAGGTTTTTAAGACAAGCCAGACTGTTGTAGCCATACTATATTCCTCTGGAGTAACAATGACATTTTCTCCCCTTCCTTGTGCTAGCTAAAGCTATAATTTTATGTATTCAGAAGGTATTGGGTATAGTGCTGCTTGGAAATCTCTACAGTCTCACACGAATGAGCTGTGCACTGCATTACAGTACATGTGCTGATCACTGCAGTAGCCGCTCTTCCAGATATCTCGCAGCACTGTCTGCTAAGATGTACTTTGAAAATATTAAAAAAAAAAACAACTCAAAACCAAGCAAGCAACAAAAGTTGCCTTTGCTTTTCTTTCCCCACCTCTGCTGACACTGACATTCATACTGTGCCTCTTGAGACAAGAGCAAAAAGATAGGCACCTGTTGATGATGAAGATTGCTGTTAAGATGCTTGTGTTCCATTTTCAGTCCTTTTGCTACTTTCTAGAATGACTTCAGGAAAGTTTTGAGACATGTTTTACAGTATACAAAACCATTCTGGATGCCTATATGTGTGTAGCCATAAATACCAGCAAGCTTAAGGATTCATATACAGAACAGCTTTGATCCACTCAAAGTAGCAACTTCATTCTAAGGTTAATTTTTTTCCTTCCGAGAAGATTAATCTGTTATCTGAATATGAGGAAGGCAAGTTCTGTGAATTATTTCTTTTACTGTAGTTTTTATTTTGAAATGTAGACCCCACTATTGACCTGACCAATCTGATGTTGAAAAGGCCCAAAACAGTCAGAGGGTTTTACAAAATGATTCCTGTTATATAATTGAAACACAGTGAAAGAGCAATTGTGTACAGCACAAGAAGAATGACTTTGTATTTTATTTCCATGGTTCTATTTCAAAATATATGAGGCCCTTTGTGTAACAGAAATGCCTCTGAGTTTTACTGAATTCCCTTTCCTGTTCTCCAGTCTCGCTGTTCATGTGTTCTGAAGTACTGTTTGGCCCAGCATTTGAACATGAGAGATTTAGATACTAGTCTGAATGAAACCCTGGATCTGAACACGCTAATGCTTTCTAAAAATTTGCACCTGCATTTTGACTGCCTTTTGGGTTTCTTTTTAGATAAATTCAATATCAGCCCTACCAAGATTGCCCCCTCTGCTACAGCACAGACATGTACTCTTATCTGTGAAAAACCAAACTCAATTTATTGTGCATTTCTTAGTTTTGCATATGTCCATGTTTTAAGTGTGATAGCAGTTCTAAACTTGAGAATTGCTGAGACTTAACTGGGGAACCGGTGTGTCTCTGTGTGTGGATCTGTACTGTGCTTGCAATCACCCACATGCTCACCCCCATATGACTGAATATGCACGTATACTTACTGTATATAGTATATAGTGATTGCGAAGGTGTTATAGTTCTAGAATAAGTACTATGTATTTTAAATTTGTGCTAAATTAAGTCGGTAGAGTCTGTAATTCATCAAAGAAATTCTGTAATAAATCTGTTCCTCATGTTTCCTAATAAGGTGTTATTTGTTTACCATATTGCATTGGAGAATGTAATCCTGTAATAGATCAGATTTGTAAATACAAAGTAGGATGTTTATTGAGAAAGAATCAATGTTGACTGTCCCCAGCAGCAGTACCTCTAATGTGGCCTTCCTGGGAGGGTGAAAATGGCAGCTGAATCTATTAATTTCTACTGTCAGGTAAATGAACTGTAACTGTAACCTCTCACAGCTGAGGAATGGTCAAGTAGGTAAGTTTCTCAGGTGATTGCTTCTGAATAGTGCTTCATACTTCTTTGTTGTCAGAAAGAGGAGTAACTGTTTGCTTCATTTCCATAACAGAGAATCAAGGATGCTGGTTTTTCTGTAGGAAGCTGGTTTTCTGTGCATATAGTTCTGTTATTTTCAGGGAATTCAGTGAGTGTGGTGAAGAAACTTCATTTCATGTAGCAAGTTTACTCTAATATCCTCTGTATTATCTTAGCATCCAGACAGCATTTAGATACTGGACTATTGGCTTGTTTAGGGCTGTTTATTCTCCACAAGTCCCTCTCCATCTGTTTCCCTTCCTCACATCTACCGTATTTTCATTGTACCAGAATCTTAAAGGTGCTGAAAATATTCGAAATTTTAGGTTTGGAGGGTTCTTCCTTGTCTTAAAAGTAAAACAAAAACCAAACAAACAAGAACCCCCCCCCCCCCAAAATTGAAGATGTCTGCTCATTTCCCAGTCTACAGAATTGACATCCTTACATATAATGAATTATGGGGCTGTAAAAGAAAAGAGCTCAGGTTCAGTGGGAAGTAAAGAAAGGAGGACAGATAGGAGTAGATGGAATGGAGTGAGGGAATAAGGATTAGAATCATGTATTAAAACTACATGCAGTATTGTTTTAGCCAATCCCCTATCCCTAAAAAGTAGGTAATTCTGTGAATTTCTTTGAGCATAAATAAATTTTATTTTCCTAGTTATAAAAGGATTTTTAAATGCAGATATGCTTTATAAAGACCATTCCAGGAATGAACAAATTACATGTTTTAAAAGTTGCTCATGTCTATGTTTATTGGAAGAAAATTTGTTGCTGTTTATGACTGCAGCATGAAAAAGCCTGGAAGGTCAAATCAATGCATCTGTAAAAAATAATTAAAAAGTAATAAAGGAGGTGTAGCTGTGGTAAGTAGATTCCTTTCTGACACCTGGTGGTTAAAGATGAGAACAACATGGGGAAATAATGGAGGAGGAAACAAAGACTTATAGGAAAAGGGAATATGGAAAACGATGGGACCAAGAGCTACCATGCTGGAAGAAAACATTAAGGAACTCTCACTATTATGAAATGTAATGAATCGGCTCAATTATAAGTTTATGATTTCCTTTATGCTACAGGGTGAGGTACATCTCAAGAGAGGTAGATTGCACTCAAGTTTTCCAGCTTTTGTTCTCTAATTACTTTAAAATTGTCTTAACATTATTTTGCATGTTTCCACATACCGACTTTAATATGTAAGGCTTTTTACAAAAATGAGGTCCTGACCAGAAGTGGCTATATAGGTCATTTAACTTCAAAGCTTCTACTTTCTACTTGAAGTTTTGAGGTCATGGCAGAGAAGGTTACTAAATTGCTTATGTAAAGTTGAGGAGTAACCCATCTATTTGAGGTGTAAGTTATGGAGATTTCTGTGGGAAAGGTTTTCATATAAGATTTTATTTAAAATTATTCAAGTAATTAAGTTGTTTTATTACCGGAGAAGAAAAGGAAATTCTTGCACAGCACAGTTTTGAGCACAAATAGAATAATACTGCATAATATTTGAATGTGTATACTTGCTTTTCACAACTGGATACAGAATGCTGTATCCAGTATTCCCAGGGATGTAGCTTGAATTTTTTCAGGTCACCAGATTTACCAGTGAATGTTTGTACCTTTTCTTTTAGAAATGATCGTGAACAGTGCAGCTTTCAATATGACAACAAAGATTTTCGTGAGCATGTATTGTGTCTGTTTATAAACATTATTGCTGCTCTGTTTTCAGACAAATTCTGCGTGATGATAAAACTGAACATATATTCAGCATTTCCATAAATTACATAGGTTGTCCAAGACATCAAAATTTTATTTCATGTTTGATTTTCTATGCATTAAGGAAAAGCATGCATGCTGTAGTGTTATTTTCTTTGCAAAACAGTGAAGCATGCCTCTTACTTTATTTATCATTAGGAATATTTTGTATGTTTTATATCTACCACGTGGTGGCATATGTCATCTGTCATATATGTGAGCAGTGTCTTTCACTGTTATTGTACAGTTTGTAATTTTTTTTTAAAAAATGCATGTTTTGGAAACAAAAAGCAAAAGAAGGAATTCTTGGAAGTGTTCCTACCCCAAACTTCTGTCTTCTAATCCGATTGTATGGAATGAATTTCTCAGAAGAATCTAAGCTTTCTGATCTGCTTTGGTCTCCTTGCCTTAACAAACAGCATGAGAATACAGTAATGAGTAAACATGGTTGTTATTTCCAATTGAAAATCTTGAGGAATGAACAAAATAAATTATTTTATCATTCTGTATACATATCTGCATACATATCAAGCTGAGAGCTTTAAAGAAATATTTGCAAGTTTGTTTTCGTAGTGTTACTACATGTGGCCCAAGGAATGTCCATGGACTTTTTTACATGGTGGGAATTTTTTTAAGTACTTGCTATTTGATTTTGATTTGGTTTGATAGACAGTGCTAATGTGTAGCAGCACTTCAGAAATTAGGCAGTTCACAAGCAGTTGATAATGCAAGACAAAATGATATAAGCAGGACCTGAAAATAGCGACTGAGTTATTTGTTTGTAGTAATGAATAAAAAGCATGCAGTCCGCCAGACTCCCTCCTAGCATATATAATTCAGGACCGTAAAATATAAAGTCCCTGTGTGAAGCTTAAATACAATCTTACTTATGCTTTTTTCTCTAGCTCACCTAAACGTTTACAAGGAGGGACCACCAGGTGGGTGGAACAGTGTATGAACAATGTTGTCCGTCTGTATCTAGTCTTTGGTCTCTTTTGTTACCATAAAGGTAGTATTTACCTGTCCTTGATGGAGTAGAAATGGTAAGTGCAGAGTCTGCTATACGTGTTTAGTTCATTGTTTAGAACTAAAAATTTGATAAAAACTATAGAAGTTCTATAATAAATCAGAAACTGTTTTAAGAATTCTAGCTTATGTTACTTCAGTTTCAGTGTCTGCCATCCCACTAAAGTGAGTTAGTTTCTTTGACTTTCAGATCCATCTCACAGTGCTGAGTGTAAAATTTTACAAAGTTAAGATTTGAAGTCTATTAGAAGAACATCACAATTGAGAACTGGTGTATTACTTTCTCTTCCTTTTTTTCCCCCGCTCATTTATCTTGTCTGTGAGCAGACTCCAGGTAGATGTAACCAATTTTAGAGCTAATCTAATTTGCCTAATAATTAGACTCATTATAATCTGGCAGTGTTTATTCTGAAAATCTTTGAAGCAAAGACTGTAGTGAAAATTGAGCTAGTGAAGTTCTTTCTGAGTGGGTGGGCTGTGGTCCTTCATTCTGAGGTGTATGTTACGTACAACTGAGGTAAATTGCTGAATTTAAGCAAAAAGACAAGGTGAAGCAAATTAATAAATGATGAGAAATATTGTGGCAATATACTTTTACTGATTTGAATAAATATTGAATATAAATAGTGGGAACAGAAGCTCTTTGTACGAGAAATAAATTTGCACTGTTTACTAGTGTAATACTAGTCAGTTTGGGAGAATTAAATTGATGATAGCTTTTTACTTTTCCATAACTGATGTAGTTGGTCATACACTGATCCTTATTCAAAACAGGAGCACATTTAAGACTGCCAAAAAATACAGTAAAATCTCACTGAAAACTGTGTGAGGGCTAATTAAATAGTAACTGATAATGCCATTAGTAATCATAAAATCACAGAATGTTAAGGGGTTGGAATGGACCTTAAAGATCATCCAGTCCCAACCCCCCCTACCATGGGCAGGGACACTTCCCAGTAATAAATCAGTAGGGATGTCTTTTGAAGGAAAAGGAGATTTAATTGAGCTTTAAGAGAAAGCATGAACTATGTTAGCCTGATTTTTGAAAGTTTATTTCAGTTATAGCCCCTGCTGCATCCTTCTGTGTTTTCTTGCTCAGTTTTGTATCCACCAAGAACAGGACACACAAAGTCTTGGCTGTTGGTGGATTTCAAGCCTAAGAAACATATTTTGAAAAAACTCTCATGACTTGGAAGCTCCTTTTAAGCAGCTCTTTTGAATGATGGAATTATAGAATCATAGAATGATTTGGGTTGGAAGGGATCTTAAAGTTCATTTAGTCCCAACTGCCCTGCTGTGGGCAGGGACACCTCCCAGTAGACCAAGTTGCTCAGTGTCCCATCTAACCTGGCCTTGAGCACTGCCAGGGATGGGGAATTATTGTCAAAATGTGTAATAACTAAATGAGGCTGAGTTGGAACTCATTTTTAAAAATATTTTTTTGATAGAATTCCTGTTTTTTCTAAAATAACTTGTCACTTCTGCAATTGTTTGCTGAAGTAACTGACGTTAGCTGAATAAGGCATGTTTCAAAGCATTAGTATTTTTCTGTGTATATTTATTCATTAAGTAGTTTCCTGTTTTCATGCTTTTCATAGAATTACAGAATAGCAATCTGCTGACTTAAAACTTTGTAAGGATTAAGATTTGGCGTTTGGGGTTTTTTTCTTGATCCTTTTTTGTAGTTGAGTTAGTCTTACAAGACTTATAAACAAACCTTATGACCAGAATAAACTCTTGATGCATTATGTCACTGAAGAACAAATTAGTCCTTAATTCTACCATGAAACACCATTTAGATGATGATGCAAGTGGACATCATATTAGAAGAAATAAATCCAAAGGAGTTTGAAGCTCTCTTATTTCCTTTGAAGTTTCATAATGGGAGTCCAGTCATGTTTGTTACAGCTTCATGGATACTTCTTAGAAAGTAAGACAGTGTTAAGACTGTTTTGCATTCATTAAAGTAACTGATATTAGAACTTGTTAGAATTGCTCTGTGCATACATACCATCAATGATCTTAGGTTAGTAAAGTTATATTGTCTATATAGTCTGTCATTAAGTGGACTTGTGGGCAGTCTGGTCTGAGAGACAGTTCAATTGCTAGCATTTCCCATTTTCCTCACATCCTCGTTTTGGCCTAGACCTTAATGTTATTCGATACCACCTCACTTCATTGCTAGGGGTGGGGGGAAAGGGACTCTCTTTGCCTTCTGAGAAGGGCATGGCTTCTGGTTGAAAAAATGTGGCAGGAGAGGAGAAACTGCCATTGTTATTGTTTTGGGGTCTGTGGTAAGCCTTTTTGCATCTGAATAACCCTGTCTTTTCTATACTTTCGTTATTATGATTGTTGCTGTTACTGTTTGTTTTCTTATCTCATTGCTATTCCATTGCTAATTCTTCTTATCTCAGCCCACGATCTTCACTTTTTCTGCCTCTGGTTCTCAGCTCCATCCTGCCTCAGCAGGAAGGGGAAGGGGAAGCAAGAGAGCACTGTGTGGTTTGGGAGAGTCTTAGTGGGGGGCACTGAATTGTGGAGTAACATTCCTAAGCCATGACTGCTCTCTCAAAGTGGGCCCTTCCTCACAGGACTCTGGTGGTGGTGCAGAGGTCCTAGAAGCACTTAAGTATTTAGAGTTATTGGCCACTTGTGTAATTTACTGCCTGCTGAGAGACCAGGCAAATTATATTATATTATGTTTACCTATCCTGTAAAAATCTCATATTTTTTCCCTCCATTCCAATTAAATAAGTAAACAACATTTGAGAATCGTTTGTGGAATAGCAAAAGAAAATATTACCACTCATCTCGTTCCTAAAAAGGTGGAGTTCTGGGCTGAAGGACTTCTGGCCTACGCCATTTCTTCAACACAGTAAACAATAGTGATCATACAGACGCATGGTTCACATTTTGAAGATCATCTGAATTTGTAACTGAAAAGTTTAGAGATGTAATTATTTTGTAATTCTGTGTTTTAAAATAAGCCAACTCAAACAAAACCCTCCATTCAATATCCTTAGCACTTTATTATCCTAGCTCAACTTTTTCTGTAGAAACCATAGACCCAAACAGGCCCACAGAAGTTACGAGTGTGTTGCCTGGAGACTATTTTTGTCCTAGAAAGCCAGGAAAAATGATAAAGCTGAACAATAGGGGCAGTAAATACTGATGGACTTGCTCATACTCAGATATCAAGGGCCTAATAAAACTAGAATATGCTGCTATTTTAGATACTTAGGTTTTATGATAATTAAGGGTAGATTTGAGCAGTCCCGTGTTACACATTTTATTTGCAAGATTAGCTTTCAGAGCAAATATTTTAGAAAACATAGTGGTTTAAAAATTAGCCCAATATATTGAATACATCTTCCTTTTTTTCCAAATTATTCTGTGTTAAAGCTTAAAACTCATAAAGTACAGTAACTATTAAAAAATATATACTTTTAATATAACTTAATCAGGATAAGAAATCTTTCTATATTGCATTAGCTTTTTCTCCATATGCAAGTTCGGTATCTATCAAATTTTGGGTTCCAGGTACTTTTTTTTTTTAATTGCTATTCAAGAGAATATGAATAAAACCTTCTCCTGTCATACCTGTACACCCCTAATGTTCTGTAGTGTATTTGTACTCTCTTTGCTCTAGCAGATGTTGGTGTATAAATGGTTGTAGGATTTGTCTACTGTTTCGCAGTGTGTGATACTCAATTGTTTCACACAGTAGATGTCTGTGATTCTATAATGAATTCCATGTCTACCACCTTAGAGTATTTTAAGACCTTTTTCACCTCATACTTATTCACCCATTTTTAATTGTTTAGTTTTGCTTCTTCAGCTTTTCCATTTTGCTTCAACAATAATTCTTTTATCTCTTTGCATACTGTGAAATTACAGGATACAGTTACTTCCTCTTTCCAGTGGGTATTTTGTTAAAACACAATTTTATTTCCTTCTTGCAGCACATTACTTGGGTAGATGTTAATTCCATGTTTTAACTGGAGCATTTCAAATTTGTAATACTTAAAGAAAATATTATCGTTTCCTGAGGTACTGGTATAATTTTAGTCAATGCTATCTTTATATGATTCTTATTGACAACATACTTTAAAATCATGAAGTACACTGATATCAAATATGACAGTTAAGGAAGGTTATGCTATTTGCACTGCTTCTGTCTTTGCAATGTTCAATGCTATAATAATTTTTTTAAAATCAGATAAGATACTAATTATAATTACTTTTTTCCTGCAGTTACGTGTAGGCAGAACCAAATATAGTATGACTGGCAGTAAAGTTATGATACTTTCTAATGTTGACTGTATCAATGGGTGGCAGAACAGGATATGAGTCTAGTTCATCGCTTCAGAAATCGTTTTATTTTTTCCCAAGCACCTTATAAGAACATACAGCTGAACAAGGAAATGTAAAATGTGTATGTTACTATCAAATAACATTTAGCAAGCTATTTGTTAGGGAAAAGGTAAGACAAAAAACTGTATTAAAATAAAAATATAAATGAAAAATTAATGAGATAACAAGTTCACACCCAGAATAAAAGAACAATATATCTGTATCCAGAAATTCATGAATTATAGTTTGACTTCAGGAAAAAAAAGAAAAAGGTTTCTAATGGAGTACAAAATTGCCACCCAGTGGAAGCAGCTAATTTTATATTTTCTCAAATCTCCTCCTTCAGATCTTCAAGAAACTAGAAATCTAATTTATTGTCACTAGAATATATATTTACTCATTATTCTTGATTCTTTTGTTTTAATTATAGTTATATTTACCTATAGTAAAAAATAATGTTTCAAACAAAGAGTACCAAAAAAGAGGACAGTGATGATCTTACAAGATCCCTTCCAACCTGAGCTGTTCAGCAGGTCTGTGATTAGAAGCTCTTTTTCCATGTCAGTCTTGAATGTTCTTAAGGTAAGGGAGCACAAGGAAGTGAGAGGTTATACGGTTCAGTTGGAAACTTTTATCTCATCTGGATCTGAGAGCTGTCCACATATATTCATGTGTCTTTAATAAGGCTGGATGGGTTACAGTGATTATGTATGAATCAGGCTGGCTACACATAGAGCCATATCAGATCTATTAAACTGTGGCATTGTTAATTTTTAACCTATACAAATCACTCATTGATATGTTGGTATTTCTGGATTGCTCTGTAATCTGTGTGAGTTAAATGGAATTTGAGAACTCAGTAGTTTATAAAGCCTGACCTATATTTTGTTCCAAATACAGTTCCTTCTGTTAACATGTCATTATTGTTTACTTTGCTGCTGTGATTTTACCAGTCTAAGCAGCATCCCAACACCATTGCATAGTTAAACTTTATTATTCTGTTGCCAATATGTTAACAGATTTTTGGAGTTATTGGAATGCAATTATTCTTTCTAGTCAGATTCTTCACAGTTTTAATGATTCAAATTGCCATCTCTGTGTGCAGGATATTTTCTTAAGAAGTTAACTATCCATGTAGAATTATACTAAAGAAAGGTGACTTCACAAAACATAGAAAAGGAGTGGACATAGTTACTTTATGTAATGCAAAACTATAAACCAGAGTGTGATTTCTTTTTCATTATAATGTCTTGCACAGAAAAATAAGTGTTTACTTGAGAAGAATTAAAAGGGTACTTTGCTGGGTGTCAGCTTCTATCCAGTAGATACTGTCTTCTAGTTAAAAGGAATATAATGGTAAAAAGAATGAAAAGAAGCTTATGCTCTAGTATGTCAGTTTATATCATAGTAGATAATCTATTAAATATGTTACAGTATGTCAATTTATGATGCACTTGCTTTTATGCAGTAGCAGTGTTTTAAGTAATTAATTAGGAGTATTAATTCTTATAATCTAGTACTTTATAAGCATATTTTTAAGGCATAAGTAAACAATAAAAGAATTGCTGTTCTGTATCTTACATCTGCTTTAGAACAAGATTTAAACAAAACAATTTCTAGAACTTATTTCAGAGCTCTCAAGTAGAAGTAATGAAAAACATGTGCCAAATTAAATACCTTTAAATGGTGGTATCTTGCAGAATGCCTGTCACAAAAATGACATACACTTAATATTTAAAAGATTTCTTAACTTTATGCTGTATTAGATTTCATTCATGGAGGTTCTTCCATCTTTCTCTGACTGCACAAACATTTGTGGCAAAATAAAAAAATCAGCAGCAGAAGGCTGGGAATGGGTAGACATGGTGAAAAATCTGCTTCTGGTGCTAGTGCAGCTCTATGTCAGCATATGTGAATTATGACTCTCTTACCCAAATCCCAAAGAATTTTAAGCATGTGGCAATCCTACATAGAAAGTCGACCTTTTGTTAAGATAGAGTTGTATCCTTCTGTTAGCCAAACTAAGAACTGATTGTTAACAGCATTTTCAAAGCCTGTTGTTTGCTTCAGTTATCATGTGACCTTAAAGAGCTAAACTTCAAGTCAGGATGTTCGTAAGGTTCATGCCCTGCAAACTGAGTGCTTAAGCAGCTGAGGTGACAGAAGGGTCATAACTTTTTCTGGGGACCTGAGGCAACAGTTTTTTAAGTCCTGTTTAGGTGAATGGATATGCAGAGCCCATGTCCAGAGGGATTATCAACCAGTCAAAGGAATTAACAGCAGAAAATTTAAAAGTTTGTAGACCTAACCGGTTGTGATTCCAGCAGAGCAGTCAGGCAATTTTCTCTTGCTGGAAAGTTCTAAGTAGAGACCTGTTAGAGAGAAAGGAGAAGTTTAGATAGATACTATTACTAGCTGGAATCACCCAAGGTTTTTATTTTGTGCATTGTAAAATATCAATCCCTTTTTCTTCTGACTTTGTATATCAATTCAGCTGCTTGCACATAGCTTCACCTGTGTTTGAAAAAAATAGGTTTACATTGAAAGCTTCGATGTCACGCAGATTTCAGGGTGATGATGAGGTTATCTTTTCTTTCCTCTTTCCTCCATGTGCTCTGAAGAGAAAAAAGAAAAAAAAACCTGAAAAACAAAGCACCTAAGCATTGGAATATTTTACTGCTCTGGTGCTTCGGTGCATGCTTTGATACTTTAATGTTCTACTGCTGAACAGACCATACAAACTCCTTAGTGTTAGAGAACATTGACAGTAAAATTTAAATTCTTTGGACTATTTTTAATCCTTGTTTAAATTAGGATTTAATTCCTCTTTTAGTTGAGGAAGCAGAAGTCAAGCCAGGGAACTAGAAATACACTTCTGAATTTTTAATTTGGAAGCAGACAGAAGTGGGACTTTGATCATCTAAGAATGAACTCCAGTTGCTTGTTTAGGAGGGCTGTAGTTTCTGGGCCAATGTGTTATAGAAGACAGGCTTCTCTTAAACCATTACACCAGTATATCAGAAGTGCTTCTCTTTCTTCATCTGGCCAAACCAATGGATTGAGGGGAGCCAAAACATGAGACCCAGGTTCTAGAGATCCATTTGGTGAATCTACATCTTAACATTACAGCCATCACTAAACCTGCATAATCAACACCCAGCCTCCTCGTTTTTTCACTGCTGATTTGAATTTCTCTGGCTTTAGGTTTCATGCTTTTAATTATCATACCTTTGGATTTTGTTATATTCTCACTAAATGAAAGAGCTATCCTGTATCCTATTCACAGTATCCTGTGAAGATAAAACTCTGTAATTAATCTTAATCTGATAGAATTTAGACAAAGAATTCTTTGTATCTCTTGCTGTTGGGTACCTTTCCAGGTCTTCATTTGCATTTGTGATTGCTATTTTATCCAATTTGACTGTGTATAGTGATTGTATGTTTTCAGTTCCATTTAAATTGTTATATTTAATGCATGTTATTTTGTAATTTGGGGGGGGTGCATTCACGTGTATGTCATAATATTCTATCAGTTCTACATTTATCTGCAGAACTAAGCCAAACTAAAGTTTCTTGTTGTTATTTCAGTCTACCATATCTTCCCACAGTTTTCCCCTCTCAGCATGGAAGACCTCTTTTCTTTATCCTCTTCTCTCAGGAACACCATGGAAAATCTGGTCATGTGGTCATAGAAAAAAATGCTAATTACTGTGTTCAGATTTTCTTTTCCATCACCACTGTAAAAGGTCATTTATTTGAGAGCCTACATCTGCCTTCTGGACTCAGTAGTGTTGTATGAAATATACTACGCTGAAGATGGCACATTGTTTTCTGACTCGAATGTACTTTTTATTTTTACAGAGTACCAAGCTGCCATTTTGCATTTAAAGAGGGAACACAAAGAAGAAATTGAAACATTAAAGGTATACTTCTGTAATGATTTTTTGCTTTCCCTGACTCTAGTGCATTTTACAGATTTAAGTAGTGCAAACATACTTTCCATCAAATGTTAAGAATTAATTGTTTCTTTCTAGAAGTTGTGTTCAGTTGACTGCCAACTCAGCTAAAATTGATCTTAATCTATAAAATCTATACAAACACTCATATATGATGGGAAAAAGCAGTTTTACATGTTTCCTCTTTATAGTTTTCCTTATTGCTGTGCTCCTAAATTCTTCCCTCTAACTCAGCAGTGCAGTACTTCTACATTGGTACTGGCATTTAACTACTCACTCTTTCTCAGTGAAACATAGTTCTGTAGAAACAGTTTTCTGTGATTTTAGAATGAAAAATAAGCATTTGTGAGACTGTCTGAAGTTTTGCATTGAGCACTCTGTACTGATGTTTCCTTTTTTAAAGTGTAAACTCGACCAACTAATTGTCAAAATCAGAAATAACACAGCTTAGTTTTTAAACTCAGTTTCCTTTGGCATGCTTGACTTTGCTAAGCAAAGTGAAATATTACAAGGAAGTGTTTTTATCATAAAAGCAGGAACTTAGATGGCAGTATAAGTGAATTTGATGAACACCCCTGGTTTAAAATTAATAGCATCTTCCTTTTCTCACCAGTTACAATATATTCTTGAGCATAGCTGCACAGTGTTCTAATACAGGCCCATATGCTAAATCCTTAGTATACAGGTCATCAGTTACAAAACATTCTATATTTCCTTTGTCATCATTAAGGCAAATAGAATAGAAAATAAACATTTAATAACACAGAGATTCTGATAATTGAGCACACTGATACAGTGCCTGTGTCAGCAGATCACATAGAGTAATCATCAGACTAGCACAAGTACAGTATTTGTATTACACAGAGTGTTTATGTTTTTGTGCCTGCACAAGGACCAGGACCTAATGGACATAAAACCTATGAAGTTGAGAAAGCTCAGTGAGGTCTTTGAGTAGGCAGGCGTGGAATGAAGGTAGCAGCTTGTGGAGTGTGCAGCATCTCTTAAAATTCAGCACAGGGAAATGCAAGCTAGCACTAAAGTAAATACAACAGTAGCATACAATAAATATTATCAGTAATAACTGTTAAAAAGAAGAGTGTTACTTTCTCACACAAGAACAGTGGATGGATCCAAGGGGGATTTATTCATTTTGAGAGGGTATTTCATAGAATACATAGTCTCAGTGATAGAGTAAACTGTGTGCTTCTCCAGCAACCCTGGAAACAATAGCAGCAGAAGAGACAGGTGTTGGCAGGCATCCATGAAAAATCACACATCTCTCCCATGACACCTTTCATGAAAATAGTGTTCCTCCTGAATATTTTGTCTTCCATAAAAGTACATTTGAAAAACACAAGAGGACAAGTAGATGCTGTGATTTGCTGCTCATACCTTTGAATGACATAAACATTCACTTTATCTGGGTTATTTGAGTTTTTCTCAAATATCATGTCTTATTGATAATTGTGTTTATATGTTGTCTTGTTTAGTAGTAAGGAAATTGTGAGTGGGTTGTTTCCAGAAGTGTGAAATCCTGATGTAACGTTCAACACTATAAAATCTCACCATTCTATATATGTATGTAAATACAATTAGAAAAGAGATAACATGCAAATATCTGCTGTCAATAATTAGTAGAAAATTTATGGAGTTTTAGCAGCTATGTCCTACAGATCGTGTTCGTCTTCTTATATTGCAGTTATTTGGCAATTATTTTCATATTGGAAACTACACTGTGTAGTTTCAAAGGCAAATTACAAGAGGTGATGTGAATGTTTTGTAGGCCTTCAGGTAACAGCAGTGAAGTGAAAGGTCTGCATCGTGATGATCAGAAAAATAATTTATTAAGAGAAAGAATACCTGTGTTTGTTGTATATGAGACATAATTCTAACAGATTTTTTAATTTGCATTTTGGAGTTACTCATAAGTTAATGGAGACTGTGCACTGTGTTTGTAAGTTTGTAAGATTGATCATTCCTGAGATACAAAGTGATCTTTCATTTTACAATATAGATAGACATAAAAACTTCCTGTACCAAAGACCAGTTGAATATCCTGTCCCCAGCAGTGACCAGCAGTGGGTGCTTAGAAAATATATAGAAGAAATGCTGACTGAAACAGTAATGTCTTCTTCCTGTAGAGTGCTTTTTGTTTTGATTGGGGTTTTCTTTTGGCAATTCTGAGTGTCTTCATTGTCTCTTCCTTGTTGCTTCTACTTCCACTGCCTTCATGCCCCTTCCTCATCACTGTGCTGCTTGATTTTTGGACCTCAGCGCAGCCTGGTGTAAGGCATCAGGTTCATAAAAGATGCATAGAGACCAAATTACTGAGAAATGTTGCCCTAGTGTACCATTTCCAGCAATCAGTGTTTGTAAGGGTTTCCTGAAACAGTCTGCACACAGGTTTTGGTATATAGTACTGATTGTAGTGCATATGCTTCCATGACTTCTGCTATGCCAACTGAGTAGTGTTCCTTGTCTTTTTCTGTATGTCCTTGGCAATGAATTCCTTATACTAGAATGGGATCTGCCATAGATGCATAGGTTATTTTGAAGCTCTTTATTCGTTTGGAACATGGAGAATGCCGTGTGAAAATTTCTATATCATAGAATGGTTTAGGTTGGATGGGACATTAAAAGTCATCTGGTTCAAACCTCTTGCCATGGCATGGACACCTTTCACAAGACCAGATTGCTCCAGGCCCCATCCAGCCTGACCTTGAACACTTCCAGAGATGGGGCATCCACAACTTCTCTAAGCAGCCTGTTCCAGTGCCTCACCACTGTCACAAGTAGAGAATTTCTTCCCAATATCTAAACTAAACCTACTCTCTTTCAGTTTGAAGCCACTATGTCCCTCATCCTAGCACTATGGGCCCTTGTAAAAAGTGGAAGGCTGCTGTAAGGTCTCCCCAGAGCCTTCCCTTCTCCAAGCTGAACAATCTCAGCTCTCTCAGTCTGTCTTCATAGGAGAGGTGCTCCAGCCCTCTTTCATCATCATGGCCCTGTTTTGGACTTGCTTTAGCAGGTCCGCATCCTTCTTATGTTGGGGACCCCAGGGCTGGATGCAGTACTCCAGGTAGGGCTCTCACGAGAGTGGAGTAGATGGGGAGAATCCCCTCCCTCATCCTGCTGGTCACACTTCTTTTCATGCAGCCCAGGATACAGTTGGCTTTCTGGGCTGCAAGTGCACATTGCTGGGTCGTGTTGAGCTATTTGTCCACCAACACCCTGAAGCCCTTCTCCTCGGGGCTGGTCTCGATCCATTCTCCACCCAACTTGTATCCATGTTTGGGATTGCCCTGACCAAGGTGTAGCACCTTGCACTTGGCCTTGTTGAATTTCATGAGGTTCACAGATCCACTTCTCAAGCCTGTCAAGATCCCTCTGGATGGCCCATCCCTTCCCTCCAGCGTGTCGACCACATCACACAGCTTGGTGTCACCAGCAAACTTAGCTGAGGGTGCACTTGATCCCACTGTCCGTGTCACTGACAAAGATGTTAAACAGTGCTGGTCCCAATAGTGACCCCTGAGGAACACCATTAGTCACTGATCTCCACTTGGACATGAGCTGTTGACCACAACTCTTTGAGTGCGACCATCCAGCTAATTTCTTATCCACCAAGTGGTCCAACCTGTCAAATCCATGTATGTTCAATATAGATACAAGGTGGTTGTGCGGGACATGGTCAAGAGCTTTGCGGAAGTGCAGGTAGATGATGTCTGTTGCTTTTGCTGTATCCACTGCTTCTGTAACCCTGTCATAGAAGGCCAGCAAATTTGTCAGTCACAATTTTCCCTGTTGGCTATCACAAAATTCCCTGTTGGGTATCACCAATCAGCTCCTTATTTTTTATGTGCCATAGCATAGTTTCCAGGAGGAAACTATTATTTTCCATAATCTTGCCAGGCACAGATGTGAGACTGATTGGCCTGTAGTTCCCTGAGTCTTTTTTTTTCCTTTTTAAAAATGTGTGTTATGCTTCCCTTTTTTCAGTCCATGGAAACTTCACCGGGCTGTCGCGACTTCTTAAATATGATGGATAGTGGCTTAGCCACTTCCTCTGCCAGGTCCCTCAGGATCTGCAGCTGCATCTCATCAGGTCCCATGGACTTGCGCACTGTCAGGTTGCTTAGATGGTTTCAAACATGATCTCCTACAGCAGGCGGTTCTTCATTTTCCCAGTTACTGCCTTTGCCTTCTGCAATTTGGGCATTGTGGCTGGAACACTTGCTGGTGTTCCAGAGCAAAAGAGTTGTTGAGGACTTCAGCCTTCTCCATATCCCAGGTAACCAAGTCTCCTGTTTCTTCCCAGAGAAGGCCCACATTTTCCCTAGTCTTCTTTCTTTTATCACCGATGTACCTATAGAAGCTTTTCTTGTTGTCTCTAATGACTGTGGCCAGATTTAATTCTATCTTTCCTTACCAGATCCCTGTTGGCTTGAACAGTCCCTTTACAGGAATTGTCCAAGTAAGCTCTGTAGGAGCCACCCTTGGTAGGCTTCCATTTTGTATTTGAGTTTGTCCAGGAGCTCCTTGTTCATTCACGCAAGACTCCTGACATTTTTGCTTGACTTACTCTTTATTGGGATGCATCGCTTCTGAGGTTGAAGGAGGAGATCCTTGAATATCGACCCACTTTCCTCAGCCCCCCTTCCCTCCAGAGCTTTATCCTACGGTACTCTACCAGGCAGGTTTCTGAAGAGGCCAAAGTCTGCTCTCCCGAAATCCAAGATAGTGAGCTTGCTGTATGCCCTCCTTGCTACCCTAAGAATCTTAAACATCACCATTTCATGGTCGCTGCATTCCAATCTTCCCTTGAGCTTCAGATTCTCCAAGAGCCCCTCCTTGTTCATGAGAACAAGGTCCAGCATAGCACCTCTCCTCATTGACTCCCCTATGACTTGGAGAAGGAACTTACCATCGACTCATTCCAGGAACCTCTGGAGTTGCTTGTGTCCTGCTGTCTTGTCCCTCCAGCACAGGGACAACACAGTTATCAGGGTGATTGAAGTCCCCCATGAGGACTGGGGTTTATGAACAGGGCTTGTGAGCAGACAGGCTGCTCCTATCTGTCTGTAGAGGGCCTTATTTGCTCAGTATTCCTGGTCTGGTGTCCTGTAGCAGACCCGCACTATAATGTCACCTGTCCCTGCCCTCCCTTTATTTCTGATCCGTAAGATTTCGGTTGGCTCCTCATCCATCCCCAGGCTGAGCTTCATGCCCTCCAACTGGTCATTGACATAGAGGATAACACCGCCTCCTTGTCTCCCTAAAGAGGTGAGGGCTACCTCCCCTGCTTGTTCTTCCTAAGAGCCTGTATCCTTCCGTTCCCGACACTGTAGTCATAGGGGTCATCCCAGCACATATCCAAGATGCCAATAAGATGGAATGCCCTACACACGTGCACGTCTCTGAACTCTTGTTCATTTCCCGTGCTACCTGTAGAGTCATTTAAGTTGGGCCTCCAGTGAAGCTGACTTGCTGGCTGGAGTGGCTGGAATTCCTTTGTGCTGCTCTTAAGGTGCTCTTCTGCTGAGCTGTGACCCCTCTCCAAGCTGTGGACATCAAACTGGTACATGTGGGATGATTTGAGGTTCCCCTCTCCCAGCAACTTTAGTCTAAAGCCCTGTTCACCAGCTTGGCAAGCCTATGGCTTTTCCCCTTCTCTGAAAGATGGACCCCATCAGCCCGTATATAATGCAGACTAATAATCTAAACAACATATAGGCTGAAAATATTGAATTCCTATATTCCTGATATGTCCTATGTCCAAAGAGGGTCAGCACTAAATTATTCATTTTGTGAAGATAGTGCCCAATCTTACTGCAGCATGTTATTTTCAATAGTGTGTGAAATCTGAGAGTTAGATACTGCTACACAGTCTTGCTGCTTTAGTAAATCACCAATTGTTGGTTCTGCTTCTAAGTTTTAGTAGTTTTCTAAATGAAAGGGTGTACTTTCAAACTTCTTTTTCCCTATTTTTATAGCTTATTTACTTTAGAGTCTCTTTATTCTGTGTCCCTGATGTTCTAACATTTTAAAGAACATTTTTTTCTCTGCATCTCTATTCTCATCCCTTACTCTTTTGTTTTTAATTTAAAAGGAATTTTTCTTGGGTTTTTTGATTCATTTAAATACCATTGCTTTAACCTGAAATTGCTGCAGTCTGTAATATTTAAATATAACAGCAAAGTTCATTCTTTATGTCACCAGCATTTGCACTGGAATGGAATGCATTAGAGAAGACTAAACTTTTTCTGTATACTGTCTTTCTTGTAGCTTTTTGTTATTTGAAGGAAGGGAAGGAATTATTTCAATATAAAAAAATATTCATTACCATATACTAGTGTACAATATTGTATAATGTGAAGTATGGAACTTGACATTATAAAATTTCATATGGGAACATATAATAGAGAAGGAGAATTGTGTTGTGATTTCGTGTAATAACTTGTTGCATTTTATTCTTTAGGGTATAACAGAAAAATGGTAGATATCCCAATTATTGGAAATGCTTGGGTTAAATATATGTAGTGGCTTTTAAGTGAGAGATATGTTTATTCTTTAGTAATAAGAAGTGTCCTATGCCTTTGTACTGTTTCTTTTTGTAGTTATTTTCTTTCTTGAGTGTGTGAATGATAATTCCTAATGGATTTTATTTTTTAGGATTTGTTATCACTGTGTTCATTTCTTATAAACTTCATATGGAATACCCAGAGTGCAACCAGAGCTTTACCCATACCACTAGTTTGTAGGGTTTCATGCTGAATTTTTAAGACAGTGAAATTGCAGTGAATGTAGCAGTCCTGAAGGATGTGCAATCACTGGATAGGGAGGGTGAATGACAGTACTGTATTTTGCCATCTTTATGTTATCACCAAAACTTGGAAGTCTTGTTCCTTTTTTTGATGTCACTTGAAATCAATTTTAGTCATGTAGTGTGCATACTAGTTAAGTTTACAACATGTATTACACCAAGTCAATTATTGATGAATCTCTACCATCTCATACTGCATTAACAATCTGCATAACTCAAAGGTTTAGTTAATGTATATAATTCAGCTGAATCATCCACATGAGATAATGTTTGGAAAGGGTAATGTAGTTGCTGCATTCAAAGGATTTCTTGAATTTTTCTCTTAAAATTTACAAAAAAATAAATAATATATTTTTCAGATATGAAACTACTTCTGTTCTCCACTGCTAAATGTTTTGCTTTTCCTGCTTGTGCCGCTAGATGTCAGCTAAGTCTTTCAGAAGTTCCCAAAAGATGTCACAGTTTCTCTGTACATGTGCAAATTTCATACTGCTAAACTGTAAGAGTGTGTGTGTTGGTGACATCCTGCCCACTGTTTGTGTATCTGACACAGTCTTAATTTTAGGTCAGAAATTAACTTGCACATTATGGAGCTAGAATTGAAGTTGCTCAATAGATAAGTAATAGCTGTCATCACCTTCATAGTATTTTCTCTACAGAACCGAGTCTTTAGTGTCTAATAACCAACTCAGAAAATGAGAACGATTTAACATTAAATCAAAATAATGTAAATGGACTACTGACTTCTGAAAGAAGGGAATTTAGTCGAAGGCAATATTCTGATTGCAGTGCTTAATATTTAACCCAACACATAGCTGCACAAGGGTGCAGCATACTTTTTTTTCTCTAAGTTCATTTCATAAAGTGAGTAAAAATTTAAGTTTTTTCCCTAGTATCCCTTTAGCACAAGGGTACCAAATGTCCCTTCATCTTCAGTTACATGGAAATTTAATAATGCTTTTGGAAGATGGAATTGAAGTCCTAAGCTATTCTATAACCCTGTACGCTATGCGTGAGTCTTTTTCTCCGATACAAGTTGTTAGGCTTCCATCAACTCACTATGTCTTTTACATATTTCCAAACTGAGAATAATAGCATCTTTAGCTATTAATCACAGGTTTTTATAATAATAATATTACATGATGCACATCATATAATATACTGTAAGAAATAATAACTATAGATAACTTAAAAATTATGCAATAAACATTATATAATCAAATAATATTTCTATGTATCTCAAAGTATCTTATGACAAATTTTAGAAAGAAATACCTGTATGGTTACATCTAACACAGTAATGAACAAACTTAAGAAATAGTGAATGGTAATGCAGCTGGTGTAAAACTGCCCATGACATTATGAAAAAACAAGCTGGCCTCATTTAGAGAAGAATGTATCATGAGGTGTTCATAGTGACCTCTGTGGCCTCCTTGGTAATGTTTGCATTTTTGCTTTTTTGTGAAGGTTCCAAGAGCTGAAATGTAGAAGTGGCTAGAAAGTAATTTCCTTTTCACAGAAGAACTTGCTTAACTTTGAAAACAATTTCATATCATAAATTGAAATTAAAGACCAGTGTGCCTCAAAGTGACCCAGAAAATGTTGAAAAATGTGGAAGAAAAAGGAATGTGAAAGGGAAAGTCATAGACCAGTCAAAATGATCTGATAATTTAAAAGCTATTTATTTTTGTAGTGAGACCAAAAAAACATAAAAACATTTATGTTTTTATAAAGTAACAAACCTTTACCTTTGTGATGACCTTTTCATCCTTTTACAAAGCTGTTTTTCCGTGTCTTGTGCTTCTTAAGTCCATTTCTAGCTCTGTGTCTTTTCACTTTCCCATTCATTTTTCCTCAAGGTCAGTATGCTTCCATTTATGAATGCTTCCATTGCTCTTTAATTATAACATGAGTATAACAAAAGGTGCTTCTCCCTGCTACATTTTGAAATTTGTAATTCAGCTGTGGGAGGCAATGGTGAATAGTGTTGAAAGCTGTTGTATGTCAGAATGCTTATGAAAATATCTCTTTTATAGAAGTGGGTGATTGCAGTTTTATTTTGACAATTTAAAATATCTTTTACTTACATGTAAACGTAAAATTTCATTTCGGCTTCAGAAATTACATCAGAAATTAGATGTTTTAACACCAAATCAAAAAGTTTTACAATATTTTAATTTGTCTAAATCTTCTCTTTTGTAGATAGTCTATTACAGCAAGTTCCCTTTGAGCAGATTGAATTGAAAAAAAAGTCTGACCTAGATACTCTTAGGGATCTTTATTATTCCTTTGTGGAAAAAAAGAAATTCTTAGGGTTTTTTCCCCCCCTTCTGTTTTGTGTGTACAAATTTGAATTCTTGCATGGGATAGGGATGTCATGATTTGTCAGCAATCACTGTGTTTAGAAATCCACTATTAAAATATGGGGGTCAGTGACGAATAGTGTTGAAAGCTTTATATACCACAGTACCTAAGACATCTAACTAGTGGATATATGCTGACTTTTGGTGATAAAATTGTGCTTTAGGATGCTGAGATTGTTGCTTTTAACTTCTGAAAGATGAAGTGCATCCATAAGGTGGCTTGCTGCTTTGTGTGTTCTCTACTGGATTTTCATATCCCAGCTTGCATGTGTAGAAGAAAACCTGTATCATGTGTGCTGCTTGGTCTGGTGGAGCTGCAGCTCAAAGGAGCAACCAAGGTCAGCAAGAATTTATTAGTCTTTCCTAATGAGCTGTTCAGGCTTTTCAGCATTTCCATGTGGTGAACTGATGAAGGTCTCCCAGCTTGTGGTTAATTATTGATACTAATCTTGCCTAACTTGAAATGTTTCAGTCTTCTGTGTTTAGCTGCTAAATGTATGGTTTCACCACACTGTGTGTACTGTGTGCCTTTATGAATCTTCTTCTTGGTTACTTTGTCCTTCTGAAGGAATTTTCCCCGTTCCCTGCAGAGCCTTTCTGCAGTGCAAGAAAGGAAAACATAAAGATTGAAAAAAGCATAACATTTTTGAGAAAGAAGAGACTGAAGTCCTATTAAATTGTTGAGCTCCTAAGGTTCCCAGACAATGGCAGCAACATTGTCTTTAAAGTATATATTTCCTAAAATACTAAAATCCCAGCAGGAGAAAAATCTCCCTGTAATGAAAAATCTGCATAGCCAGTGCTAGAGAAGGTGGAATTGCAGACTAGGGAATGATGGTAAAGGACAGGAGCAATAAAGTAATAATTTTCTACAGGGTGCATACCAGCATGCAAAGAACACTTAATCTCTCTGAAACCGCTTGTTGCCAATTGCATCTTTATTCAGAAAGGAAGCTTGGAGCGATTCTTCATGGTGTATGAAGATATTCCCCAGTTCAGTGCTTAATTTTGTTTTAAAAACTTGCACATTATAATAGCTGTATTCATTTCATATTCTGTAATCAATTTCTTGATGAAGTTTTAAGCATTTCTTCTGTGCTCTAATAGTTATATTAAGCAAAATTCTCCCACTTCTCCTCCTCCATTGACTTCCTATTTTTCATATTTTTGATGAAGTGTGTACTTTTCATCCTTATTTTCCTTTAATCATGTGTTTACATTGTGATTACTTTCTTATCAAATAGCTTGAATATCGAGGAAGATTCTTCTTTTGTTGTGTTGTGGGTTTTTTCACTGCTACTTGCCATATTGCAATTCTCATATTTTCAATACAATTTCACTACGACAACTTCAAATGTTTAAACCTCATGTCAGCTGCAGAATGCTGTTAATTCCACATGTTGATCCAAGGATTCCCCTGATTATTTAAGAAGTTACCACAGACCATATTCCCTGTATTGAAAACAGTGAAAGTCTCTGTAAGTCTGTTTCAGCACATGGATATTGTATTATACAGTCAAAATGTGCATAGAGCAAGATAGTTTATAGCCTTAAAACTTCAGAAAGATTGAGTTCCTGCTCAAATTTAGACACTTTGCAAAACACTCTGCTTAATTAGGGCTAAAATGAAACTCTTAAAAAAATTTCATTATAACTCGCTACATTTTTCATCATTTGTGAAAATTAATTTTTCTCATCACCTTGAATAAATACGTTACACACTCAGGAGAAAAAGTAGAACACATATTTTGAACATTATGACATTATTTTGACAGACTTGGAAGACTTCTGTAACATAGGAAAAATTGTCTGTAAGAGAAATTAAGTGAAATGTGATCATGGGATTATAAATGCCTATAAAAATTAAGTAGTATCAAAGTTACCATTTTGATTTTGAAAATATGTACCCCATACCTCCTTGCCAGAATTATCTGTGCTTTGAAATTTACTACACCAGATATTTGTTTAAATCTAATAGTTTTAAGCTATTTGTCTGAATGAAATATGTAATTGCATCTATTACATCATTGTCTGGTGTTGAACAAACTGTTAATTGCCATTTCCACAGAGCCACCAAAGATGTTATAAAATAACACTGGAGCAAAGCTAAGTTTCACTGATTAATGGGTGCCACAATTTACTCTTGGTTAGGTGGGGATCACCCTTCCAAGGATGCTTTCAAAAAGAAAGGCAGTCTCCTGACCCTCTTATTGATGGTTAGGCAATGTGAAAGAAAACCCACTGGAAATCAAAGCAGACATCAAGAGCTGGTCATATGTATGGAGATGTGAGAGCTAGGATTTTAGGTAAAAGTGGTGAGTAGGAATACTAGGACTGGTAGTCCTAGAGATCTGAGACAAGCATGCTGAAGGGCAAAAGAAGTAGCCTGGAAATTAAGATAGAAAACAGTAGGAGGTAGATTGCAGAGACATGAGCCTGGGCATCATGATAAAGGTTTACTTATATGTAGGCAATTTTCCCCAGAATATTATCCTAGAATAAATACCTTCCATTCAGTATTTGATTTTATTTTTGTTGGTCAGTTAGTAATACCCTCCCTTGTTTATTAATCAAAATCTAATCTGAATATAGATAGTTTCACTGTGTTTTTTTCTAGTGTCTTTAGTTTTAATTTGTCAGGATGTTTTCTAAGTATAAACTGGACTTTATAATATGTGTTAAGATAACCACGTGTTCCTGTTATTCATATTTTATGCACAGAGACCTAAGGTGTAGCAGATTTATTGGGATGCTTACAGTTGCATATGTGTTCAATCACAATTCATTTTTAATGTATATTGCAACTATAAATTGGATCCCAGAATCTCAAGATAGCTGCTTATTAAAGAAGGTGACCACTCGAGGACAACTGACTAAAGTGACTTGAGACTCATATTGCATTTTGCAGTTTGGGAAGGTATAGAATCTGCTTTTCCAGGTCAGCACTATCATGCCTTTACTACAATACTGTTGTGTCTCTCCCTGTGGGTCTGTGCATCGTTCTTATATCTTTCAGCTTCAGCACACATAATGCAGAAGTCTTAAAATCTTGCTGCTATTTCATTATACATATATATTATAGTTTTTAATTTTTGTCTGGAATAACTCCCATCTGAATGAGATACTGGCTCTGTCGATGAGAAAGTTTCTGTGTAGCTGCACTACATGGAAACTTAATGGAGAGGGATAAAATTAAGGTTGTTCTGGTTGTTCCCGTTTGAGTAATGGACCAAAGTTGGGGTTTTTTAAGACATTTCTGTGTGTGCAATATTTTCCTCGAATCCATGATGGGAAAGTCTAGGAATAGTGTGATGATGCGTAATTAGCACGTAGTATAAGTTAGTTTAAAGTAGGTATATTTTTTACACAGAGTCATTTCCATAATTAATCCTATACTTCTGTTTATCCATGTAGAATCTCTGGAGTTCATAAGCTGTATCTTAGATAAGTGTACTAGTATCTTTATCTGCTAAGTGTAGCATAAACATTTCTACAAAGTTAAAAAGATTAGTTATAAACACAGTGTTGGATTTTCTTCTACCTGTTACCTGCTTGGTGAGTATTTAAAGACTATCTTCTGGTTTTACCACTGAAGTTCATAGTAGTATCTGCAGAACTGGAAGCTTCCTGGTCAAAGTAAGATAGAAGTCATGAAAGATAAGCTTGTGTGGTGGGTATCTACTCATAGACTTCACCTTTACAAGGATATTTGCAGTTTGCATTTTCTCTTTAGTCATTGTAATTGAGGTGAGTATTGTCAATATGAAAAAAATCTTTTCTATAATGAAGTTGTGAGGAAAGAAATACTTTGTTTGGATTATGTTATGTTGTACGTTACACATTTTCCTTTCATAGAAAATGTGTAATGTAATGAAACCTGTTGGTTTTTGAATGTGAAACCGAATGTGAAATTAACCTCTGCCTTAATTTCCTTTGCTATAGAAAAAGAGCTAGTAGTTTTTGTTGTATAATATGTTTTAGGTTGAAGGAAGGACTGATTCACCAAGCAATCAAGTTGTTTTGGCATGCTGAGCTTGCTCTCTGTAACACGTGAGGAATGTGATAATTGTAAGCATCAGAGGATTAATCTTTTAGGTGAATATGTTTCTTGAAGTAAAATTGAATCTCTGTTGTTTTTTTGATATCTGGTTTCAAAAAGGCCCCAGAAAATAATTTCCCTCCATAGCTAGGAAGTGAATGGCTTGCTACACCTCAAAATCTTTTTGTTGTTTTGATTGCACATGTGAACTCTCTATATACTGGTGGAAAGGCTAGTCATCTCTAAAAATTCTTAGAACCTTAGACAAAAATTATGTTCATTATGAAGAATAAAAATCATCAGTTTCTAAAAGTGTAGAGTTATGTTTTTATTATTCTCATAGCACTATTTGACTGAATAAATCGCACTGAGAAGTATTCATTGCTGTCTGTTATCCTTCTATAAATATGTAAGTTTAGCTTCGGTTACTGTTTTCCATGTGCTGTACTGATAATGCTTTTTGCTTCAACTTTTACTTAAACAAAATAATTGGTTGAAACTTAGCAAAATGTGATCTATATCATTGCTCTTCTGTGTAGTTACAAGGCTTTGTTATAATGGCTTAATCTTGTAGTTTGGTTGCCAAAGAAATTATTATTTATACTGTGAAGCAATGTTGACAGTAAACTCTCCTTTCCACCCCCTCTCAAAAAGAAAAGGAAGAAAAGAGAAGAAAAACAAGGTTGCATTACAATTCTGGCAACATCAGCCACACTAATAAAATCAAATTCAATGTTGGTTTACGACTTTGAATTTATGTGACTGCGCAGGATCAAAGGATTTGTATCCCACTGGACTGCAAGGTCTGTAGTTCATGGCAAAAAAAACTCATCAAAAAGAACATTTTAGTAGTAGGGCTTTTCATTTTAATCAGCCACAGTAATAAAAAAGCTGTTAGGTGTCCAAAAACATTCTCCCAAGATCAGAGACAACTTACTCTCTACTACAATCAGTTCTCTTATTGGATCCATACTACCTCTGCAGTTTTTGTCACTGAAACTTCATCTTCAGCTTGTTTTCAGCCATTTTTTTACGTTATTTTCACATTTTACATGCCAAAGCATTCTATGTGTCGGTAAAAATAATGATTCATGTAATTTCCCTGGCAATCGAGAAATACTATAACTTATTTAAAGTAAATTATCATCAAAACATATGATTAAATAATATATAATTTTAATAAGAGCTCTATATTTCGATGTATTGTATTTAAAAATATTCTAGTAGCAATATTAGGGTTTTTTTTCTCCTTGCATATAGTCTTCTGAACACCACCACAAAGAATTGGTATTAGTATTTTTGTATCTATACAGATGTGGTAACTGAGGCTGTCCTAAGGCTAAGGTAGCAGCTGCAAGTGAGAAGCAGAGTAGGGAAGTAACTACAAAGTTTGTGATAGGAAATGAATGTTTGGATTTTGCATATTAATTGTTCATGGTCCTAGTTCAACAAAAGTTTGAAATTAATTTTTAGCTGATGGCCTGGTTTCCTTCTTTTATTAGCTTTGCCTCAGAGAAATTGTATCCAATATATCATTTACATTTATTAGTGTGTTGCATACTGAGTTGCCTCATTCCATTCTGCAGAATTTAAATATGTAACAGAGCTTAACAATATTTAGGGTTTTTTTTCCAGTTAAATTGTCCACAAAAATACCAGTTTTCGTAGAAATTTATGGGTAGGTCTCAATTTAGCTGGATACTCCATTTTTACATATTAGGTAGGATTTATTTTTCCTAGCATAAGCTAGCTTACATTTAGAAAGAATCAACACAGTCACTTTCTGCAAGGATCACTCCCTTTTGCATGGCATGACAGGTAGCTGCTGTACGCTAATTTTTTGCAAATTCAAGTGGGTGTGGTATTACTTTCTCTATTCTAATTCACTGCAGCCTGAGATACATGCAGGCTTAAACTGGGTTTTGCCAACTGAATATTTTCATGGGCTTATTACTTTAAAAACAGTCCTTCAAATGAACAGAAACTTTTGTATTAGTGGGAATTTTATAAGCTACCTACCAAACATTTTAAATCTACATAAAATTCCAAATTATCTACTGTTAATATTTATTAATAACCTGAAATTTGCCCCTTTAAGCACATGTTGTTAACAGTTGGCTTTATTAAGTCCTGTTTAGTCTAGTTTTTTAGAGTTTTTTTATAATTTATCTCAAGAGAAGACATTGCTTAGCAAATGTGCCTATGGTAAGAAGTTAGTGAATCCAAGTCATTAATAATTTTCTGTTTGATATATATCATAGAATCAACTGGGTTGGAAAAGACCTCCGAGATCATCAAGTCCAATCCTTGATCCAACACTGCCATGGTTGCTAGACCATGGCACTAAGTGCCATGTCCAGTCTTATCTTAAAAAACCTTCACGGACGGTGACTCTACCACTTCCCTGGGCAGCCCATTCCAGTGCCTGATTACTCTCTCTGTAAAGAATTTCTTCCTAATATCCAACCTAAACCTCCCCTGGCACAGCTTAAGACCGTGCCCTCTTGTCCTACTGCTGGTTGTCTGGGAGAAGAGACCCACCCCCACCTGGCTACAACCTCCTTTCAGGGAGTTGTAGAGAGAGTGATGAGGTCTCCCCTGAGCTTCCTCTTCCCCAGGCTGAATAGCTCCAGCTCCCTCAGCCTCTCCTCATAGGGCCTGTGCCCCAGTCCCTTCACCAGCCTTGTTGCTCTTCTCTGGACCTGTTCCAGCACCTCAATATCTTTCCTGAACTGAGGGGCCCAGAACTGGACACAGTACTCCAGATGTGGCCTCACCAGCGCTGAGTACAGGGGAAGAATCACTTCCCTGGTCCTGTTGGCCACACTGTTCCTGATCCAGGCCAGGATGCCATTGGCCTTCTTGGCCACCTGGGCACACTCCTGGCTCATGTTCAGCTTCCTGTCGATCCAAACTCCCAGGTCCCTTTCTGCCTGGCTGCTCTCCAGCCACTCTGTCCCCAGCCTGTGGTGCTGCAGAGGGTTGTTGTGACCAAAGTGGAAGACCCGGCACTTGGCCTTGTTGAACCTCATCCCGTTGGAATCAGACCATCTATCCATGTCAGATACAATAATTTAGATTCCAGTGAGATTTCTCTGTGGGCACTGAGGTTCCACAATAGAGTACATAATGTAGCAGGTGCTGAAGTGGACACAATAGGATCCACAAATGTGGAGTATGCTGTGGAGTACAATTGACATTAATAGAGATACTCTTCCCTATATTTGGATTCATAATGTTTGCAGGATCTTGAGAGATTACCAAGAAATTTCAAGGGCACATCTAATTGTTTTATTAGAAGTTATGGAGAGGAGGAGGGATGTACCCTTATTAAGGGGGTTGATCTGAATAAAGTGACATGTATGTAGGACGGCTGTAGGAAAAGAAGTACTAGAGATGAGCTGTTGTGAGCTATGCATTGTATAACAGTATTCTCCAAGTTAATTTGTGTAATCTAAAATGGCTGGATGGTAGTTCTTAACAGGGAACGGACTGAAGGGAAGATATGTATATGTGAAGGAAAGAAAACCTAGATTATTGTAAGTTGATGAAAACATTTACAGAGCAGACGTAAAGCAATCAGGATGAGGAAAGCAAACTTTAAGGCAATCTGGGAATCACTCTGTGAGGAGAGAGGAAAAGAGTACAGAACATTAGGAGAGAATCGAAGGTCCACAAAGAGCTGGAGGAGGAAATGCTGGAGCTTAGAAGAATATAGGACTTTGTGCAGTCTGTCTGTAATGTAAGGAGTGGTTTGTATCTCGTACAGAATAGTCTCTTGAAATGCATAGTCCTGGTCAGAAAACATCTACAGTGTCCTTGTGCCATAGATCTGCTTTGCAGGGCTATTCATACTCTTCCAATAGTGATAAAAATGAAGGTGTGTTTGTTACCTTTTGCCTATGTGGTCACTGAAAGCTTAGCACTAATGAGAAAGAATCATAGAATAAGCTGAGTTGGAAGGGAACCATCAGGGTCATCGAGTCCAACTCGTGGCCCAGAACAGGACATCCCAAGAATCACAGCGTGTGCCTGATTTAGTTCCCACTCCCACTGTATTCCACTGTCAGCAGACTTAATAAGTTGCAGTTGTGGATTTATTTGGGTTTTTTTATAAGCTCATGGTACATATATTAAAAAAAAGCCAAACAAACAAACAAAACCCCCAGCTATTTCTTATTCATTGTCTTCATAGACGCACTAGACTCAAGAAGTACAAATGCACTGGCCAAAAGCTTGCAAATCTTCTGAAAGGCAATTCATGTTGGAGACAGGCACACAGGCTTTGCAACTGAAAGGATGTTATGGCTATTTTAGATTCTGGGTCTTGAAAAATGGTGAAGAGGAGGAAGACAGAAAGCATATATAAAGAATCAAATTGTTGAAGAATGGCATTTAATTTAGGAGAAGAATAAATTTATAGTAACACAAAAAAAAAGAGAAGAATGTCAACAAGCCTCTAATGAAAATGGTAATTTCGGTGACACATTTTCTATGTAGTATACAGTTGAATATGCGTAGAAGATGAAATGGGAAAGACAAAGATAAAAACAGCACTGGGGAAGAAGTTAAGGGAACAAAGCAAAGGGGTAATACAACTGACATACTAGGAGGAAGGAGACACACTAGGAGGGAGGAGAGTGAAGAATAGCTGAAGGTGTTAATAAATGTATTTTAAGTTTGTCTGCAGGACTGAGTCTATATAAAAGAAGTATTCAAAATGTGTTATAAATGCAAACTAATTCGGAAATGGCATGAACATGTTACTGGCTATATCCAGAATAGTTTTGAGTGAAACTGGAACAGTGAATTGAAAGAATATTAGAAAAAAAAGGTCAAGAAAATGTAAGGATATGTTAATTTAAACACTCACTATAAAAATTACATGCTTGATTTGAATGTTCTTGCAGTAGAAAGCAGGTATCATTCTGTTAATACCTTCAGTTTCTCATTGATTTTTTGTATTCAGAGAAGGGCAGTTTGCTGGTTTTGAAGTTTTTCTAACAAAGGATAAGAAAACACTAGAAGTAAGAGCAGATGGAGTATGAAATGGAGCATTTCTCAAAAGTAATTTTTCCTTAGACTGCCTATAAATGTCTATTTGTATTGAATGTATTTCTTTCTCGCACACTCATTCAGTTGTTCATTTACTTACTTTTTTTTTCTAAACATGATATATATTTTCAGAGTAAATATTTAAATTATCAAACTTGAAGTGAATTAGTGCTTAAAATGTTATGTGAATTTTAAGTAATTTGTAGGCCTATATATAAGAAATAATGCACATGATATTTAAAAAAACATGTCTATGTTGCAGTGTAAGTAGGTATATTTTAATTACGTGCTATGCCAATAATTTTATATTTCAAAATTGCTAGCTACAATACTGTATTTCTTTCTCAACTGCATAAATGCCAATAGTTGTTAAATTACTAAATATTCAAAAATATATAGCAAAACAGTGTTCTGTATACCTGCCATGGTCAAATTTCCCACAACTACTTTTGCTACATTTCCTCTATATGTATTTAATATTTTTAAATTAGAGAACTGGACTTTGTATACATTGCCTACACAAATATTTACAGTTCTGTGAATGTTTGAGAATGGTCAGTTATTACTTTTTTACTGTGAGGTGTAAGAACAATCCTTACTGCATACCCTTGAAAATGGTAATATACCATATTTAACTGTTATGTTTGATGAAGTATTTGTTAGAGAGGAATTTTGAATTTAAATATAAATTGGCATGGACTTAACTTTTTTTTTCCTGTGGAGAAATCCTTTGCTAAATCTCTGATTGTTGTTAAAATTTAAAACAAATGTATGTTTTTTCAAGGACAGAGATTTAAAAAAAAGGGACTTCTTTTCCTTTGTCAACACAATACAAGAATAAAAAGTGTGAACTCTTCCAAAAACTGAAGATGAAATTACTTAGAGTGAACAAAGCCAAAAAGTCAGAGGCCGTCTGTAAAAAATATGGTTTTCCTCTCTTTTCTATGGACACTTCCTTGATTGCCAAAATACTATTAAGACAAAAAAGCTGTGAACTCTATAAAAATACTTTTCATCGGCAACTCCATAATTCTTATCTTTTTTTTTCCTTTTTTTCTTTCTCCTTTTTTTAATATCCCTCCTCCCCCAAACATTTCCACTTCTGTAAAATATATCCTTAGATACTTTGTGTCTTCTTTGTTCCCATTTTTTTCATTTTCTTGGCTTGGCATAAGTAACTAATTAGATGTAAAAATCAGTGTATAAAAGTCAGAGAAGGGAATAAAATCGAGCTCACTTTCTTCCTAATATGTTGTTTTTCCGCACTAATTAGAGTAAAAACCTGTAAAAGTGTGTGTTTCTCAATTAAAGAAGAGGTCTGTCTCTGATATACCTAGAATAACTTTGTTCATTAAATATGTGTCATTTTTACACACTCACTTTTCAGAGTAGAATTACACTGTAAACACTGGTGAAAAAGTATTAGGCATTGACAGTGGAGCATTAACTTGCTAGTTTCAAAGTGAAGTTCTGCATATTTCTTGCTCTAGACAGTGTTTTAGAGTTGTTTTTTTAATATATTTTACTGTTAAACTGCTCGGGATTTTTGTAAACATTTATGGTGAAAATAAGTCATGACTAATTACAAGCCAGCAACTGATTTTTGAATGTAGATTGCTGTAGAGATTTATACTTTCCTCATATTCATACATACAAATTGTTTCACAGCTTTTCATATCAGAGCAATTCGGTGTTATGGTTGAAAAGTTTTTGTCCATGTAAAATCACATTACATAAAGCAGTAACAAAACAAATATATTTGAGTGGATTGCATTTAATTGACTGTAATTGACTATATTGACTGTATTAAATTAGACTGTAATCTTTCTGTCACTTATCAGAGCACAGAAAAAAGCTGTCACATTGGTATTGAGATTTGTCTGTGTCAATCCACATTATCATTTCAAAGACATTTAAACAACCTCTAGGTTACATTCTGAATGAGAGGATTTAGTCTTTTGCTTTTGTGATTAATTACATGATTTTTCATTTCATACTGTAACGGTACAGTGATTCAAATTTTGTACTTTATCTTCCTTTGAAGAAATTCCTTATTTCCTGGCTTTCAATGAACCAAGGCTGAGCTGTTGGCATTGTCTCAGAAAATATATCTTGCCTTTTTTTCTCTGTATTATGTCAAGTTACGTAGTAGGTGCCAAAAGGAAGGCACTGGAATCATGGCAGGGGAATTGAGTGTAAGACAGGAAAGCCATTCCAAATGCTCCTCTTGTTTTCCAGGTTACAGTGTATCGGTATTTTTGAATATTTGCATAATCATCTTTGTACCATGACAATATCACGTATTTTAGTAAGAGGGGTCTTTTTTTATTGTTGTTGGTGGGGGGGGTTCGTTGTTGTATGGTGTTTTCTTTTTGTTTAGGGGTGGCTTTTCTTTTACCCATTATTTTTTAGGAAGAGGATAATAGAGGCCTTCTGACCTTATATATAAATGTTTGTGTCTAAGGGGTCTGAGAAATCCGCTGGGATCATTTGCTCTCTTGAGTTGATTTTACTCAAGGAAAATGGATCATGCCTGTTTCAGTGGCAGATACCAGACAAACCTTGAGAAGTAAAAGAAACTAATTTGTGAGTCCAGCTGCACTGGTGAGGCTTGAATAGCAAATAAAGCACAAAGATTACTTTTTTGCATATGACGATTCTTTTAATATATTCTGCTACAGAGTTGCTGACTCACGATCAGTCTGTGATATGCTGTCCTTCGCATATCCTTTTCCCCTAGAATTGCCATACTACTGATCGATCCCTTCAGTAACTATGTGTGCTGCAGTTCTCTTTCTTGAATTGTAGCATGTATTTTCAGACTGCTTCCTTGTCTGATAAAATTTTTATGAATTCTGAATTTTAACAGTGTTCTTCAGCTTCCTAGCATAGTATTGTTTACATATTTAATATTGGCAATGAATGCAAGAAAGATTGTACCAAAGTAAGGCAACTTTTTTCAGTAGTATACTGCTATGTGAATCAGCCTTAAGATGTTCAGGATGTACTTTCAAATATGTGATTGAAAACTTATTTCAGCACATTAAGGCCTTAACAGTACATTGTTTTACATACTTATATTTTCTTTTAAGCTAGCAATATGAAAATAGTAGTAAGCTTTTATTGAAACATACCTGCCTTTAATATTGTATTTGTAAAAGTAATCTGGAGAAAATACATCTCTGCTGTCATGGAAATTTAAGTGGCTGTATCAGTCGTGCGTGTGTGTGTGTGTGTGTGTGTCTGTCTGTCTGTCTGTGTGTCTGTGTACAGAAGAGGGAGTAATATCTAAAAAAAACTCGATAATGCTACTGATAAGAGTCATTGATACAAAGAAAAGCCAGAGGACCTGGCTGGCAAGAGTGAGTCATTGATACAAAGAAAAGCCAGAGAACCTCAACATGCCAAGGCTTGAGGGCTTAATTTGATACATTCTCTGAAAGAGCAGATTAATGGTGCAAGAAAGTGAAATGGTCAGGGGAGTGGAGATGTGTTCCTTGCACTAGTTTATTTGATGATGAATCTGGCCGTACAATCTCTATTTTTTTAATGAGTGTTGCTGAGAAGCAAGCAACTAGGCATCTGTACAAGTCAGCAAAGTGGCAAATGCAGCTTTCATATGAAAACAGCTGCTATCCTCTATGTCTAAAACACACTGATGAACATCTCCCACGTTGTTCTTCATAATGTCTTCTTTTCACTTCACACAGAAATTTATACAGGCATTTTACTCTAACAGGTTTCAAAATCCTCTACCCTTCTTCAGAAATAAATCATGTTTATTCATACATAGGGTGGCTTTCCAAGCTGTAGTTTTCAGCCACCCTCTCATATCTTCTGTCCCTCCAGCCTTCTTCCCACACCTTACCTCCCTCAGACATCTTGTTATGTGCTGAAATTTTTTTCAGTTTCATTCTGCTTAAAATAGCTGTGACCAAACTATTATATTCTGATCATGTTTAATCTCCATTTGATTCATTATATGATATTAGAGCATTTCCTCTCATTTTAAGAAACATTTGCCAGGAAACAGACCTTTATTAAGAATGTATATGCATTATTTATGTGTATATATAAAAATAGTACATATTAATATACATATTCTAGAAATTTTTGTTGAAAGTATTAGGTATGTAAGCTGAAAAGGTTTCAATATTACTTAACTTACGGTGAATAAGATAATTATTTTGAGATAAAAAGTAATTAAAATAAAAATTTGGTTTATTACTTATTGCTCTTTTTATTGCACTCAGTTGGACATGATTGATCTTTTACATTGATGAGATGTTCAACACACATTTCCGATGTTTTATTTTTACTGAGCTTGAATTTCTTTTTTGTTCTTGATAACTTTAGCTTTAATTCTTGTTAATATAAATTTTCTGTATTAACAGAAAATAATTTTGAAAATATGAAAGAATGAAAAGCAAGAAAAAACATGAAACAATCATCTCAAATATAATTTTGAGTTAAAACCACCAATTTTATATTGTAATATAAAGACTGAAGATCTGTATTTGAAAAGGCTTATAATACTAATACAGTTGCTTTCATGCCCATGTAAATGTAATAAATAGTTTTGTTAGATACTGTGCTTGTTTTACAGTGTGTTTTTAAGGTGGCCTCAGATTTACTGCTGGGAAAATCTCTAATGTTCAAAGTAAATTGTTCTATGGGGGAGTTTTTGATGTCCAATAGGAGCAAAATACTATGATAAAAAACCAGTTAAATTCCCTAAGGCAAACTTACTTTATTACCTCATTTATGGGTCAGTATGCCAAGTTTAAAGAGACAGGTGATTTCTTCGGAACAATTCAAATGGCCAAAAATCTTGTGATAGTTGAACTGAACTAATAATAAAGCTGAGTGACAACAAACTTTGATAGAATAACAGCAGGAAAAGAAAAAGCTAAGCAAATCTATTCTGTTGTACATATTCTTCCTAATTCTTCTATAAAACTAAAAGAAATTGGGTTGTTTCCAATGCAAATCTCTGTTTCATTATCTTTGCAAGACTTTAAACTTGATTTCTGACCTTTACACTTGCCAGTTGAGAAAAGGAGCATTTTGTACCCAGTATTTTCAGAGTGTTTACTTTAGACTTTATCTCAGGAAATTTATTAGAATACAAGCTGATCATACTGCTCTAAGAAATAATGTATATTGTTTGTATATCTAATCTAGCATTGTTATATATAAAGTATGTATAAAGTCCCAATATATTACACTATACATGTATTACTTGAATGTATATTAATTAATGCCATAAACTATGAACTCCGACATAATACCCAAATTGGAATGGTAAGTAGGAAGTGCTGTGTCGCCACTTCTGACAGGCACTGTGTGGGAATTTCATATGTGTAAATTGTTGTGCCTGCAGGAATTTGGGAAAATCGAAGCTCATTACAGCTTCTGTTGAAAAATGGCTTCCCTGGGTAGAGAGATCCTGAAAGAACCGTGCAAAGAAACAAGATAGCATCAGCCAGCTGCCTGATAGTATCATGGCATAACAGAAAATAGCTTGTAGAGATTTAATCATCTGGAATAGCAGGATTGGATTGGATTGTATTATTTAAAGGAGATCTTTCTATACCAAATGTTTTATATTTTTCTTATATGTGGTAACATAAATGGCTTTTTTTTTTCCTTCCTTAATTATTCAGTGAAATTTTGATCCTCTCAGTTCTAAGATTTATTTTCTTGAATTGTAGATTAAAGTATATCTGGTAGAAATGAAGTTTTAATCTAACAGTAAAGATAAACTTGAAGAATTTATGTATATCCCTGTGAATTTAATTGATGATAGCACTTAATAGATTCAGAAATTATTTTAATTTTTTATTTATTGTATTCTGGATGAATTTTGACTTCTGTTGTTTTTAATCTACTTTTTACTTCCTAACATGTTAACTCTCTCTCTCTATATGGCGTATTTATGAAACAAAATAGTCAATAAAATCATGTCATTAAATATGATAACATTTGAAAAAGGTACCTTTTTCCATAATATACCATTAATTGTTGCATTCAATTAAAAAACAATAAGTCTGCTTAAAGACAGTGTACAACTTAGAATTTGCCCAAAGTGATGTTGTGGCTATTTACTCATAAAATATGTGTTTTTTGAAACACACCCTGCCTACATTTCTTTAACGAGAAGTAATTGCCAAATTACGTAGTAGCTTGCAATAAAGGCATTTAGAACTAGGAAAGTGAAGTATTTCTCTCTTTGCTTAATGTAAGAACATAGTCTAAATTTGAAGATTTTTAATTGCTACCAAATTAGCACTTCAGAAGAATATTTGCACTAAGGGATTTTTTTTCTTGTTGCTCTGCAGTCTCAGTTTGAACTCAGGGTATTCCATATTCGTGGAGAACATGCTGTATCAACTGCTCAGCTTGAGGAAACCATTGCACATCTGAAAAATGAACTTGATAATAAATTAAACAGAAGAAATGAAAAAGCAAAGGATATTGGTGTTTCTACTGAAGATGATAACCCACCAAAGGCATACCGAAATGTATGTATACAGACTGACAGAGAAACTTTCATAAAGCCTAGTGAAGAAGATAACAGAGCTGTGAAAAATAACCAAATAGTACCCAAAAAGCTTAATATTTCTTCTTTGTCACATAGTATTTCTACCCAAAGTGAAAATAAGGACAATTACAATGTACAGTCTTCAGAAAGTGTCTTATCTTGTCAACCAAAACAAATGCTGCCTCCTCCACCACCACCACCTCCTCCTCCTCCGCCACCCCTTCCTGAATCTTCACTGTCAGGTTTAGTTCCTCCACCACCACCTTTGCCAATGGGTCCAACTTCACTGACATCTCAGTTTGGATCTGGTCCACCACTGTCACCTCCACTTTCTGAAGGCTGTAGGAATTTGCAAGCACCGCCACCACCGCCACCACCACCACTTCCAGGGCTGGGACCTCCTATTCCACCTCCACTGCCTGGATCTGGGTTACCTCCACCTCTTCCACCTCCTGGGCCTGGGTTCTTTTTTAATAGCACTTTATCTTCAAACCAAGGTCCTCGAAAACCTGCCATTGAACCTAGCCGTCCCATGAAGCCTTTGTACTGGACACGGATACAATTGCAAGATAGCAGGTAAAATATATTTACTTGGACTTAGAATCGCTACTTAGAATTGTCATGGTAGGTATGCTATTAAAGGTATACTATTTAAGACCTAATAACAAAAATTTAACAGTCTAGGAATGTATAACAAAATCAGTGTAGAGGCATGGAATTGATATGCTTTAAGAAAAAAATTGAATCTATTAAAAAAATCTAGAAAAAAATTGAAGTCTAGAAATAGATCATAGGAAGTTATTTTAAAATATTATAATTCAATTAAAATTGTATGCATTATAAATGGAAATTTTGTGCATCATAACAAAACCGTATTTTTTTGAGGTTTTTTTCCCCCAGTAATCCAAGTACTCCATGGATAACCATAATGACAGGGTCCTTCCTAGATTTAGCACTAAAAAGCAAAATGGTTGCCAAGAGATTAGAAAGATTTTAATTTTTTTTAATTAAATCTGAATTAGAATTAGAACTGAAGTTAAAGTTTGGTCACGTAAGAACTTAGTTTCATTTTTGCTTTCCAGTCACTTCATGTGATACTGTCTTCAGAGAACTATGTTGTGTCATCCTCTATGATTCCAGTTCTAGAAAGAGTTAAACTAGAACCTAATGTCTGTGTATAATTCTGTCTGAGCAGGAAGAGTAAAGCATATATGTAAATATAGGCGGCTCAGGAACCTATAACATGAAGCATCTATTATGGACAAGTCTCAGTACTGTAGTTTTCAAAAAAAATAGATATAAAAAATAAAAAAATGACCCATCTTACTGTGTTTTAGTGCGGGGGTAAAATCTTAGATATGCTTGAGGGAAGAGATGCCATCCAGAGTGGCCCTGACAGGCTTGAGTAGTGGGACTGTGTAAAGCCCAGGAAGTTCAAGGCCAAGTACAAGGTCTTGCACCTGAGGTGGGGCAACCTCCAATATCAATAGAATCTAAGGGGTAGAGGAGATAGATTTAGATGGCATGTAAGGAAGAAATTCTTTACTATGAGGTTGGTGAGGCACTGAAACAGGTTGCCCAGAGGAGCTGCTGATGTCTCATTCCTGGAGCGTTCAAGGCCAGGTTGGATGGGGCTCTGAGTAACCTGGTCTAGTGGAAGGTATCCCTGTCCATGGCAGGGGCATTGGAACTACATGATCTTTAAGGTCCCTTCAACCCTAGCCATTCTATGATTCTATAACGACAGTCTAATAGCGTATTCTGTTGTACCAAATCTAAAGTTACTGTGAAACATCTGTTTTATTGATTTGTTTATAAGTGATAATTTGGTGAACAGGCATAAGTAAACAATTTTTGGACAGGCTTTTTGAAATGATCCCACAATCTTTTGTTTATGTTTATGTTCAGCTGACAGGAGAAAAGAAGTTCTCCCATTTACACTTTCTGGGCCAGCATGCATACCTTACTCCCACAGTGGTATGTGGCTTCACACGCTGCTCAGCTGCTCTTTTGGATTTTGACTGATTCTAGTTTTGGTTGTTATGTTTATTAATGTAACACAGAGCTCCATTAGGAGGGATGGCTAAAAAAGTGGTTTTGGGGGATGCTTAAGTGACACCTGCTATTTCTAGTTTAACAAGGACGTGCTCGTTAATTCACGTCCTGCCTTGTGCAAGTAATGAAATTACATGATTATTTGGATCGTTAAGCTCAAATAATTATCTGTGTTCAAAATTATTTTTAACATAACTGCAGTTGAAGGATGCTGAATTTAAACATTCTAATAAATGAAATTATATTGTTATATATGACTTACAGCCATAACATGTCACAATATTATATACACTGTAATATACATACACACAGTATATTGTATACTGTATTATACACTGTGACTATATTATGAATTATTAGAAATTATTTATCATAGTTTATCACAATAACAATTATATGTAAATTAATAAAATTATTATTAATGATAATTTGTTTTATTGTTCCATTACATTTAAACATTGTTAAAGTAAGTAATTGCAGTTAAGTGTATTTAAATATGAGTTTTATTTTACTTTACAGCTCTGAATTTATTTTGATGAGAAAGTACCATTATTCTGGTATAATAAAGCATTGTAAGGTGTTAATATTTTATATAAAATAGTTGACAGGAACAAAATATTAATAAAATGTTAGTCGTATTTATTCAGGTTTTTAGAATTAAAAATATTGAAATACTTCGGAGCAGGAAGCTTGAACATTTTGGTTTTACTTTCCCAAAATTACTAGTGCATAATATTTTCACAGTGAATAAATAGTTGGTCCATAAATAAACCTTACTCTAATTCTTCCTATTGATTCACTGAAATCAAATTGTTTTCTTCTGAAATATTTTTAGTTCACCAAGCTTTTGCAAGATAAGGTCTAAGCATTCTGATGAACTACTAGTCACCAGATGTAATGATTCGGCATTTTCATGGTCTGTACTATAACTGGAAAATTCTTCAAGGGTTTGCTGCTCAGATCAGCAGCTCTTCAGGACTTCTTGTTGCAGAAAGAATCCTTCATTCTTCAGTTTTGCTGACACTATGGCTAATATCAGGGAGAGTGAAGCTGTGGAGCTCTAAGCGTTTCCTGTGACACAGAATATGCTACATCAGCAGATGCTAATGGAAAAAAATAGGCATTCCTTAACATTCACCATAGTAGACATACAGTTGAGTATTAAAAGAATCCTAAATTTGAAAAAAAAAAAAGGTACCTTTTGAATTCATAGGTATTCCATTTTGTTGCATATTACATCTGTTTAGTGACATCAGCCATTTGTATTTTATAGTGGTTTTCATCACCTTTTTTAATTGCAAATAATTTCACTGCCTTTTAGTGACATCTGCTGGAAGAAGTCGTTTCACCTTCTATTGATAAACAGGCAAGAAGAGCCCTCAGCAGTTTGGTTCCGCATATTTTCCTGAAGCATTGAAATTTTGATACAAAGCCCTTTCAGAATTGAAGTGCGATGTTTGTAGCACTACATAGTATTTCCCCCAAATCCAGATAAAACTAGAGGATTGTGTAAACAAGTTTCAAACTGATCCAAAGCTAAATCTGGTCTTGGAAGGCAAAAAAAGAAGGAAAGATAATCCACATTTAAAATTTACAGTTGATTGTATGGAGAAGAATACTGACTAGGCTCCCAAAATATAAGCCACATAATTATTGGAGTTTCTCAGAGCTGCAACAGGGATAAATATGAGCATACAACATCTGCTAACATGAAGTAAATCAAGTCCTATACAGATTGCTCCAAATGCTCTTAAAATATGCTTGGATAAAGTTTGTTCACTGTTTGTTGGTTTTGTTTATTTTTGTAGATCTAAATAGATTACTGGGAATTTCTCAAAAAAGCTGCTGTTGAAATACTCCTAATCCTAGTTGAAGTGGCAGAAATCTCTTGAGATGTATTTGCACAAACTGCAGTTGTTGTACAAAGAACTGTACAATTCAATTAATGCATTTCGATAGTCTAGCAGGCATGGACTAAATAGCTAAAACTAATAGCTAAAACAAATAGCAAAATATTTTGACTCCTTACAAGAGCAAGTTGTAGGGGAGGAATGCCCTTTGTGTTCCTTTGAGTTTTAAATCTATCATGGATTTTTATCTATTATAGTTATATCTATTATCATAAATGTTTGGAAATTTTATTATTACTTTTCACTTTGCAGGAAAACTGCTGTGCCAACTTTATGGGAATCACTAGAAGAACCTGATATACTTGATACTACTGAGTTTGAATATTTATTCTCCAAAGACACCACTCAGGAAAAAAGAAAACCATTATCAGAGACTTACGAAAAAAAAACTAAGGCCAAAAAGGTATTTATTGGGGGGGGAGTTGTTTGTTGGGGGTTTTTTGTGTGTGTTACTGTTTAGTTTTTCATTTTGAGAAAACTCCCTTTTAATTCTTTGGGGTCTTTTGGAGGATGAACAGACAAGCAAAATGGGTGGATTGCTGATTCAACTCTTGCTTGAGAATGCAAGGTTATTCTTTACTTTGGAAGATTTCTTGCCTTTGATAATGAAAGTTTCATATCCCAGTGAAGTAGAGAAAGTATTGTGTAGGAGAACTGAATGGAAGTTCCAGTTCATATTGGAAAGTTCCAATATTTCAGGCTGTTAGTCTGCCCTTGAACTGATTTATAATTAACACCTGTCATTAAGTTACTCTAGCATACCTCTCTTTCACTGAGATTAATTTTATTGGAAAAATAAAGTATAAAGAGACATTTTGAATAAGGAATGCCAAATATTTTTTTTTCTGGTATAGCTAAAGAGTTGTGTCAGGAAGGGACAGGACAATCATGTCTTTAATGGCCAAAGCTACACGCAGGAGGTGTGTCATTGCTGTAGTGCAGGTATTGTCTGCCTCAGGCATGATCCACTACAGAGAGAACGTGCAGATAGGAAAAAGAAATGGCATTACTAGTATTTGCTTCCAGAAAAATTCTAGGCTGACTAATAATCAATACTGTTTTCCTGAAACAGCATGGTTACATGTCTGAAACTATTTAAACATATCATGTATCATAGATCTCTGAGTTTATCTGCTTGGAACCACAAGAGGGCACTTTGCATGTGAGCTGTGCTAGCTACCTTCGATTTTATAATATAGAGAATGTGAAACATATATATATATGTGTATATATATGTATATATATATATACACATGTTGGTGTAATCAGATCTGTCAAAACATCTTGATCATAAACTTCCTGTATTGTGCCTTAACACAATAGCTAATGAGAAGTGTATGTAAGGCTATAGAATTTATAAAATTCAAACTCATGCGATGCAAGAAGTAAAAAATGAAAAATGGGGCCATGCTGGCATGTTAATACAGCCCAAAGAAATAATTGCTACAGTCCTTCAAATATTAGCTTGAAGTTGGACAGGAATATCTCTGTGAGAAATGTTTCAACATATTTTATTTGACAGACACTTCAAGTGCATGTGATATTTTAGTAGCAGCTATATCCACAAATCCCATTAGTTCCCATCCCATTTCTGATGCTCTATTTCTAGTATTTATTTCATAAATTTACCTATTTTAGAAAGAAGTATTTAATAGAAAATACAGGTTTCTAAATAACTTAGAAGAATATAACCACTGTGAAGAATGTAACCAATGTAACTTTAATGGAGAATTAATATGTACAGATAAGTGCCTTTGTATTTTAAAATCTTGGCAATTAAGGGAGTAGACTCATTTCTCCAGATGGGTGACAGCGAAGCAGGTACAGGATTAGGCCTGTATCCTGAAAGATGAAATTGTATTTTTCCTTGCTGCTTTGTAAACCAACCTACTTGTTACAGCAGCATGATTTTTTAATGATCTCTCTTAGCTTTATTCAAAATTGAATGGGATAATAGTTACAGAAAATAATGATATAATAATAAATACCAATTTTTTGAGCAACCAGTGTATTGTATTGCAAAGATACCTTCATTATTTATGTCACTGTTTGAATGATTCTGCTTTTGTATTAAAGGTAAACTTACTGTTTTAAGACAAGGGATATATTTCCTGAAATTAATGAAATGAAAAAGGTTCCTTTAAAGTACTGTGTGAAAATACAAAAACAAATTTCCTAAGAGATAAATTAAGAATAATATCTATTGCCGTGTCTTTAGTTTGGTAAACTGATGGGATTATGATCATGGCATTAACAAACCGTGGGCTTTCCGTAAGAGTTTAAAAACTTGGGGTTAGCAGTATTCAACTTTCCATCATTTGGTCAATTTAAAATTTAGAATTGAAACAAAATTTTAATTTTCTGAGTACAGCAGCATTTTCTTTTTGTATATCATGTCTTTTCACCTTCGTCTATTAAACGAGTCACAGTAGCAGCTGAATGTTTTTACAGACAGTTGACCCTCTTAGATGGTCCTGTGTTTTTCTTTGTCTCTCTGAAAGCCCAGATGTGTGCAGGCTGGCTCCAATGGATCACTCTTGGTGGGCTGCAAGCGATATAGTAGTAGAGAAGCATTTTATTTACTTACAGGAAAGTTTATTAGTAGATAGCAACAGAGAGCTCCTGTAGATCAATATAAAGCTGTCTGTTCTGCTGTCTTTATTTCTGATTTGTTTTTTTTTTCTTGGCTCTCAACCTTTCTTGCCTTTTTTCTAACAATTATATCTATTGACTAGGGTTTTAGCAACAATCTTTTTCTTTGCTTCAGTACAGAAATTTGTGCTTGTCTGGTCCTAAAAATGGTACAGTATATGGGATTGCATGGTCTTAAAGGTTAAAGTCTTATAGGTTAAAGATGCTTTCTACAGACATTGTGGAACAGTTATGGATCTTATGAGGCTCATCATATATTACAATTTTTGGCTGATGCTGTGTCATTTTGTATTTATTTGTAAATTTCTTTTTCATGTTCTATAAAAGAACCTTCCAGAGCAAGATATGGGAACAGCAATAAAATCTGGAGTTGTAGTTTGTGTTTGGAATACTTAGGCTGTTTTATTTAGTGATACGTGTTAGGGCTGACCCATTCACTGCTTAAATCACTTCTCTGCACAAACTCTGCCCTATGTCATACCATGTTATGCAAATTAAGTTCACCATCCTTCGTATTTAGGAAAATTACAGACCAATAGGTGGTGCAGGACTGCTTATTAAAACATGATTATCTAATACTTTTCTCCTTGAATGAGAATTACATCAGTGCCTCACAATCAAGTTCCTTATGCAATTGGAAGTAAGATTTTATCTTTTGAATTAGAAGACAATTGTTTCTCATTTAACTGGGCTTTATAAAATTAAGGAGACTAACAATTAGTAGCCTGTTGAATTATTACATCTTTACCGTTTATTTACATTTCTCTTGCAGTTCCACATAAAACAATATTATTCAATTTATTCTCAGAATCATTAGTTTTGTGAAACTACTTGGAATGATCTGTACGCTTAGGCCATGAAATGAATGCTTCTGTGAAAAACCTATAGAAATTTCACTTTGTTCCATTCTTACCCATTTGTCCACATTGTAGACACCTTATGGCAAAACAGATTAAAAAATTCACTGTAAGCTGTGCTTTTTTTGCTTACAGTTGATAGACATCTGCCATTTTCATCCAGAAATATCTAAATGTTGTCCTATATAAGCCGCAGCAGAGGAGGCTGAATGTGGACATTAGGAGGAATTTCTGCACAGAAGGAGTGATTAGACATTGGAATGGGCTGCGCAGGGAGGTGGTGGAGTCACAGTCCCTGGAGGTGTTTAAGAGAAGACTGGACATGGCACTCAGTGCCATGTGCTAGTTGACTGGGTGGTGTTCAGTCATAGGTTGGACTAGATGGTCTTGGAGGTCTTTTCCAACCTAATTGATTCTGTGATTCTACATAAATAGAACGGATTTTTTCATTACCATTTGGCAGGTTATGCTCAGAAGGGAAACTTCTGAGTATATATTCATATTATATACACTCTTACATACATAATGTAATTACAATATAATATATAATTTCTAAAATAAATATTTATAATATATTTATATGTATTTATATTCATACATTTACATGCAGTGTCAAAATGGGAGAATACATGAGGACTTGGTGTGCTTCTGTGCTGGTTGTAGTTACTTTGGTATTTTCACTTATTACTTCGATAATGAAATACTAATTCTGCAGCCACCACCTATTTGCAAAATGCTTCAAATGTACTGAAGTACAAAAGCTTTCATGTATCTGAGATATGGTCTGAAAGACAAGGATAAGCACTAACCTAATGCAGTTAAACACCAGGTTAATACAGTTAAGGGTACTCAGCTACCTAAAAATAAGGTGGGGTACAACTGGCTAACTGACTGGGTAATTATTTAGGAGAAAGGGTCTTGCCATTATAATGCCTCACAGGAGGAACACGAATTGTCAAATTGGAGTACTACCAAAAGGAAAAACAGAACTCTGATAGATCAGTAGAAGTATTGCTTGCAAGACAAAACACTCAGCCATGTCTCAGTTAGGAACTGCATCTAGGTTTAGGCACTACAGTCCTTCGTTTAGAAAGTTTGCTAACTGTAAAGAGTCAATAAGAGGGAGAGTGGTGAAAAGTGTAAAAGTAGTCCCTGAGAAAAGAATTGAATTATTATAATTGTTTGGTCTAGAAAGGAGAAGGTTGATTGGGACGCAGAGTAAGTGTAACCAAGTGCATGCAGCTGCTGCAAAGAAAAATTATGAAAAGGTTTCTAAGAGTAAGGATACCAATGGAAGGCAGAACAGTTTTGGCTAGGGAAATTGTTCTTCTGTATTGGGAGATCTTTAGGAAAGTTTGTTTCTGGAAGAACTCTGCTTTTGTAGATTTGAATATAATCTGAGCGATCTAACCTCTTTCCCAGACTCTGAAAGTCTTCTATAGATATTTTCATGTCAGACGAAGGACTGAAGTATTATATGCAGACAATTTTGCTTTCACTCATTCCATGTTAATTTATCTTGTCTGTACATATCCATGCAAATTTTTAAGCTGATAGGCACACGTAATTGTTTTCAAGCTATAGTTTCTCCCTTTCCTCTTAAATTTGCAGAACCAAAATTCTTGTATTACCAAATAGAAGAAAGGCAGAATTAGGACATATATTTTGGGATGAAATATAAGACGCGATTCATTATGTATTAATTCTCTGTGATCCTGAAAAAGGGGTTATTTAGAAAAGAACATTCCTTTGCTGCGATTTATTCCATATGCATTCTGTAGCTCCATTGCTAAACTTAACACATATTTTGAAGTTGCATTAGTTTTTCGAATATATTTGAGCACTTGTTAGTAATTTATCCTCAAAAACTCAAGTTATTTTCTACATCTTTTCAAGAAACAGGATAGTTGGATGTTTTTGATGCCACTCTGTCTTCATCTTACAAAACAAAGAGTAAATGTCAAGTAATTTGTGTCAGGTGTATACTCCAAATGAAAGTCCATCAATCATTTTTGGCCCTTTAGTGCAATGATTATCATTTCAAAGACGCAGGAGGACATTAAAGATAATGGCTTTTCTGTTGTCTATTATCTCCAACAGACTTCACATAATTATTAACACGTGTTCTCATTTAAGAAGAGTGTCAATATTTTGAGTGAATTGCATTTTTTTAACTGAAAGGGATATGTCTGTCAGCAAGTTTTTTGTCCATCTAACTAAATGAGGAATTACAATTAATGAATTTTGTGTTTCCGCAAGAAGGGCAGATATTGCAGAAAATGTTGGAAGCTTTGCAGCGTTGAAACACGATGACTGTCTTCAGCTGTCTGCATAAGATAATAAACAGTGTTCAAACTAAAGCAGAAGTAGTAAAATGCTAGTGCATGCTTTTCTGATGCACTCTCACTTTCTTTTTATATTTTGTGGTGTGCTGAAAAAAATCCCTGACATTTCTTTGTTTATCACAAAGCTCTGAAGTCAAGTAGAATATAGAAAGTATCCATAAGGAGTAAATATCTATTTTGTGGCTTTGTCTAATTTTCACAGTTTTGATAGGAGTAAAGATACTGAAATTAGTTTCTTGCTAGCTTATTTCGTACCTCCTGTTTTAGCCTGAGGAATTACCATTTGTGTGTCCTTTAGCAAAAGGCTAAAGATAGTGGGGTTTTTTAAGCTAATAAAATTGTAAATAGAATTCTGTCTCCTAAAATATTTTAAAAATGGTTCATCCATGTGAAATAAGAAATAGTTAAACTTGACACTCCTCTGAGTAGAAATAGAAAGATAATGTCTAGTCTTAAGCTTCTGAAATTTCATTGGTAACTCTTGGAATATTTATGTAGAATGGCTTGAGGGGCATGATCTTTGGCTTCTTGTGCATGATCTTCTGTTTGAACAGGGTTTCAGCAGTCTACTTCAGCAGGCGGTTGACTCACTGTAAAAGTTAATGAGTGGGAATAGAGGGAAGCAGTGTGATGTGCAGGACAGCTCTTTAGCTTATGGCTTCTCTCAATAAATTTAAATATTGTGGAAAGAATCCATGCACCACCAGGAGGAAGGATTTAGCTCTTAATCACTAAAGTAAACTGAATCTCTTCAGATTTCAGCACCAGTAAGTGTCCTGGACAGAATGTAGACATTGCAGTTAGACAAAACAGTGAAGTCTGGTTTATAGTATTCAATGAAATACATTTCTGCCTATGTTAGAGAAGCACCTTTTAATGGAAATGACAGAATAATTTACGAATGTATTCAAGCTTCAGTATATCTTCACTTTTAAATTAGATGATAAATATTTGAAATATGTAGATGAGACACTTGTGTACAGCAAATCAACTAACTTAATAACATTAAAAATAGGGGAAAACCACATAGAGCAAATAATGCTATGGATCACTGAAGTAAATGAATTATCACCAGCAGTCACAATTTTGTCACTAAGCCAGAAGATGTTGCATCCATTACAACGATAAATTCATAGTCTGGAGAAGCAGCAGGCAGCTGGCAAACCCCACCAGTTGACATAGCAGCATCAGCTGGCGTCAACTGGATTTTAGCTGCTTACCTGTCACTGCCAGCTACAAGCAAGTCCCAGTATGCTGAGAAGTGATCAGTGATTTGTCTTTTAAAAGCATAGACTAAATAGTTCAGTGCAGTCTTTACAAACTTTCCTTTTGATTGCTTTGTGTTTTTATTGAACTAAAAAAGTGCTGATTTTTTTGTGTCTCCTTTCTATTTGGAATTCACACACATATTTAATTCCCTCTCAGTGACTTTCCCAGAATAGCTGTAATTTGGGACAAAATTAGTATATCTGAAAATTTTTTCTCTGTTTTACTACTGATTATATAGTTAGATGCAATATCTTACAAGGTACACATTGTTTCTAAAAATCTATGACAGAGGTCCTATATAATACTTAACATTATAACTATCGGTTTGGAATAGTTTTATGCCCAGTTTAAACTATTCTGTTGTCTTGGTCCTCCATTTTTGCTCCCTAATGAATAAAGTATTAGCCTTCAGTTACTTGGTTGAAGTTGTTTTAGGTAGTCTGTGTCTAGTTTGATGCCTGGTAATTGTGACCATGTGTACATTTGTCTAAAATGCATGTGAACATACGGTCAGTTGCCATTTTAAAACATGAATTTGTGGTTTAGCTTTAAAACATACATAGGGTCTTCTTTCATTTCTTTTTTCATTTTTTCTTTTCATTTTTTCTTTTTTTCTTTTAAGGAGGAAGTCTTGCTTAGCAATGTGAGCTAGTTTGGTCATATTTGGAGAATATATTAGCACTTAAAAAATACTTCAATAGAATGATTTCAAATGTCATATTATCTGCAACAGCTATAGTCTGGAAAGGTTTTGCCTCAAACTAGGCATGTCTAATGGGGTTTATGACAACCTATGAATTTGCCCTGAACAAGGCCGACTTGGAGGTCAGTGAATGCTATACAAATTGCATACTACACAAGCCTGTAATTATCCCTGTAAGAAGTTAATGTGCTTCGGAGTTCAGCAAATTCATGTAAGCTTCAGAAATGACCATGATAAACCATGCAGTTAGTTACATTTGCTCAGTCAACAGAATGTGATGCTTCTGCAGTTTTCATTTAAGGTAACTTGAAGCCAAATCATCTTGTGTACTTGTGTACTCCGGAGATAAAGAACCTGAATTCTTTGTCATTTGAAGAAAACAATTTTAATAATATTACTTTCTTAATATCCAGCTTATGTGCCATACATATTATCAGAGAAATCTCTCAGGATAGATTTTGCTTCAAATTTTGGCAGAAAATATACAATATCTACTTTAACATAAGTTTATTAAATTTTGATTCCCTACAAGAGGGGCATAAAATATCAGTCAAATCTTTGGTGAAGACAGCATGTGTTCCAACTTGTTATAAATAAGAACTAACTGTCATTTCTCTTTTTCCTGTATTTGTCAACAAATCTGCTTTTGTATAGGTGAATGACTAAATAGTTGCACAGTTAAATATTCCTAAATCACATAAAACATGGAAAACATTTGTATGAGTTAGTATAAATTTTTTCAATTAACTGTCTCTAATGTGAGCATCTGTAAAAATATTACAGGAATAAGAGATAACAATTACTTAAAGTTTTTAACATTATTAAATATCAAAATATTAGTGTCACACAAAAATTAAAATTAAATTTGGAAATAGATTAAATATTGTTCAGATACTAAGAATATAGTATCTGAATTTTTGGAAAACATAGCTATTAGTTTTAATCTTTCATATGAGTTAGTATTTTAAATAGTTCTTGTTCATCAGCACTAGAAAGTAAGACTACTGCTTGGATCTGAACACTTCTAAGAACTTGTGTCTGTATTGCATTTTGCGATGTGCTGCTGTCATATCTTCCTTATGACATAAATTAGAATCACAAATAACAACAGTCCAAACATTGTGGGAAATTTGTTTTTGACATTTCTAACATCGGAACTACACTTCCAAAAGTCTGATGGTTTACTTTACTTTATTTATGGACTGATCCACATCATTGTCACTAATTTCAACCAGCCAAAATAACTTCCTTAAGGTTTCCCTTTCTCCTTTTATTTCTTCTCCCCCAGCTGACATCTGAAAATATTACAATCTGAATGTCAGTATATTATACTATCGAGTGTCAGTTATCCAAAATGTGAACAAAATCCTCAAATCCCTGTGAAGTGTCAACAATGTGGTATAAGCACATTCAGACAAGAGTGAAAGAATTACTTTCAGTAGTGCCTAGTGTTCCAGAAATAGTGTTGAGAGGGCACAAAAAGACAGTTCTTCAGTTCTTCTTGGTCAGTAATCGATCCTTTGTTAAAAAAGTAGACATAAATGTGTTCACATTGAAATGTAAACTAGCAGACAAGCTAAGGAACTTGGGATGTAGAGTGTCTTAAATAGTTCTTAAATTTCACCTTAAGAAGAAGGGGGAAAAACTATATTCCAGAATAAATATCCTATGTGCCTTTTTTTTTCTGCCTGTTTAATAGCATCCTACAGGTAAAAAGTGATGTTCTTTACTAGACCTGGTGATAATTCAGTCTTATGTTTATAAGCTGTTTGTTAAGGTGCAGAGCATAAAGATAAGATGAAGGTCTTACTACAACATTTAGTTAATAAAATGGTTTGATGTTTGGAGAAATGTTGAATTCAATTCACGAATTAGCTTCTGTTGTTAAAGTGAATGAATCCTTTGTAGGGTGTTCATTTGATCTCAGATAATTTTGCATCATCTTTCTAGATTACCAAATTGTTGGATGGAAAACGGTCTCAAACCGTAGGAATTTTAATATCGAGTTTGCATCTGGAGATGAAGGATATTCAACAAGGTAAGTGTTTCTTACACTTAGTGTATTGTACTTCCTTAGATATTTTCTCATAGCCCTCAGAGAATTTCTTACATACGTTACGGATTGTGCTTTGAATATAGTCCTCTAAGCTATCAGAATAATAATTTTTCCAATATATTCCACTATATGTAAAAGTTCCACCTAATAATCAGAATTGAATTTAGGTACAACTCCTTCTGTAGCATTCCAGTTAGCAAATCATTTTCAGTTCAGTATTTTCATATTTCTCCCCTGCAGTTCCCTGCTTTTTCTAAAGCAAGTCCTCCACCAAAAAATTAAGTGGATCGCTTATACATAAATCTTTAGGTCTTCCAACATGCAGTCATTATTTGTTTAATGTTTAAATTTTGCTTCATTAGAAGTGTAAAGTACATCCCAAAATTATGTTACCACATAACAATCAGAAAGAAAATTACTGGATGGCATTTTTCAAAAAGTAGAGCTACTCAGTGTGTAAATTCCATTACTGGTAGACATTATTTGAGTTTGCTAGTACAACTGTAGAGAAATACAGATTTTTCAGAACACTGGGGTAGTTGAGAGTCTGCTTATGTTCTGGATTTAAAAGGATATTGTTTAAGGATATTGTTTATTTCTTTTTCACATTAAGAAAAGGAAAATATTCACCATTTAAAACAACTGCTGGAAGAACTCAAGTTGATGTCTCCTTTTTTGCTATTGTTTTCCCTCCATCACATGCAAATACTGGGTAGGGTGTTGAGATGCTGCTGGCATTGATTATTATTAATTTCAAAAGAGCCTTTGAGCATCTAGCACTTTAAAAGCAAAAGGGCTTACAGAGGTCTCTTGGGATGCAAGGGAATAAGGAAAAGAAGGAATAACTTTATGCCTGCCAGTATTGTGTGAAAGGTATCAGAATGAGATGGAAAAAAACTGCTGTTACTAAAGGTCTGAATAATTTGCTGGCAGAAGTTACAGCAGCATAGGGATAGGATAGAAGCTGCATTATAAAAACTGGGTAGTGTTCTTAAGTATCTTCAGAGATGGTTTTTATTACTTTTTATTTTCTATGCCATGATGTTCTACTAAAACAGAACATCTCTATCTCTCTCTTAGTTGTTTGCTGTACTTCTATAGCTTTTGAAACTTCTGGCCCATTTATACCAAATTTAAGAGAACATAATGACTCAAATATTTGGGTATTTATACATTAGCATTTTTAGCTTGAATCAGCAGTGCACTTTTGAATCATATTTACCAGTTGTCTCCTTTGCTGTATTTGCATTGCAAAGCGATGCGGAGCAGTTTCAGAGTGCACAAACATCCTTCAGAATTAAATTGAGATTTGCTTTAGGAGAGTGCCAGTAGTCTCCACGTATAGCAGGCTCTAAATACCCCAGGATCAAATCAGAGATAGTTAAAACTCCCTGAAATGTGTGTAGTGTGAACACTGAATCCTCAGCATTAGCTGTTGCTGTCTACAAATCTAAGAACTACACTACTTGCACGTGTAGACATAGCTAATGTAGTCCTACAAGTTTAATGAAAATTAGGGTGTTGGGACAAGAAAGGCAGCAAAACAAGTGCTGTCACTGAAGAAAAGTTTATAACTCATCACCCTCTCTAGTCTGAGGTAGCAAATGACTGGCCTGTCACCGCATGTGTTGCTCAAGGAGGCAATAGGATATGCTGTGTCTTGCTTATGGAAAGAGCTAGGAGTTACAAACAGAATTTGGGAATACTGTTAGTGGAACTTTAAAAAAAAAATAACAAAGCAGGATGAGTGATTCTAATAAAAATCTGTGTTCAGTGACTACCTGAACTATTGTTATATAGAGGGAACCTTTAGAAATGGATACTAATATGAAGACAACAGTAGAATTATCTTGTTTCTCTTTTAGTGTGTGTTTGTCCCATAGCATTTTATGTAATTTAAATCCGTGTGCAGTCCTGCCTGTCAGCAGAAAAATTATTTGAAGCCTACTGCAGTCAATGCACTGGATGAAAAAAATTCATAATAGGCTAAATGGCTCATGACAACACCTAACCAAAAATGCATGTGATCATAGGGTCATGACTGTCAAAGATTGTGGGTTTTTTCATTACAAAGTAAAGTTAGTAAGACCTACCTCTAAGAAACATGCAAATTAAGCACTCATCTCTTTTTTAAAGCCACTTTTCATGACCTAATTCAGTATATAAAAAACAGGGAAAAGTTAATGGTCTTTGACCACTTGCAATGGAGAATCGAGAAACTTGAAGCAAAAGAAAGTAAAAAATTAAAAAAATATATTTTATTTCAAGTTTTCCTGACAGTGTTTGTTGAAAAGTTATGTACAAATTAATTTACTGTCTATGTATAGTATACTGTTTGCTCTGCTGTATGTAGCAGTTACAGAAATAAAGAGAAAAACTCAAATAAGCTGCCCTGTGCATACAGATGCATGCAAAATTGTAGAGAAGACAAAATGAGAAATCACGAGAAAAATTACACTGCCCTTTAAAATAGTGTGAGATTTCTGCATCTATAGGATTATGCTCTCATATTAAAGTACATAACTTCACAGCGTATTTTGTAGATAACTTGGCAGTGCAAAACAAGCAAGTGACCATGTCTGGCACTCAGATGCTTCAGTTTGCATTTGACGATGAGCCAGCTGCCACACTTCAGGAAGGGAATCTTCCACACGTGTTGGTTTGAGAGAGTGAAATGCATCCTTTGCAGATAAGTTTAAATTCATTTTGTGTCTGAGTACAGTCTAGGGAGAAGACAATGTAAAACTGAATAATTATTTTGAGTAATGTTGGTATTATATGATGCAGAGGAAAAGTTGACATTGTCATGCTGCACCTTTCCTAGTATCTTTTAGATAGGTGGGAGAGGAGAACAAATCCTAGGTCCTGCAATGTTCTGAGAACACTGGTGAATCTGGTACTTGTGAGGATAATATAGGTTTTAGTTAGACCACTATTAATACTATTCATTTCCTGAGCAGAAGAAGCAGGCAGAAAATCTGTCTGACTCAGTATGCTGTATTGGATCTTTATATTGAAAAGACAAATAGCAATAATCAAATTGTGCATAACTTTGAGATTATTTTTAAGGGTCCTTCTCCATATTTTTTAAAACCTTTAAAAAGAAGAGGTGAGGAATAGTGGAGATCAGTTGTTAGGTAAGGGACATGCTTTAACAGTATACACTTAGAGAAGTAATCTCCATTTTGTATTAATCCACTTGTATCTTTTCCTATCATTGTTCAGCTGAAATCTTACAGCTTGAGAGACAAACTTGTGGCTCAGACTATTTGTGTGGCTTTGCTGTTGAAATATTACAACTCGCTCCACAGTGAGGTGATTCAGTTCTGTTTGTAATGGGAAATGCTGATTATAACTGTATATGAAAACCCTCTGTGGGCCCTTGGTCCAACTTTTTACGAGGCAATGTTCCACTCACTGAGGCAGTTCCAATATAGTAGCTAGCAATAGTAGTGCACTGGAAAACACATAATAATGCTCTTTTCTGCAGTGTATGTCATCTGTGCTAGCTTTCCATGAGCTACTGAGATCTTTGTTCAAGACTTCACTGGCAAAACAGTGGGGAGGCCCAGATGAGAAAACTTTCAGTTTCAGAATGTGGGATGTTAATAAAATGTAGATGCCTATGTTCAAAGGAGTAATTACCCCAAATCCCTCCTTACCTCTACAGCACCTGCATTTTGCCGCTAAAATTGTAGGGCATCAGAAGTTCCGCTTCTCTATATTGCTGGAAATGTTTCAGTAATAGCCCTGATTTCCATCAGGACAGATTAACTAGGTGGTCTGCTGGTATACATGGTGGTATATTTTCCATGGGATTAATCTGTAAAATGCGGCAGATCACACCAGCTGCACACCTTATAGCTTACTGTACTCTTTGTGGTAGTAAAGTACCATATTACTCCCCACAGAACAACTACAGGCTTTGCCAGTACATTTGCCACAGCAAGAGTAGCTGTGCTGTAGCACTACAACGCTGACAGAACATAGTCTATATAACAAAGAGGAAAACTAACATTGATCCTTAGCATTGAGACTAATGCTAATTTAGTATTTTTTTTCCCTAGATTTTAAGCAATTAAATATATTGTCCAAGACTCCATTTATTACATCAGAGTAGCACTGGCCAAACTGTAATAGCACCTGTAATGGGGACCCAGTATGTTTACTGGATGTTTGGAACATTCCTTTGTTCACCAACTCTGTAAATTATCTATGCAGAGGCACATTAAGATTTGAAAATATTAGAGAAATGTATTTGATCACACTTAGATGGGATGGATTAGAGTGGAATTTGTTAAAAAGCCTAGATCATGCTATCTGCTTTTGTAGATTCACCTTCATTGTTTTTTGTGGTGTTTTTGTCTCTCCCCAATAGCAGAATATATTTTTATTACAGTGTCACAGTAATGATACTCTGATGGTGAGCAATGCAAAGAACTATCATACCACAGAAGGACAAACTTTCTAGAAAAAACACAGTTATGATAGTATTGTACAATGTCAGTCAACCAATTGAAAAGTGTCTGACTGGTTTTCTTCAACTTAATGATTTACCTTCCATTGTCAACATACTAAAGTAAATAATTGGAGGAATGTGAACTTCAGATTAACTCAGCCAGACTGATGATCAGTCTAATAATCATTTTAATTCAGTATTATATTTCTAATCATCCCATGGTTGCTGTGTGTTCTTCCTCTGATGAGAGATCATAGCAGTTATATAAATAGGTTGCATTTTCTTAGTGCAGTTTATAGTTTACAGCACATCTGAACTTTAGAGACCAGTATCATTGTTAACCAGGCATCTTTCTTAGCATCTTAAAGACTCTGTGTTATATGCTAAAGCCAGACTATTCCAAGGCAGCTCCAATTTGTGTATTAGCCATACCATGCAGCACAAGTAGTTTCTCTGTTATATTTTGGAAATACTTTTGGGTAAAGAGAATTGCTTTGGAATATTTCTTACTTGCACTGTGTGCAAAGAGTTTTATGGGGTTTCAACTGAAAGTGAAAGTGGAATTATGGATTATAAAGGTTTAAAAACTGTTGTTCCAAAGTTGTGTGACTTTCCCACCTACACAGAACATTACATGTATGCATTCTATATATACTGTATACTATGCATGAAGTATAGAGATAGCTGCATACCCACCTCAGAAGCTGGGAAACGGTTTTCTTTAAAATTAAATTTTCTTTAAAATTAAATTCTCTTTTTCGGGAAAATTCACAACATACATTTTTATGAATCTGCCTTGGGCATCCAGCATGGTGTGAGTAGGTTAACATTAGTGCCAGAATCTTTTGCTCATGACTTCTTTCAGGAGTTGAGCTTTCTTAGTTTTCTAAACCTACACTGTGCCCATGGTGCTTCTTTGTTATGTGTATTTTTTTGTGTTGCATGACAGTTAAATAGTGGAGAAAACCTTTAAATAAGTTTATAACTTATCAATTTGTCAGAAGTAAACAAGAGTGATTTGGATATTTTAGGCAGTTTTACCATGTAGGGATTTGTATTTAACAGTTGTTGTCATTGTCTAATTGACCAGATCGGTCACAATTTAATTTCAGTTTCCCAGTGATGGGCTGCATATTCCCATGAAATCAAGCCTTACTCAACAGAATGTAGAATATAAAACAATTAAATACTTCCAGGTCAAATACGTGTACCTTTTGCAAACTCTTTTTATTTAAATAATGTATTTTTGTTTTATCATTAGAGAGCAGTTAAGGTGATTTCTTCATATTTCATAGTCTAATTGCCATGTTAAGTGGTTTGATATTGCTGAGTATATGTAAGCTCTGTCAGCAGGACTTAAATCCTGATTTAACCAAAATGTGTTTAATAGGAGTGAGACTGTATGTCAAAGTCAGACTTAAGACTGTTGATATTTAAGTTTGTTAAGAGGAGATAAGTATATTTTTCATTTTAACCTCTAAGTTCTAAAGTTGTCTGTAGACTGCACACAGTATGCTTTAAATTCTCAGCTTTTCTTTGGTTTACATTTTTGAAGTGATCAGAGTATGAGAAATCTGTGCAGCAGGGAATCTGTTAGATTCATTTTTAGAAGTGAAATATGTTAAATACCTTTGGTATAAGTTTATATTCAAAGCAATGCTTTGTATGGGAAATGTAGTTGGCAAGTATTTTTATGTGTGCCTGTTAGTTTGAATGCATGATGCTGATCTGTTTTTTGTCCTAGCTGACGGTTATTATAGCCTAATGGGTGCAACCCTGCACTAATGATCCTTGTGTATATAAATTCTTCTTCTTGTGAGCAGACACCATAGGCCACATAAAAATGTTTGCCTCAATTTCCCTGCAAAAAAGGATCTCAGAAACCAGACTTGGCCAAGTAACAGATTTTTTAAAGGTAGAGGAACCCAATAAAATTACCAGCTTTTCACAGCATGAGTCTACTTCCTTTTGACATATTGTGAGGTGTAGGTGAAATATTCTAACTAAACTGACAGTGTAAGGAAGACAGCTAACTAGAAAGCAAGATGAAAGTAAAAACCACCAATGATGATTGATATTGTAATAGCTATTAATTGGTTTGGAGCCTCTTTTGTAGATTTATGATACTTCACCTATATTACTTACACTTATGTAAGTCTTGATATAATGAGATTTAATGCAGTGAAGTGTTATGGTTAAATTCACTGTATCAGGAAGAGCATTTTGAAAAACTTATCAAGGTTCATATTAATTTTGATAAAGTTAATATACATATGATTAAAAGTGGGTTTTGTTTTTCACAGAAAAATTAAGAAGCTTTTGTTCCTTTAAGTAGAAATCAAAATAATTACTTTCTTTGATCTAGTGTAATGGGGTTTTATTCAGCTGTTCGAATTCAAGTTAATTTATTCAACATACCTTGAATGTATTGTTCATGCCATATTTTTAGAACAAGAATACTGAGACACCTGTGAATTTGGGGATTTCTTCCAGGATTTCAAAATCAATGCTTCTTTTCAAAAAAATGGGCCAATCTTCATAAAATTTACATGTTTTTGTCTTCTACTTAAAATGTGTATGGCATAAGGTTCAATCAGTTTGAGTGAAAAAAATAGAGAAGGACGAAGATATTAAAATACATAAAGATGAAATAAAGGAGGCTATGTAGATTTTGGCAGTACTTCTGACTTCTTGGAATGTGTCTCTACATACATTGGCATCCTAAAATGTCCAACTATCATTAAATTCAGTAATATGGCTAGATTTTTAACTGCAGTTTGTCTGCATGGACATTGCCAATTTTTAGCAGTGCAAGTTGTAAATCAGAAAATATTTTCTTGGAACTTTTATACAATCACATACTTGTTCAAAGAGAGAAAATAACTCATATTAATATGTGTTTCTTAACACTGATTATTAATAATTCTGTGATTTATGGGGTGGTATTTTGTTAGTTTAATCTCAGACACTTTTTGTTTTATCATGTCACTTCAAAATGATGATTTGTTAGAACTGATGTTGAGTACAGAAACATGGGTAAGATAATTGAGCATTAAAAACCGCTTTGCAATTCTGGGGCCTTTTTGGTGACAAATCTCTGCCTAAAAATTTCAGTTAGGTGTAAAACTCTTAATATTCTTATTAAAGTGCTCTTTTTATTAAACTACTTCCTGTCATCATAATAGTTCTGTACCTAAAAAATTGACTATTAGTTACATGGTTTGCATTTCTAGTACAGGTTTGATTTGTCTTTTCTACATAACTCTGGACAAATAAATTTCTCCTTGTAAGCAGATTTCAGAATATTCTAAAATAGGATGAATGTTAAACCACAAGGCAAGCTTCTGAACTCAAATATTTTAAAATCTTTGCAATTAAATATATTGAACCGTGAAACCAATTTTCCAAGAGATTTTCCAGTCTCTTAGGTTCTTTTGAAATTACATTGGATAATACAGAAGATAGTGCAACTCTTGAAACTGTCTTACAGGAGACATCTCTTAAATTCAATCCCTAATGACTTTTCTTTAAACAAAGACTTTTGTCAGTCTCAGTTGTTCAGGCTTTACATTTGGATACACGCTTGAGCTTTTTTTGAATTTTTGCAGTAGGACAAAAATAGTTGGAGATACTGCTTTTTTTCACTGATACTGTTTTCTCTATAATTCTTTACTTCTAACCAAGGTGTAATGTCAACAGACAGAATCATAATTGACAAGCAGAATTTTAAAGCATTCTAAATGTCACTGGACCTTTTAATAAAATTAATTAGCCTGCCACAGGGAAAATTTACTAGCCTGCTGGTAAATTTCACAATGTAAAATCATGGGGTAGGTGGTAGAGCAGGCGAAAGCTTATTACTTTTAAATAATTATTTAAAGATGTGTGCCTTGCCCCTTTCAAACATGGATTTGCAAATGCAGCAAGAGCTTTTAAAATCTTCTAAATTCAGAAGCAGTCAAATTTCCTTTGAAGAAATATAATAAAATTAAAAGTTATCAGGTAGTAGCTAATGATGAGTCAGTGGTTACATGGAAAATTGGTAGAGGCCTTAAGCTTGATTTTTTGGGGATTAATGTTCTCAGTAATATTTAAACATAAGTCACGAGTTCAAAAATTGTGCCCAGTCCCATTATGGATCTCAAGGAAAAGCTGGTTTCAAAAAATTTAAACATCCACAGTTATTTCCATTCCATTGTGCATCTCTTAGCTTCCTGGAATTTAACATTAGAGTGCATTAGAAAGAACGAAGTAATGCCATTTAGTTTTCAGGAGAGTACCAACACTTGCCTAAGTAATGGGATTTTCAAATGTTGGAAGCAGCTAGTGTCATATTCCAAACTTAGTAACATCTGAAACTAAGATAGGAAAGATTTTGAGACTTTTCATTTTTGGTAATGAGGCATAATTAATCATCAGAGTGTACTTCATGTGTTTCTGTGTGATTGAAAAGTATTTATCTAGAAATTGTCATGTAGGTAGTTTTCTGGTGGGTAAAACTAACTTAAACATGAGACTGCTGAAGGTAATTTAAAAACTGTAGCACAATATTTTATACTTGCAAATTTACAAGTTGCAAATTTTGCAAGTTTGTTGACTTGTCTACTTCCCAAGATTGCTAGCTCCAAGACAGGCATATCTCCCTGATCTCCTGTACACCTGGAGAGACCTAAATACCCTAATTCTCAATTCCTTCCTATCCAGCCTTCTAAGCTAACAGGAAATCTGTGCTGTTCATTGTCATTGTACACAATCAACTGAGTACTTGACTGGTCATATCTTTGACTGCTGAGTGTATTAGAGGGGGACAGTAGAACTCCATTCTCCTAAGACAGACTTTATAGAATGTTCTTCCATGAGTGCTGTGATTTGAAGTTAGAACAAAAATAAAACACTGAAAATAGTAAAATACAAACTGGATACAATATGTCCTTTAGCTAGGTTAGAACCCTTTAGTACATTTCTCAGGAAAAAGAATTGAACTCTAAAGTATATTTTCTAGATTCTAATCTGTGTTTGTATTCTATACAGCTATACTGTGCGTTGATGACTCTGTAGTAGATCTAGAAACACTGGAAGCACTGTATGAAAATGTAAGTAAAGACGGGGTAAAGGTGTGGTTAATCACCATAGTATTTCAGACACAGAATAAATAAAGTTCTATTTTATGTTGTAATTTTAGACTACAGACCTTATGTAGAAAAATTCTTTAGGGAATTTACCACTAATAAAATAAGTAACAGAGGGTGACATATGGAATGAAGAGACTGGAATAAATGGAGCATACAGTTGGCACAGATGAGAGCCTCTGGGTAAGAATTAAGGGACAAATTAAGCAGATGTCATCGTGGGAGTCTACTATGGACCTCTTGTCCAGGACAATGATGGCAACAAATTATTCTGTGAGGAACTTAGGGACATCTCCAAATCAACTGCCCTTGTTCTTGTGGGAGACTTCAACTTGCCAGATGTTAACTGAGAGCATCACACAGCTGGGACAAACAGGTCTGGATGATTGCTGAAACACCTGTATAATAACTTCGTGGTACAGGTAGTAAGGGAGCTGACCAGGAAAGATGCCCTCCTTGATTTGTTTCTTGTTAACAGAGAGAGGGTTTTGTGAGTGAAGTGGTGATCCGTCTTGACCACAGCACGGCCACAATGGCCACAAAGCAATTGAGTGAATTTAGGTTAATCGAGTGAATGAATTTAAAATCTCTATTGACAGAAGGATAAGTGCCAACAAAACCTCAACCCTGGACAATGAGAGCAGACTTCAGGCTGCCCAGGGAAGTAGTGAATAAGGTTGACTGGGAAAATGCTTTTGAAGGTCCTCTGGTCCATCAGTGCTGATCACTTTTTAAATATCACCTCTTTAAGGGCACAAGAGCAGGCAGTTGCTAAAATGTCAGATATCAAGCAGACTAGGCAGAAGACTGGCTTGGCTGAACAGGGATCTTCGTTTGGAGCTAAGTCAAAAAAAAAAAGTGCATGCCCAGTAGAGGCAAACTCATGTGGGAGGAATATAGAGATGCTACTCACTGTTGTAGGGAGAAAATTCGTGCAGCCAAAACTCAGCTGGAGTTGAAGCTGGCCAAAAATGTGGGGGACAATAAAAAGAGTTTTTTAGAATACTTTAATAGCAAAAGGCAGTGCATAAATAACATCAGCCTGTTACAGGATGAGGATGATCACCTCACAAACAGGGACAGAGACAAGGCAGAGGTGTTTGACACTTTCTTTGCCTCTGTTTTCAACACTGATGATGGGCCAAGGGGGTTCCCGTGCCCTGATCTGAATGACCATGACTGCGAGAATGATCAACTCCCAGTTGACCCTGAAATTGTGTGGGATCTGCTGCTCCAGCTGGATCCCTACAAATCTGGGGCCTGATAGGATTCATCCCAGAATCCTCAAAGAGCTGGCTGATATCATTACGAGGCCTCTCTTGAGTCACAGCCGGCATGGCTTCAGGAGAGGGCAGTCCTGCTTGTCAGACATAATTTCCTTTTATGACAAGGGAAGCCACCTGGTTGACCAACTACAGCTGAGTCAGGGGACGTTTAGATTAGATATAAAGGAAAAGGTTTTTCAGCCACAGGGTAGCACTGGAACAGGCTTTTTATGGAGGTACTTACAGCACCAAGCCTACCAGAGTTCCAGAAGAGTTTGGCGTGTGCTCTCAGGCACATGGTGTGATTCTTGAGGCTGTCCTGTGCAGGGCCAGGAGTTGGATTTTGACGATCCTTGTAGGTCCCTTCCAACTCAGGATATTGTATGAACATAAAAAAAGACACATTGAGATGTTTATTTCTCTTACTGACTTAGTTTTTAAATGTCAGAAATTTTAAACAGTGGAGTGCCTTTGGAATCAGATTAAAATGTAAAAAAGGGTGTAACACCTCTCAGTGTTCTCTCCTGAGCTACCTGAAAAATACTGTCCTCACTTAAGGCCTGTTTTGTGCTATCATGCTGAATTTTTCTCCTCAGGCTCCTGGATTGTTGTAGTTTCCCCTGGTTGCTGTGTATATTAAGGATATAGCATTCATGAACTGTGTGACTCTGAAGTTGCTTGAAAGCAAACTTGAAATCTCCACATTTACGCTGGACTGTGGAGATGTCACAGATACCTTCCTGACCTAAACTTTGTGAAGCATCCTGGAGCAATATTTGCAGTGCTGTGTTCAACAAGGATGCTGTGCTCCGTGGCCATTGGTAGTAAATGGCATGCAGGGCACTGAAGGAATTTATCATGGATCTTTGTGCCTCACTCTTTTGCATAGACTAAATCTTTCCTAATTAAAAAATACAGTTGTTGCTTGCAAGCAAACAGGTAAAGTAGTAATTTATTAATTTCTTATTAATTAGTAACTAATTACTTTGTATTAATTCACTCAGAGAGCACAAAAGGATGAACTGGAGAAAATCAAGCAATATTATCAGACTTCAAAAGAGGAGGAACTGAAGCTTCTGGATAAACCAGAGCAGTAAGATTTGTTTCATAATATTTTATCATTATATAATACAGTCCTTCAACGATATATTGAAAGCAATTTTGATACATAATTTTTAGTAAGTAATTATAAACTTTTTTTGTGTATTTCAAGGCATGAGGTAAACTTTGTCTTTATCACATAACTTTTTTCAGAAATGACATATTTTGCTACATGAACCTGGACCACCAGAACTGATAAAATATGTAACCTTGAATCAGTAAGAATTTCTGTCCCCGTTCTCACATTTGTAAAAGGCTTATCATTCCATTAGAGCGTTTAGGGCTAAATTAACATGTCCTAAAGCAGGGCCAGACTGATTATTGTTGTTAAGTATTTGAAAGAGCTGCATGAACAGAGGGTTTTGGTGAGTCTTGTGACAAAGACACAGTGTACGCTCACTGGTTCCACCATTCCTCTCCTGGGACCGTTGTGACCATTGACAAATGTTGGGATGAAAAACTTCTTAAGTGTTGCTCCTTCTGTTGTAAGACACCTTAGACCAATGTGACTGGTTTAAGGTGTACTGGTCTAATGTGATCCTCAAGATTCCATGGACTATTATATTCATCATATAATCCTGAATTTTATTTTAGAGTATACATTTGATTTTAGATTTTGGCCTACCAGTAGTATTTGTCTTCAGCTACTTCACTACTTTTCCCTTTTGTAGTCTTACTCTCTTCTTCTGATCTTCCTGCACTGAGGCCTCTTTGTCATCTTGTTTCCTTTTCCGTCTTGTCTTGTGTTATCTTTTCTGCTGTCCTTGATGTAAGAAAGGGTAGGGAGGGGAATAACTGAAATAGCAGAGATAGTATATGATTGTTTGATGTCAGAGGTATTACATTTTCATACCTTTTTCACATTAAACTGTTAGTGCTGAAGAACAGATAATTTTTTCTATTTCTCGTAACATAAACAGTTAAATACTCAATTTGTGGCTGCCCACTAGGGAATAGGCTGGTGTTAGGAGATAAGGCTATTATCTTACTCGAGTAAGAGTAACTATTGTTCTTTAGTAAGACTTAATAGAACAAATATTTGTAAAATTTATATACTAGCTTGCTTTTGCATCCCATTTCCATGGCTTTCATTGCATTGGCTTGGGGCATAAGAATACATTGTGTGACTAGCTGATGTTTTCCAGAGCTTGAATATTTGGTAGTCTGTTTGCTGTATATCCGAGTTAAATAAATATGAATACATTTTGTCTTCTGGAGAATATGAATCTTGTAGACCTCTAGAGCTATCAGAGGTTGTCTTTTTTTGTAATTTATAGTGGAGAGAGGTTAATCTTCATTAAATACAAAGTTGAATTTATGCTATCAGTGTTCCATAAGTAAAAGTAAACTGTAAATAAAGCAGTTATGTCTAGTGGTTCAGAGTGAAATAGTAGTATCAAAGAAAAAGGCTATTTTTTATCAATTATTACTCTCTGTGTTCTCTCTGAAAGTGTTAATTATCCCATTTTTACCCTATTATTAAACTACATAGGTTAAGAAAATTAGCCTTTTTAAGTGTAGCTTAAGGGGGAAACAATTTGCTTTATGCAATTTGCTTTATGTAAATTTTGTTGGACCTTCAAAAATAATGTCCTTTCTGAAAACTCAGTAGATCAGGTGCCACTAGTTTTGTTGTCTAAGTCAGCCTCTAAGTCAACCTAAATGCAGAAGTGGAGATTTTTTGGAACTCTACTATGCATATTAGTTCCATAAAAGGTTAAAGACAGAAGAATGTTAAATTTGCATGTGTGATTAAAAATATATGCTGCAGGGCATAAGCCTCATGTATTTTCTTTATGAGGATCAGAACAAAAGTGTAAACTAAACCATTTGTCAAATGGTTGCAAATACTAACAGTAGGCATTCATATAATGAAACCATTGATATGAATTCACTGAAGTCTAAAGGAAACCATTATATGCTTGGATTACCAGACAAATAAAAAGCTTTAGTGGTATCACTGATGTTCTCCTGCACGTGTGATTTTGATTTATCTTGCTGTCATGTTAAATTTGGCACAAACTGTAAGTATGACAGCAGCATAACAATACCCTCCTAAATTAAGCTTCATGATAATAGTTGTTAATTGCTAATACTCATTACCATGATAAAGATTTATATGCAAAATTGACCACAATTTGGAGCTTTACTAATAGGATACAGATGCTTTAACTAGTTTCCAATACCCTTTTTAGTTGTAGAACATTCTCTGTAAAGTCCTTTCTACTGTGAAATAAGTACTAATGAAGGAAGTAGTAGCCAAATATGGTACTGAGCTTTCCTGTTTTGCATGTAGTTTGATTCAGGAAGTAGAGAGCAATTTATAATTGTTGTCCAAGTAATGCCCTTTGCTTCTCTTTGAAGACAGCTTTCCTTGGACTTCAGTTTAAATCCTTCTGGCTTACTTAGAAGCACATTTTTCTCAAAAAATTGTTTCTAAATTTTATATTCTTCAAATGTGGATAAATGTGATCTGAAAATTAGTTTACCTCCGTAGAACCAGGTTGCTTTGTCTATATTTGCAAGAATGTTCTCTTACACTAACAACATGGCAATATGCCTGGCTTGAAAGTTCTCTGAAGGCCTTTACTACAAAATTCTGGTAGGATAAGAGTTCTCAAGTGAATGCATTTTTTATTTACTGTTTCTAAAAGAGAGGAGTACAATGGACCTCACAGAGATGAACAACATATTCTCTGTGTTTATTTTAGGCCGTAAGAAGTGTGGTAATGAGAAACCCATCCAAAAGCTATGTCACACTCACATCATCCTTACTTTAAGTCTTAATCATAATTTCCTCAGACTAATATTGCAAAAATGCCTGAACTAAGAACATTCTTTTCTCTCCTAAAGTTGTGTCCATCTGAATTGGTGGTTTATCTGTGATAACCCTGGATTCAGGTTATGACTTTTTGTTTAGTAAGTACATTTGTAGTCACTAAGATTCCTTTTTGTGATGGATTTCAGTTATAAGTGTTCTGTCTGGATTTAACTTTGAATGCTTTGAATTCCAAAATCTGGAGATATCTTCTTTTTACGCTGATGCTCTTTTAACTCTCAGCACAATTACGCTGTATTCTGATGGGCAGCCATGTGGGAGATAGTTCTCTTTTCAAGGGAAGGCAAGAATATGTGTCATTTGACTTTTTAAATTTAAGTTTTTTAATTGTGTGTATGTTAGAACTTTAATGGAGCAGTTTGGTTTTTCTTTCTTTTGTTTCTCTCACACAAAGTGCAAAATACCCTCTTTTTTTTTTCCTGGCAATACCGTTCATTCCCAATAGGAAGCATTTTTATTAATACCAGCTTGACATTTCTTTTTTCCCACTGCTTAAGTATAAGAGTCAAGCCAGGCCTCCCTGATCTTCTCTCACAATAGATTTTTTTCATCAGGCAAGAAAGAAAAAAGAAGGAAAAAAATGGTATTCCAATTAAAACATAGTAGTTCACGCCAGCCACAGGTGGATTGTGCTGATGTATTCATCAAAGCCTTGCATACATGAGCAATCTATAAAGCAGATTTAAATATACTGCTATTATTTATTATAGAAAATAAATAATTTGGAGAAATCAGATGTATTGGCTTAAATAATTAAAATAAATTTAAGAAGAATTCAAGCTAATAAATTGAATACTGAATTTCCCATAATTCGGTGAGATAGAAAAATCTTTATGGCACTGCATTAAGGGGATCTAAGGATATCTGTTGACAGGAGACTAGATGAATGTTTCTAAAGTGATATTGGAGCAAAAGATGGCTTGTTTCTGGATTTCAAGAAAGCATATGTGTCACTGAAATCCTCGACTGGAAACCCAAAAGCGAATCATTGTTATTATAAGAAATGCTAAAGCTTCTTGTGTTATTTAGCCAAACTCTTACGTTTTAAATTGATGAAGAGAAAAGGGAGGAATTACTCATGCTTTTGGGATGCTTTCATTTTGTGAGATCCGAATTAGAGTTGTTGAATATGCTTCTATTTCTTTTTATTTACCAAAGAGTTAAAAGAAGAAAAGCTAGAATAGATTCATGAAAAAAATGTTTATATGAGGACAGGTATAGAGAAGGTAAAGACTTAGTAATTTTGCTGAACAGTGACTGAAGACAGATACTCTCACAGCTAAATACACAGCTAGGTACATTCCCATAAAACATGCTGCTCTATGATTGAAAATGTGGTGGAAATTAGTAAAATAGAATTGATGCTGAGAATCAGAATAAATTTTTTGGCAGACATTTTAGAAATAAACTTGTAGGAATATATTGAGTTTTGTATTTCTGGATGCATTTTTAAGGGAAGCAAAATCATGTAAGTTGAAAGAGTACAGAGATAGTGTTTGTCTAGCTTTTCCTTTTTTTTTTTAACCGATGATTTAGGTTTGAGATTCTTCTATTTATTACTATGCAGCTATGATAGTTAATGGATTGATGTGATAATGATTAATATTGTGCAGTTTTAGTGATATTAATAGGATTTTTAGCACATTCTTAGTAGAAATAATATAACAATTATAAATTCTGTCAGACTTGATTCAAAGTAGGAAAGATTGCATATATATTTCATGATACTGCAGCTTTCATTCATTACGTACTCCACAGATAAGAATTATAAAGATTCATGAATAGTCCTTTCTTCCCCACAGATTTTTATACGAGTTATCTCAGATCCCCAACTTCGCAGAACGAGCTCAGTGTATTATCTTTCAGTCAGTTTTCTCTGAAGGGATAACATCAGTGCACCGGAAAGTAGATATCATAACTCGTGCTTCCAAGGTAAGTCCTAATGAAAGCTAAATTAAAACTTAAATATATATTAGAGTATTAATTCCTCTTTTTTACCATAAGAGATGAACCTTATTGCCTTTTCAGGAAAATAAAAATATATTGAATGTATTACTGCTTATAAGAACAAAAGGAAGAGGGAAAAGGGAAGTGAATTGCATGTGATGCCCTGTGCTATACATAGAAATCTATTTCTATTTCAATGGTAGATTTTTATTACTTTCCATGTTAAGTATCTAATAGATAATCTCCATAAACAAGAAATTAAATATCAGACAAGCTTAATACAGGGCCTTGCAAACTTTCTTTTTTTTGCATACCACAGTTGATACCAATAGATGCTTGCCATCTATTAATTTCTGTTAACCCTGGTACAGCAGATTTTTTTAGTGTCTGACGAAGCTCTGCCAAATATTTTTATGCTATGAAAGACTAAAGACAAGATTGTCAAATTATAACAAAATACGAGAAGTAGAATGAGAATTGAGAGAAATTAAATAGTGACCCAAAGGTCTAACATCTTAGCCAGAATAGTTAATTTTATTTTTTTCCAATTTGAAGATTAGCTTTTGATTAGCTTTGCTTCCACAAAGTACACATGCTCTACACCTTTGGATTTGCTGTAATAAAAATAGTTACTTGATGTTTCCTTTCCAAAGGAGACATAAAAAAGGAATCAGTGTTGTATGAGATAGGGAAAGTTGTATTGCCCTCAGTTTACTTCTCAGGAGTTTGCACTGCAATTGATTTATCTAGTGTATAAGGCTACATAGTTAAAGATTAGTCCTATTAGGCCTTAGATTCTCAATTGACAAGACAGGTGTCTTTATATGTAATTGAAAATAACATACTAGTTCTACACTGTGTTGCTAGTATTGTTTTCTGTTTTGAGGCATAGTAATTAGTTAGCCCTGTTATATCTGCATTAAGTATGGATCCAGGAGTGTGAATTTTAGAGTACCACGACCAGTGAGCAGACTGAATGACAGTCTGAGTCTAACCTAGTGACAGCAAAAATAGCACATTTGACTGTGCCTTATGCAAACAGATGATAAACTACCTCATCTGTAAGATTTTTAAAGGCTACTAAGGATGTTTAGTAATCTTCTTCCATTAATCTTTTTGTCATCAACATAGTATATGATGCCATATAATTTGTTTCATATAGATTAATTAACATAGTATCGTAGGGAGATACAGTCTAATAAATGTTTCTCTCAGTCTTGATTATTGTACTAGCTTCAGCTTCCCTTACCAACCAAGGTAAAAGCAGGTAAGAAACAAAACCTTTAGCAAAAATAAAATTTTTAAAAAGGCTATCTTATATTAGCAATTAGAATTTTTTTGCCAGTGGAAGTTACAGACCAGTGTCCATTTTCCAGGCTTTGCTGAACATGACAAGTGTAAAGGAAATTTTGGGTTTGATTCTGGCTTTTGGAAATTATATGAATGGCGGGAATAGGACCCGAGGTCAAGCTGATGGATTCGGTTTGGAAATACTCCCCAAACTAAAAGATGTCAAAAGCAGAGTAAGTAGTAATTTTTAATTAAAGATAATTTTTCTCAAGTGATCTTTTTTTGTTTCATCATCTGTTCAAAAGTTAATCTTTTATTTCTTATCATTCTTGTTGGAAAAAGCAAGGCACTTTGTACAATTTTCATGTTTTTTTCTCCCAGCTTTTCACCTCCTTCTGCACGTGTACATGTTTCCACAATCTCTTAATTTCTCCTATTCAGTAATACTAGGATAATTATCTTATGTGAGAAAGAACTTCTGTGTGTCTCTTTTACTAGCAGGGACTTAATTACAGTAGAGTAGAGAGAAATCAGAGAGCATAAACTGCTGAAATCTTCTGCAGTAAATGTCCCCATTCTTTTTTTGTGCTCTTAATTTAGGGTGAGTAAAAATGTTTAAAAAATCATGTTCAAAACCAAAATATCAGTAAAGGTTCAGTGTAGCATATACACTAACAAATTGTATATAAGGGATATAAATTCAAAACATGCAGGATTTTATTCTTCTTCAAAGAGGTGTCAGACCCGGCAAGATATTTTCAGTCTTTTTTTTAAATTGTCCGTTAAATGGATGTAGGACACAAATTTTGAATGGCATGCATGAGAAAATGCTTATAAATGGCAGTAAATTATTTTGTCAAAAATTGAGAACCACTAGCTGATTTTTGATTAGTCATGCTAGGATCAAAGTCAGGATCAAACTCTAGACACCTTTTGAGATGAGGTTACTTTGTTACTTAGTTCAGTAGGGCTGAGGAGGAGGTGTTAGATAATGTAGGCAATGGAAACACTGGTCAAAGTCGTTCTTTACCAAAACATTCTTAGACCCCACATGGATATAGAAAGCAGCAAAGAACAGGAGATATTTTCTGCTGTTGTTGGTACATATTCGTAGGATGAGGAAAAAACCCTCTTCTTCCGTGTTCTTCCTCCTTTCTTACGTGAATTACTTTCTTTACTATAAGAAAGATAGATTTTAAGCTTTTGTTCCTAGTTATGCTTCATGTACAGAAGAATGCATTTGTGAGACAAGAACGTCAGAAAAGTCGTATGTCTAGGGATCTTTTTGTTTTACTTATGAATATCTTCATTAATGAAGTGTAAAAACACATTTAATGAATTGTTCAGTGAGCAACTGTATTAATGAAAGCTTTTCCAATGGATTTGAGTCCTTTATCTTCTAAAAACATTGAGGTGCTGGAGCATGCCCAAAGAGCAATGAAGCTGGTATCAGTTATGGAGCACGAGCCTTATGTAATAAAGAGCAGCTGAGGGAGCTGGGGTTGTTTATCCTGGAGGAAAGGCTCAGGGGAGACCTTATTGCTCTCTACAATTAACTGAAAGGAGGTTGTAGCTGGGGGGAGGTTGGTCTCTTCTCCCAAGTAACAAGTGATAGAATGAGAGGAAACAGTCTCAAATTGAGCCAGAGAAGATTTACATTGGATATTAGGAAAAATTTCTTTACCAAAAGGGTTATGGGACATTGGAACGGGCTTCCCAGGGAAGTGGTGGAATGATCATCCCTGGAGGAATTTAAAAGATGTGTAAATGTGGCACTTAGGAACATGGTCTAGTGGTGGACTTGGCAGTGCTGAGTTTATGGTTGGACTCAACAATCGTAGAGGTGCTTTCCCACCTAAATGACTCTGTTTCTAAATCTTACCTTCCTCTCCATTGTGATGGTTCAGCTGTTCCATATGACCACTTTCCTTCCAGTCTTGCTCTATGGACAAGACACAGTACAAGCTGCAGCTAAACTAGAACCAGTTTCCCATTACTCAGGTGTCTGTTGTTTGACTAACTGGCTTGAAGGAGAAAGTAAAACAACGGGGCTTTGCATGACTTTTCTCAGTACAAGTAATGGTTTTAGTCTTACTCTTCCATCTACTCATAAACTTCATAGAACTTATTTATCTCTGGGACTTTCCATGTGGCTGAATTTAGCCAACTTGTTCCAAAATTGTGCATTATGAAAAGTAGTCACTGATGTACAGTGTAGTTGAATAAAACTTGTTCCTTAGCAAAACAAGCTAAAAAAAAAAAATTATAGTATTTAGAGTTTCCTGGTAGCAAAAATAAATATATTATTAGTTTAGATTAGTCTCCAAAATGCAAAAAACCTCAAAGGGTCCAGCTGCTACAGGCAGACATGAAACCTCAGAGATAATTGGTAGACCATATTTGCAAGGAGAAAAAATGCAGGGTCTTACATATTTGAACATTAAGATATTCTTCCTGTGTCCCATTACTCCCTTCTTGTGAATTGCCAGCAAACAATATTATGTCTAAGTAAGCTGAATTCCATGAGCTAAGGTAAAGACCCAATTTTAAATATCTCTTATTTCACATAAAAGTCATTTGTTGTCACATGAGCTTAGAAAGTTACTTTTTATAGAGATTTTTTTGACCTACCAGCAGTGTCTTCTAAAACCATTATACGTGCAGCGTGGCTCTGTCTGCATGACAGCAGTGACTTAGTTAAAAGAATTTTGCTGGTGTATGACATTAATAAAATATAATGTGCTGCAGGCTCTAATATAAACGAGGCAGCTCTGTACAGGAAGCCAGACATTGTTCATGTAGAAATGTTTGTCCTGATAGCTGTCAATGTAGAATATGAAAACACATCCAAAAAATTTCGAAGGCATTTCGATATAATTCCCTATATGATGATTCTTTTATGTTGCTGAATGGTTCTCTGTAATGTATAATTTTTCCTTTGTTCATCTGGCCTATGCTGACCCAATGACATGTAACAAAATAAAATATTGTGTACTGTTATGTGCAGGAAAATGGAAATGGTGATTCCGTAAAGTGAGAATTAAAATTCGTATGGTAACAGGGCATGAAATATACTTCTTAGTATGTTTCGTATTTGGAATAAAATATGAAAAGTATCTATGCCTCCTTCAGATCTACATTATAGGTGATTGAGAGTAGAGGGAGCAAGAAATTCAGTTCACCTTAATATATCTGAGATGACTTTAATATTTAGTTGATATTAAGTTCAAGAGTAATATTATTAAATAATATTATTATTTGAGTTAATATTATTATTCAGTCATGCCTTGTATTATTAAATAAAATATGGGGACAGTTTCTCCCAGTGCATGTATTTTTACCTGGTATCTAGAACCAAAAATAACTCTAGATCCAGTGGTGGTATGATCAAGCCAATATTGTAAAAGATCGATTTTTTGGATCAGTAATGCTAAGGCTGAAAATACTGGGAGTCCTATTTCTTATAGCAATATAAAATAATACTACATTTGTTTTGAAATAGAGTACATTTTTGCTCACTTGAATCAGTGTAAATCACATATTTTTAATTTTTTTTTTATTTTTTCCTAGGATAGCAATATTAATCTTGTGGATTATGTCGTCATATATTTCCTACGCCATTGTGATAAGGTAAAAGATTCATTTGCTGTATCAACCTCTCCAAAAGTTTCTTGAACAAATTGTAAAAGGGATCGTATTAGATTTTTGAAATCTGAACACAATACCTCTAAGGGAAAACCAAGATCCATTTCTTTTGCTTTCTTATAATAGTTGTGTACCTCAATAGGTGTGAAATTTGCTTTGGAAAATTTTACACTGCAGGCAACTGCCTGTGGCTGTTGCAGAAGGGACAGGTGGTCACTCCAACCCTGTCTTATTACATCCGAGTCATTTTAACATTGTAAAATTTCCTGTGATGTCATTACGTTGGAAGACAGAAGCATGATTTCGCTCTTATGACAGAATGCAAGGACAGCTTGGTATTTTAAGATAGGTGAGTCAGCTGATGGGGATGAAGTTAGGGATGGAAATGTAGGAGGAGATGTGGCTACTGCTTTTGAGTGAGTTACATTTATGAAGCTTTTTGATATTAGCAGTGGCCAAACTTATTGAGTGGAAAATTTGAACTATTGTATTTTAAATAAAAATGTCACTCTTAATTGATTTTAAGTATGTGATGGCTTATTTTTTCTTCCTTTTTTTTTTTTAATCCTTACATAAGGTGATTGGATTGATGAGTTAGTAGTCATGAGATATGTAGCCCTGTACTAGTGTTCTTTGTTTGTTTGGGTTTCTTTCTTTTTTGTTGTGTTTTGATTTTGTTGTTTTGGGTTTGGTGTTTGGGGGTTTTCGGGGGTTGGTTTGGTTTTTTTTTTGCTTTCTAATCAGTTTAGTTAAATATATGATATTTAATATTTCTGCAGAATTTCTACTATACTGTAATTTTACTTCAAGGAATTTTGTAAAACAAAACAGTTTATCGTCCTTGGGAGAAAATTAACGCAGTGTAATTGTCATCCATTGCACTTCTCCCCCAAAAAATGCTCATATCTTTATAATAATAAAATCATTTTTTCCGTGTTCAAAAAACAATTAGTTCTCCAACCTGGGAGTTTTATTACAGACTTGAAATCTATGCACAGGTATATGCATGTTTTAAACTCACTAATATATGCTTGTACACAGCAATGTCATATTAACACCATTTATACATATTTTACTTGTTAAACTTCCACTGGAGATACTGCTTTGAACCTTTTCAGAGATTTGTGGGTTTTTTTATTTGGCTGGGGTTTTTTGTTTGGTTTTGGGGTTTTGTTTTTTTCTTTTTTCTATTTGTTTGTTTTGTTTTGTTTTACTTACCAGGTTTTTTATTACTTTGCTAAAAATAAGGTATATACTTAACAGTTCCATACAGACATTAACGTGTGTGGTTTATTTAGCCACATAAATCTTCAACTGTATATTTTTATCTGTGTATAGTACTTCAGGCCATATATAAATATGGTTTTCAATTTATGCTTATAAAGCATTTGTATATTTAATGAATTGAGAGAGAGTAAAACCACAAACTTTTGGCATAAGAACTTCTTGCCTTAAAATAGGCATTCCTGTTATCTGTTTTTAAGAAACTTCTAATCCCTTATCTAAACCTTTATTGACGTAAAATGAACTGAAATGTGGTCAGTTGAGTTTCATTTCAAAGTTTAAATGGAGCACAGTTTGCTTTACAACATCTAAAAGGAAGTTTCAATACTCAGAATGGTCGGTATTTAATCTTGAATGAGATATATGTTGTTTTAACAAGAATGATTTAAAATATGCTATTTCTATAATTTTATAATACAGTTTCATAGATGAGAATTTTTAAAAAAAGTAATTTATTTCACTGCAAATGCTTTCAATTTTCATAGTGGCCTGTTTGTTTGTTTGTTTGTTGTTTAGGAAGCAGGAACAGACAAGAGCATTTTTCCTTTACCAGAACCACAAGATTTTTTCCAGGCCTCCCAAGTTAAATTTGAAGACCTAATAAAAGACTTAAGGAAACTGAAGAGAGATCTAGAAGGTAGCTGGGAACTTTCACATTTGTTCTGCTAACAACAAAGTGCCATTTAAAATGTGATCTTTATGAGGTTTTCTTATTGCTAATTAGATTTATAGTGTTGATTCATTTAGAGTTTTTACACTGTGGCACAAATTACTCACATAAATTAGAAAGAAAAAAAAATTAAACTCATGACTTAATAAAAATGAAAGTAGAGATCCTGAGAAGTAATTTTCCTTTTTACAATTGAAAGGCCCCTAAAGAAATCTTTCTGAATATTTCTTTAGTTATGTGTGAATTTTCCTCTGACTTCTTCAGAACTATGTGTTTAACTGTAGATATCTGTTAGTTCCATAACATAAATACTTTCTTCAGTTCTTGTATAAAAGCAATTTAAAAGCTACAAGAAAGAGTTGAATACTATTAATGTAGAAATAAAATACAGCTTGCCAAGGCACAGCAAAGGGAAATGGAAATCTCCAGTTCAAAATATTTTTACCCTGGGACATAAAATAAACATTTAAAAATGTTTATTAAAAAGAGGGGCTCAGAAACCCAAGTCATCTATCAATCAAGGTACTGACTGGAAATAAACTAGGAAGGGTTGTTCTCTTAACTATTCCAAGCAGTTTCCTTTTTATTTTGTGCTACACATGACTTTCTAAAATAAATTCAGCAAATGATGACTGAATATTTTAAGCCTGTCTTTCTTTGTTACAAGGAAGTTACTCCTTCTACTTACAACAGTTTTGTGCAGAAAATGGAGTTTAGGGAGAGAATTTGTATAAAAGCCTATAAAAACTTCTACATTTAGATCTCTGCATCAGAATGGCAGAGTCCTTTTAGAATCAGAGTTGAACACGATGATTATTTTTTCAATGTAAGGTGATGAAAACCATTACAAAATAGTTTATCCTTACAGTTAGAAATTGCTGGATTAGGTCACTGCCATCTTTAAAATAGTTTCAAAGGTTAACAGTGGTAGGAAAGTATCAGTTGTTGTTTGTTCGACCCGGGCATAAGTGAGTGCTCTATCTCCTCTCATCGCTTGGCCCTGTAAGCCCCATGGCCTGCCCTCTTTTGGGCTAGTTTTTGCAGAAACATGATCTGTGTTTGATCTTGTACTTTTTTAGCATGTAGTCCTGCATCTTAGTCGTGCAGGATCTGCATTGAGGCTGTGACATTCATATCATATTTGTTCCACATTGCAAAGACACAGGCAGCAAGTAGGGAAAGCTAGGCACTTTAACTCTTAAAATAAAAACTCAAGCTTTCTTCTAATTACTGATTTATGTTTTCTAGAACAAATTTTTGTAGGTATTTATAGCAAATCTAGAAAAATTGTTATGTTGCGGTTGTTTTCATAATTCTTCTTTGTAAAGATGTGTTTGAAACCCAACCAAAGCAATTAACTTAGAAAGTTAATGACAGCACAGATTTGAAATGAAGAAGGTTGTGGAAGTGTTTTCAGATGTTGGTATTTTATCACTCAGAAATATGCAACAGAATTCTAACAAACATTCCTGTGATTAGTTTCTCTTACATTTAAACAAATCACGCATATAAAAATGTATCTCTTTCAAACATTCCCTTTCAAATTTTTTTCTTCAGTTAATGCTCTAGTTAATTTTTAAATCAAAATTTTAATTGAAGAGGTTATAATTTTAACACGTACAACAAAGATTTGATGAGTCTCTGTAGTTTATTGTAGCCATTAAAAAGTTGTGGCTGCTGGCAGAATACCAGTGAAAGTCTAAAGCTGAAACAGATGTGAAAAGCAGAAACCAAGTCCGGAGAAGCGTCGGGCCCAGCTATCCAGACAGGCGCGGCCCTTCAGATGTGAATAATTTGAACAATATTAACTGGGGCTGCCTGTGTTATAGGGTACATTGGATTTATTTCGCACTTTGTTGACTAAGGTAGACTTAAGCAGATTATCCTGGAAGTGAGATGAGACAAAGGTAATAAATGAAAGAGGGGTTTTCTTGTATGTCATTAGGGAATGAACTGATGTTCCTGTTAGTGACTTACCTTTTTTTCTGAAACTTGTATAGAATGATTAAAAAAAAAGGTAAATATCGCCTCTTGCAACTGAAATGACAATTTTGATAGACACTTTTCATAGTAGTTGTCATTTAGTATTTAAAAATATATTTTACTAGTTTATCAAGACACAAATTTGTCTTTTTAACGTGGATATTAACATAGAAAAGATAAGAGTTATCGTGAGTGGCATCTCTTAGCGGTATAAACCTCTAGTTTGAAATACCTAGACTCTATGGAACCGAAAGTTCAAATCGAGATGAAGCACAAACGCTTTCATCCTTTTCAGATAAACAGATTGAGTTCCATACAATTGTCTGGTTTTATGTCTTCAGATTAGACTTTATAGGGACAGTCTAGCTTTAGTTTAAAGGGATTCAACTAAAGTTTGACTCAAGAATTCAAACAAATTTTTGGAGAACCTTAATCCAACAGGTTTTTAACATGTATTCCAGAACAAGCTTTTTAATCACAAACTTTTTAGGTTAAAAAGAATGAGAAACAAAAATATGCATTTAATATAGGCTTTTAAGGGGAAAGAAGTAAAAGATAATTCAATATTAAACACTGAAATGAAAATTTTTAGAGTGAAATCTGGTTCCAATTTAATGTCACAGGAAAAAGAAATGTTTTCTGTAAGTTCAGGTTTTCACTCCAGCTCTGGATAGCTGGTGTATTTCCAGGGTTTTAAAATACTACACAGTATCATTAGCAGATACATTTATTCATTTAACAGGTGTTAGCTTTTCAGTTAATCTGTATAGTTATGGAAAAAAAGGTTTTGCTTTGCTTAAGATTGTAAGATATCTTATTCCTTGTCTAGGGCAATGATTTTCACTCCTTTTTTTTCCCTGGGACCAAGCATGATTCCTCTTCTTATTTGCACAATGCCACTTGGTGTTCTTGGTGTTGATATTCTTCTGGAATAATTCAGAATATTTGAATTGTATAATCATAAGATTTTCAGAAAGAAAGCCACTTTACTAAAGTTTGATAGACTTGTATAAGTTTTACCAGGAACCTTTTACTATCTCTTTCCAAAGCTGAACAATTTTAATTATTCAGAATTAGTTGCACGGTAGATTGTTCCCATCTGTCATACTCATTCCTCTTCTTCGCAGTACAGTTCATAAAATTTTTAAATGCTGCTCTATTACTCAAAGCAGTATTAGATGTCTTGTATCATTTAGTGCAATGTTGATTATAACTTTTTAGTATTCTTGACCTTAACAACCGAAAGAGGAAAGATATTTATTGAATGGTTAAAAATGGAAACTAAGATAGGTCCACTCTGAGAGCTTTCAGGAGTCACACTTTTATTTCTCACAATTAAGTAAATTTCCTCTGAGATTGCCACATTCAAATCCCATGGTAATACCACATACCTTTTACTTTCCCTTCCTTTCATGGCCACCAATAGAAAGAGAAGCAGGACTTCATGGATCACCAATATAATAGTCAGTTGGATTTCAGTACTCCAAGGAGATATGATTTCACATTGGGTGCCTCTTAACCTAGCTGTTCACAGATCTGTGTCTTGCTTAAGTATGTTAGTCCCAACTTTTCCCTATTTAAATAGCAGAATTTCACCAAAACTTCAAGTTATGGACACCCCATTTTTTAAAATTGTACAATATTTATGAAAAGATTAAAAGTCAAGCAAATAAATCTGTGCATGAAAAGCTGAGAAATTAAAATGTTCCGTTGGCTGTTTTCACATTGATTTTTTTATACAGAAGCATTACAATTATCTTAAAATCATAGAGAAATGCAGGTTGGTGCGTTGGCATGTACCTCTGGAGGTCCTGTGGTCCAGAGTCTTTGAGCAGGAATAACTTCGTATTTAGATCAGGCTGTATAGGGCCTTAGCCAGCTCAGGTTTGAATCTAAGGATTGAAATCCCAGCACGTTTCTGGGCACCTGTTTCAGTGCTGAATCACTGTCTTGAATATTTTTTCTTATCCCATGTGAGAATTTCCTGTGCTGAAACTTGTGACAATTGCTCCTGTTTCTTCAGGTGTGCATTTCTAAGAAAAGTCTGGCTCTGTCTTCTCTGTCGTTATTTGTTAGATAGTTGAAGTGAAAAACTAAATCCCCAGTCAGCTGAACATACCTTGCCTGCCTCTTCTTCAAGTGCTTCATTTTATTTCATTCCTAAATGGCATGACAATCTATGTAGTCTTTGCAGTTATGAATATATATATATTTATATATAAATAAATATATTCTTGTTCATAGAAACAGATCCAGTGCGCTGGATGTGACTAGCAAACACCATGCTACTCACATCCATGTCTCTTAACCCTGTCTCTGAGCGCAGCTGATTAGACCAGACTAAACTGTTGCATCTACAGTGCTCTCATTCAGTGCCTCTTCTGGGAGTTATGTATCACAGTCTTTTGCAAAGCATGGAAGAGAATTTAGAAATAAGAAAAGGATGGATATTGAAAAGGGTCACTCTATCCTTTCAACCACTGTTACTATAAAAAGAGTCAAAGAGGAACCTGCTAAAAGAAAAAATAATCAGTTCATGCTTATTTAAGACTAAAACTCTGATTTTCCGGATTTAAGATACTGAACAATATCTGAATTTATCAAGGATTATAAGGGAATATATTTACCAACATGAAAATGTACTAAGGCAGAAAAGTTTAATCATTATTATTCACAAGAAGTTAATTTAAAATTCTTAAATATGTGATTTCCCATTATAGTCCTGAAACATAACGGACATTGCAACAAAATATCCACTAATTAACTATAGACTGATTGTGTTCTAGAGAATAATTGATGTTTTCAGTTAAAAAATTGAGACAATTGTAGCCTTTTTTGGATTTCTATGTATGCACGGATGGAAAAATTAATTTACTGTTACAATTTATTCAGATGGAATTACATATTTATGTCATTGATGCCTCATACATAATACAGCCTTAGATAAAGTCTATTTTATGGACTAGAGTTTTTGTATAATCATGATACAGTAATAATCAATAGGGCAAGGATTACGACGTTGAGAGGTTTTGTCTAATGTTTGATTTGCTTGATAGACAGTAAGATTATGGGATCCCATGAAAATTCTAAATATTATATCAGTTTGAGTGTTAACTTCCTAAATAATTTGTTGGATCAATACATATTTCTCAATAAAAGGTGATTGTTTATTCATTACAGAAGAATAGTATTCAAAAAAGTACCAAAGACCCTTTTCTAAAATATTTTCAACCAATTGAAGCCATATGAAGCCAAATGAAGACATATTTTCTATATGTGCATTGGATTCTATTTTACAATAAAACTTTTTGACGGTGTTCCACTGGTAATGTTCATATATGAATACATTTAGGAAATTTTCCTAAGTGGATCATTTCTTAAAATTTCATTAGATTTTCTAGTTTGTGATAATAAGGGATGGTATGGAATGGTTTTAATAACATTCAGAAATATAATAGAGGAGCAAAGCAATGATGTTTTAGAAGAGTTTATTCCCTGAAAGCAGATGTCTGCATGAGTGCACAAAGGCACAGGGAGAAAGCTTTCTGTTGGGTAAACAATGGCATGCTGTTCATTTTTTCTTTTATACTTTTTTCTTTGGCTAAAGAATTCTCGGAAATTTCTTGTTAAAAAACATTCTGCAAATGTTAAGATTCTAAAATGAATCTTGCAAGTAGCACAGTTAAAATTTTCTGTGCACTTTTCTGTGTGCCCTTTTAAACAAACAACCAAATAAATAAATAATAAAATATTTGTGTGTATGTTAAGCATTAGTTACATAACTATGTAGTATACATCTGGTGGCAGGTAGTGTACATCTGGGAACAGGAGGAGTATTGTCCCTATCAATGTGCATAATGGATAATGAATTATATTGTTTGGAGAGTGTGTAATACTAGCGTTGGGAGGAATGGCAACTTCATATTTATGGACCTCATCAGCTTTTTCTTTTTTAGGAAGTGTTCAGTAAAAGAAAAGGCAGATTTCTGCGAGGACCGAGACAGTCACATATAAATGATTGAAAGTACATTAGTTTCGACAGTGTGATACAAATTAGTAATAGTGAGGCTAATTAGCACTTTAAGAAGTGTTCCTGCTAATATTGCAGGTAGTTTATGAATTCACATGATTTTAAATCTAGGCAGAATTTTCCAGCTGAACCAAAGCCATAAACTTGGTAGAATAATTAATTGGGTGGAAGTTTATGATCTGCCTTGCACAGAAAATCAGAGGTCCAGCAGTACAGAGGAAAACAAGAGATCACTTTTCTGTTTTCTACAGTTTCAGCTCATAAACATACTGTTTCAGCCTTTGCCCAGCAATTCCATCTGATCCCTTGTCCAGTACACTAAGTGATAAAATGTTTGTGTGTTTGAAAAGTTGTTGTTGTTTTTTTTTAAACAATGTAAAAATCCTAGCTCATCTGATAAAAATATTATTCTTCCTTCTTTAAAAATGTTGTCTCCCTCTCAATTAGCCAGACAAGACCCTTCAGTTTCAAAATACTCATTCGTTGTAGTGCTCAGACAGAAGGGAAATTTCTCAGCAGAATCTGCTAGTGCACGATTCTACACTCCTGACAGAGCTTAATGATGTGTGGCCGTCTGTATGTTTGGATCTTGACACTTAACAAAATTTTCTACTAATCATGTGTGCTGGAAGCACTTAAAGGAATCTTACAAAAACTCGACTGGAAAATTATGAGGCTTTAGTCATTATAATCATTTATATGTGCAGTATGCTACGCCACTGAAGGGTGCACTGAATGTAAACTACCATTTCAGAGGGAATACATTAACCAGAGGCTCAGATATGTTGCTATGGTGTAAAAAATATTTAGTTTTACCAGCAGTCTTCGTTCATTTTGCTAAATTTATTCTTGGAAAACAGTTTTAGCAGAAAGGTTTTTAAATGATTTATATATAATGTTGATGACCTTTGACAAAACAAGGAGCAAAAAAAATATTTTTTAGGTTAGTTGAAACTAATATAGGCCTAAAAGTGTGCATGCCATCACCAACTGTAAAAGTTCAAAAGGTTGTTAAACTTAAAGTAAACAAACAAAGCCCCCTCAAAAGACAAAGCCAGAATATCTGATCAAGCATTTAAGAATTGTCAAGATGTCTGACTCTTGGCTTCAGAACAGGTGAACTTTACAGGATGTTTTTTGTGTCACTAATTCAGTTATTTCACTTTCCACAGCTTAGGACTTGTCACTGAAATGTTTTTTCTTTCTCATTTATACATGAGAGCTTGAGCACCTAAACAAATATTTGTTTCTATGTGTCACAAGGAAAATGTAGCTCAGACAAAGATTGGACTTTTTAAAGTTTTACTTAACTAGCCTCTAATTGATTTTAAGAAAACTGAATTCTAAATGTGCGAAGAAAATAATCTTATATAGAAACACATTTCTTCTTCTAAATTAACTGAAAATATCTTCAAAGAACTGTAGTTATACAAGCAATTAATAGGTTAGAATGGTGTTTTTAGTTTTATGTGTGCTAACACTTTTTTGCATTAAATTGTTGACCTTTATTTAGGACAATAAAAATGAAGCTTCAGAATAGAGTACTACCAGAGCCTGATCTTCTTTTACTTTTGTCTCAGAAAATCTCCCACCCTGCTTCATGGCATTTCGCTGTCTCTCTACTTAGTCCAAAGGGTTCTGTATTAGTCAACCTGGCTCTGGCTCTGGGGTGTTAGTGCTTGAACCTTTGTGTGTTACCATCACTGAAATGTGTACTGGTTATAAATGTGTTCAAAAGAGCAAATAAAATACTTTCTCTGAAACATTTCTGAGTCAGCAGCAGCATAACCTCTTGCAGTTAGAAGTTGTCAAAATTCTTACCATGTGCTTCTAAGGAATCAAGATGAATCTCTTCCCTTCTGCACATTTATTTAAAATTGTATCTGAAAAGAAACAGTTACATGCAAGTTTATAAATAAGTGCAAGAACAGTACATAGTGCAAATATAATGGATTGTATGACGCTAAAATCTCATGTGCATAGCTCCACTAAATAGGTATCTAAGTGCATGTAATAACAAGAGAATATAGCCAGATCCTGCAGCAGTGTCCCCTGATGGGTAAACATGCATCTCCTGTAACTTTTTGTTTACCTTGCAAAGTTGTTTGCAAGTAAGACAATCTAATAAAGCAAGTCCAAAGAAACTAAATCACGAGAAAGTTGTATAGCACTTGCTGAGTAATTTAAATGTATGGATTTTATCTAAAGCTTATTAGGTTTTTATTTGGGTGTGTAAGCCCAAGTAGTGTAACAGACTTCTTAACTGTAAAAAATCAGGGATTCTCTCATACAGAAATTTGGGGTTGTTTAGCACTGCATTGAATTCATTTGCGGTATGGTTTCAAAAGCTCTTGGAAGAGAAAAGGTAAGGGTTCTAAAAAAGAATTATCAAATAGTAAACCTTCTGTCAAAGACACATCTGCATTATAACAAAATAAAATAGCAAGCTTGGCCATATAACCTGCCAGGCTCTGAACAAACAGGGCCAGGGGGAGATTTAGCAGTTTTCACAGAGGCATAACTCATAGGGGATAGTGTCAGTGACAGGTTTATAGGAATTCATGGTGTTGATACTTGGTTTTGCTGTCAGGATGATTCCTGTAAATGCTACTGGTGGGTTCTGGTGAGTAAATAGTTAGTAATTTACTGTTATCAACATTCAACTATTTTGGGTTTTGCATTTACTTTAAAAGTGGTGCTTAAAAAATTCCAAATCCTGTCTGATTGACACCGAAATGCTCTTTACATGAAAGTTTGTTTATGGGCCATGATTCTTTTGACAGATTTACAAGTGTCTGTGGAGTTTTAAAAGACTATTGCGCAATAGGCATTAAGTGAGAGACATTCTATTTTGTAAATATTTTCACTTATATTTGGGATTTTTAAAGAACTTTTTAAGCCAAGTACTGCATTAAATCTGAAGACAGTGGCAAACTGATAATCAGCAGTTTCCAGCTTTGTTTTAGTGTTTTGCTCATGCTTTCCATTTCTGTGGCCAAAATTTGTAGTGGGTGAAGCATGATGTACATGCAGTAATTTGTAAGGGCTTTCAAATACTGTTGCCCATTTGTATTTTCTAATTTTTTTTTTGCAATAGCTCATTTGAAAATAAACAGTTTTCAAAGTAACATATTACATTCGATTTCACTAACGTACAGCGCATACCAAGAAAAAGAACCAAAAGTTTATGACATTAATGGAGAATTTGCATCTGTTTGAACTCAGTAATGCTGAAACAGGTTGTTTATTTTCCCAAATGATTATTTTGGGATGAGATGGTGAGAGGAGATGTGTACATATGGTGTGCTACCTTCATCAGAATTTCTTCGGATGTTTTCCAGAAAGTGACTTTTTAATATTTATTTCAAGGGGAGAATGCATAATAGGATCCTTTACCTCAGAATCAGTCTAATAAAAACTTTGCTGACATAATTTTCTTTTAAAGAGTAAATGTTTCTACTGTAGTGAATATCAGAAAAAAATATAAAGAATTGATGTAATGTTCTCTCACTTATAGTATTTTTAGCAAGGAAAATCAAAGCAAATAATGGATCTGGACTTTCCAGTTTTAGGTTTTTTATATAATGTCTGACATGACATGGTCATTTTTTTTATTTTTTAACTGTATATTCCAAGTAATTTTTTGAGTAAAACCAACCAGACAAATATATATCCTTATATATGACAGGAAATTGAATGCTAGTTACCAGAAACCTTTTATTATGTTGTGTAGAACTGAGGTAGGTCATAGAGTTGTATGGTAGGCTTTCATCATTATTACAGAAATAGTTGAACAAAGACCAACTGACTTTAACATGTATCATTACAACTGCCATTTTAATCAAAAACTTTTATTTAGTCCTGTCATGAAATTCTTTTTCCTCTTCAAAATGGGTCTTTATTTGTACCTGATTATTTGAACACACTTCCATGGTTCCTTGCCATAGCTATCCCAAGCAACTTTGATGATGTTCTAAGGTTCTTCAGCCTAAAAGGTACATTTGGGTTGCGGTCCTAGCCACCATTTGCTTATAGATACTGGATAAGGAATCATTGTTCAGCATAGAACATTTCATCATTGAAGGGAGGATTGAAACTGGAGAGATTTCAATAGGAATATGACATTTTGGAGCCTGCAATTTCAGCTGAAGTTCATGACTGCCGTCAGTTATTGCCTCTATACCTATGGGATATGTCTTATTTTTAACATTAGCAAGTAAATAAATTCAAGTTTTAGTTAAATTTTTCAGTGCAGTTGACTTCAAACAGAATTAGTTGACCTTAAGTTGCCCAGATAAGTTTTTGTTTGTATAGGTTATTGAGGGAAGTATAACCTAAATTCAGTCAGTTAAGGGAGGAATAAGCAGTGTAGGGCAAATACAATGCTTTTGTGATTAACAAATTTTCACTTCATCACCCTTGTCCCTGATTCCTAAGATAAAACATTCTCAGAGCCCTTCATTCTGTTTTGGCAATTATCTGCAAGAACTTCAGGAAGTAAATGGATTTTTAGATAGATATCATCTAGATAAATATTGTCATCAGAGAATCATCCAAAGATCTCTTTTTAAGGCTTTCCAGTAATGTAAATCATTGGAGTCTGCCAGCAGTTACTTTACTTCTTCTGTCTCTTTCAGTTTCACTCTTTCAAGATAACTTAAGCATTTGAAAATTATATCTGCCCTCATTCCACTTCATGTCAAAATTTTAGAGTTTTAATCAGCACCCTAATTTCCTTATTCTATGTCATCTGTCTCATTTTCTCTTCATTTTTGTTCCTGCCTTCTTACTCTCCCCTCATGCCAAATGTTGATCTCCTTGTTAAGGATGTTAGGATTCTTCTTCAGAATTCACTACTCAAATCAGCTTTTTTCCTATATGCTCTATACATTGGTACTTCTTGTCCATATTTTTGTCGTCTGATTAAGATTAATGTTCGTCATCTCAATTTAAAAAGAAATATTGAAGGTGGTTTATATGTGCTTTCTTTTTAATTTAAAAACAATTCATTCTAGTTATGGTCACTTCAATATTTAAATGGGACATGTCTGAGTAACTTTTCTAAATCTTGTGTTATTAAAGCTTGTAGGAAACATCCAGGAAGCTTTCAATACTTCAGACAATATCATATGTTTGGGAAAATGCCTTTCTAGTGTATATTAGAGTGTGTGTAGATACTACTGTAGCTACAAGCTTATTATTATAATATATATTCATATAAATCTAATTCTGTATAGATTTATACAAATTTAATTATGTAAGAATATTATAAAATTATTATTCTTATGCAGTCATTGCAACCTTACACGAGCGTAAAATCATCTACATTTACGGTGTTTCAAATGCCTGAACACATTATGTGTACTATTACTTTTACAGTTGTCATTTTATATTTATTAAAAATAATTTCTAAATATTGCCTCATATGATTTTCTGTAGATTTGTTTAAACAAAAAGAAAAAACACAAACCTGTAGCTGCTACTCTGTTCAGACTTAGTCAGAAATTTACAGTACTGTGTCAGTTACTTTGCTATATTTTTCCTACCTATAAAACTCTAATGTCTGTTGTCGTCCTAAGCAGTGCCACAATTTGCTTGAACAAAATCCCATTTCAATAAGTGTATTGTAATAGTCACAGAAAGTTCAAATTTTTAATGGTAAGCAGCATGTATCGTAAGAAAACAATCTTTAGATGTCATATAAACTTCCCTGATTTCTAATTTTTTTTTCTTAATTTAAACTACTAAAGACACTTAACTGAGCAGCTAATAAAAGACTTTCTTTCCCAATCCAGTATGTTTGACCTAATGCACTGTTCTGCCTACTGTCTGGCATACAACAAATATCTGTTAACTTTACTCTGAACAGTTTGAGAGATTTGTCATGTGCTGCAGGTTGCAAGACTAAATTTAGCTTCTTGGGAATGAAGAGTTGTGAGGAAAAAAATCTTGTAGTAATTCATAAATTCAGTTGCTAAATGGAAGGTAATTGCATTTTGATTTCTGTCTCCATCTTTAGTGTGGAATGCTGGAATCTACAAAGCTTATTAGAAGTTCTAGGCATGTTAAAATTCATTGGCAAAAACTGGAGTTTTTTTAGAAATTATCATGGCATCAGTTCTTAAAATAACAGATAGATTAAATAGTAAACAAGTTGCACTTCGATGTAAGTTAACTTTCTTACAGACTTCCACTATTTCATATCATGGTCTGGAGTTTGAATACTGAAGTAAAGCTGAATTCCTGCATCTGTTTTAGGAAAAATGGTTGAGTATAGGCTGCCTGGCACTGATTGATTAAAATCAGCCCAGATACAAGGTGTCCTCCACTCACCACAGAAACAAAGTTTGGAGCTTTAAGTATACCACCTGGAGTTAGTGTGTAAGTCTGGCTGTGTTAGTAGCAAACCTTAGCACATTGCAGGAGTTTTAGGACAAAGTCATTACAAAAGACAAATTAAAAACATACAGAATTTTCTCTTTGGTATGCTAGAGTAGTATTGGTATTTTTTATTTTAATGTAGTTGCCGTATTCCTTAGTGCTTATTTATTTCCTCTAAGTTCAGGTGACTAATTTAGATGTAGGCTTCTACAGTGCTGGATTCTACTTCTGGTAGATAACTTATGCCACAAATGTGTCTCAACTTCTTTTTGTAGCCTCTGAGAAGCAGATGAAGTTAGTTTGCAGAGAGTCTTCTGAAGAGCATCTCCAGCCCTTCAAGGGGAAATTAGAGGAATTCTTCCAGAAAGGTAACCACATCTGAAAAAACAATATTGGCAAATAGTGTAGTGGTTTACAAAGTTATTCATAATGTAAGCTGCATTAAGTATCTGTTGCCTCTGAAAATTCCTGTGGATTATATTCCTAATGTGCCTAATGTATGTTAATATATGTTATATAGATCTTGGACATCACTGGTCAAAGATAATTGTTTCCTTGATCTCACACATTTCCCATTGATTATTTTGTGCTTTTAAAGAAATTATTATTTGTATGCAAAATTAAAAATATATTCATCATATATTCATTAATTTATCAGAGGGAACTTAAAGCTTCGAGTTTATAAAAGACTAGAATGAAAGATACTCTTTTAGAGAAAGTTCACATATATACAGGATGTAATGGCATCTTTTAATCAATAATGTGAGCTTATGAACTGATTTATTCAGATTTAAAGATTTTGTCTTATGTGAGACAGAAATAAGCATAAAAAAAGTGATTTACTGGGGTAGAGTCTGGAGACAATGGCTGAAATCCAAGGTACAATTTGATCATCAATTCAAGACAATGTAAACACAGGTTGCTGTTGAAAACAACAGTCCTGCTCCCTCCTGCTTCCCATCTATGTGTTTCCCATCACCTACTTCTGCCGGCACCATTACCTCTGTGGTTGTGCAAAATATATAAAGGAATACATTTTCCCCCATCCTCTTCTAAGAGTACAGACTTTTTGGGTAAACAGTAGAAGTTCTGTATTTCTGACAACTATTAAGAATTTTTAAGAATTTAATTGTATTTCTCATAGAAATGGTGAACAGTTTAACAGTTTACTGTTTGAGAAGTCTTAATTTTTTTTAATAACTTTATTTCATAAGGCTATTTTATGTAAATAATTTGACGTAAGTGAATAATTTGACATAGTAAGTGAAAACAGAATGTTTCAAAAGTAGGAGTCCCTCTTAAATTGTACTGTTAAGTAAGCTAATATTCTCCTTTACTGTTCTCCCAGGCCATGAAGCTCAATGGATATATTTATTTGATATAATTTTTCTTTTAATTGCAAATGTATTTGGACAGTGTTAAAGCAGGATATTTCTTGCCACAGAACTTCTGAAACAAAAAATTGTAATGGAAATCTTTTTGTCACTGCAGGATGATTGTATTGTCTTTTTAACTTATTTGATTGGAAATTTTCACTTTACAGTTTAATAATAACATCAAGATTGAGATAGTGCTATATATATGTATATGTGTATATATATGTATTTCTACAGAGCTATTATGATTTCCAGCATGCTTCTTGATCTAGCTTGCCAAAGTATTGTAATAATTCAATTTTGCCCAAGTCTTGCCAAGACCCTAACCAAATATTTGTGTCTTTCACAATCATTTCACGGATTCTGTAATTCTTACTACATCCTGGTTCTCATGAGGACTGTTGTGGTTGGTCCAGTTTGGCAGCTAAGTACCACACAGCTGTTTGCTTGCTCCCCCTCCATGAGGAGGGAGAGAGGACTGGAAGGGTAAATGAAAGAAAACTAATGGGTTGAGATACAGACAATTTAATAGGGAAAGCAAAAACTGTGTGCATAAGCAGTGCAAAATAAGGAATTCATTCACTACGTCTCATCAGAAGGCAGGTGTTCAGCCATTTCATAGAATCATTAAGGTTGGAAAAGACCTCTAGGATCATCGAGTCCAACCATTAACCTAACGTTGCCAGTTCCACCACTAAACCATGTCCCTAAGCACAACATCTACAAATTTTTTGAACTCTTACAGGACCATCCCTGTGGTGCTTCTGCCACTTCCCTGGGTAGCCTGTTTCAATGCTTGATAACTCTTTCAGTGAAGAAATTTTACCTCATTCCCAATCTAAACCTCCCCTGGCACACTTGTCCTATCACTTGTTACCTGGAAGAAGAAGCCAAACCGCCACCTCACTATAACCTCCTTTCAGGTAATTGTAGTGAGCCATAACGTCCCTCCTGAGCCTCCTTTTCTCCAGGCTAAACAACCCCAGTTCCTCCAGCTGCTCCTCATCAGACTTATGCTCCAGACCTTTACCAGCTTCATTGCCCTTCTCTGGACATGCTCCAGCACCACAATGTCTTTGTGAGGAGCCCAAAACTGAACACAGGATTTGAGGTGTGGCTTCACCAGTGCCAAGTACAGGTGACAAGCACAAGTTTCATTTAGAAAAACGCATTTCTGAATTTCACATTTCCAGGAAAGCAAGACTTCATTACATGTAACCACTACTTGGAAAGATAAACACTGTAACTCTGAACTTCTCCCCTGCTTCCACCTTTTTTTCCCAGTTTATTGCTGAGCATGATGTCATGTGGTGTCAGTTATCCCTATGTTTGATTCAGCTAGCTGTCGTAGTTTTGGCCACTCCCAACTACTTGTGCACCCCCAGCCTACTTTCTGGGGGTCAGCATTAGAAATAGAGAAGGCCTGGATGTTATGCAAGCCTGTTCAGCAATAGCTAAAACATGGATGTGTTATCTAGTTATGTCACAAATCCAATGCACAGCACCATAGGAGCTGCTATGAAGAAAGTTAACTCCACCTTAGCTAAAACTAGCAGAAGGAATAGCAAATTGTTTCACCACAGTCTCAAAAAATAAAGGCAACCCAGTACCTGATTTCTTCTGCAGTGCTGAGCTACCCTACTTTCTGATGAGTGGAATATGACAAAAATACCCAGTTGATCTAGGAAGAAGATTAGTTCTGCTTTAGATAAAATTGCATTTTGATTGTGCATTATCATTTCAAATAGAAAAACATTCTTCCAGATATTTGCCCTGTTTATGCCTATTGATGTGGAAATTGAGATATATTTATCTTTAACAGTGTAATAGATAATTTTATCGTTATGTGCGTGAATAATGTATATATTAAAAAAAAAAAAGGATACTTTCCTGTATGGTGTCCTGGGACAACAAGTTCTTTATGTTAAATTTATTGGACACTTTTTAGTGTTTCAAGTTTTTTGCATTCTAGAAAGAGCAAAACCACTTGGATTACTTACTTGACCACTTTTTTCTTATGTTCTGTTGTTCTCCTTTTGCTTTATAATGTTATGCTTTATGGTATCTAATCATACACATTTAGTTTTGTATCATTTAACTTCTCATTTTTTGGCATCTTTGTTTCATCTACCTTATTCTGAGATGAATTTCCAGTAGGTTGTCGGATTCCATAACTATTGATCCTATTTCTTCATCAATCACCTAATTGATTTGAATCTTTATAATGGTGGGTGATACTTTCTGTGGCATTAGAATGGAAATCCTATAAAATCCTACAATGAAGACAGATAAAAATAACACAGAAACACATCTTGATTTGTGACACTGGAATAGGCATTGGACAAATGTCAAGCTCAGAGGCAAGTGTCTGTAGACTCAGCTGCTTCTCTGAAATTAGCTGATATACTGAGGATCCGATAAGCATCTGCTTTCAGTTTTGTTTGTTTAAAAAAGAGTTGCGACTTGTTTAAGCAAATGTAAGAAAAAATTGTCTTTTATCTTTCTGCCAGCTCACAGCAAGTATCCAAAACTCAGATGATTTTCTGAAACTTCTGGGTTGAAAATAAGGCTGGAACTCATACACACTGAAGTTTTTCTTACATGCGCAATTCCCATAATTTCTAGTCAATGCTAAATTGAAAATACTGTAAGGAAAAAAAATACCGATTTGCTTAAACTGAAATGTTTACATTTCCTAATGATAATTAATACCAATTAAATCTAATACTTGCTCTGTTGTAACAAAAAACACTGTGAGTGTTATGGAGACTGACATTCTAAAATGCTAGAAGGGATAAACTGTACTTCTGCTGATGTCAGTGCTGTTTTATGTAATGCAGCCCAGTCCCTTCGACAGGGAATTACGTGCCAGAAGCTTTAGGTTCTATTCCCAGTTTAGCTACTTTGTGATTCTAGCAGAGTTGGTTAATATCCTTTTCAGAGAGCGTCTCACTTTTCTATTACACAGAATGTTTAATAATGATTCTTGCTGTTTTTTGTAGTGAAAGATAATCTTTGTCAAGTACTTTTTGAATCCCACATGAAAGATGTCTTGTGTAAACTGTCTTAATGCTTCATTAGATGTATTTGATATGCGCATGGTTTTTGAAAAAGGCTTAGATTATTCTCGAATTGGAAATAATCTTTAGTAGATGTAATTATATGCAATAAATTATGCTAGTTTACTATAATACAAAAACCTACTAATTACTATAAATTAATACACATTTACTGTATTCCCACGGAATTACTGGGGGGGGGGTGAGAAATGTGTTGGTAAGTATTTTCCATTTAAATTGCCATGATATGCAAGAAGACCTTTGAAATCATGAAATTAATGGGTGGTTTGAAATGCTTTTTACTTCATGAAATTCTTGCTCAGAATTGCTTAGAATAAAACTCGTTTGATACCAAACTATCTCATGCAAAAAAAATCAGAAGGGTTAGATGACTATGAGAAAGATGCAAAATACTCTCTTTTGAAAAGTAGAAAAGAAAGAGTTTGGTTACTGCAACTATGCAGCTCACTGGAAGGGATACTGGCCAGTGGCCATTGGTGTTAATTTTTCATAGCGTTTTTTATTCTCCTTGACCATTCTCTCAAGAATAATACAAACCAGAAAGTGAATGGCATAAAGGAGTAGGTGAATAATGTTAATTAAATTTATTTCTTATTTTGCCACTTAGCTACTTTTATTTTTTGTCCGTTTTAATAAATGTGGAAATGCGTAATACTGATTCATGCAGGATCTTGCAAAATCTGGTCCCAAATTCTTCTTCATTGGATCCAGGTCAGAAAGCATGTAAAAACTTTAGTCTGGATGTGGTTTCCTCCCTCATATTCTGGAATGTGCCCATCAAAAAGTCTTTATTATTCATAGCAATTAGCATAGGAAGAGCATAGCTGCTTCTCTTCATTTCTCTAAGAATAAAGCATCTTGGTGATGAAGACTGTGCTATTAGAGGAATTCATTTATTTTACAGCAGCATCTGGGAAGCAAGTAGTCTGATGTCAAGACAGAACAGTTTTTGAAATTTATTAACAATGGAAAGCAAAGCTATTTGGGAAAGGCACATGATACACTGAAGCGTCCAAGGTAATAAGCAAGATGGAGAGGGAGGGATTTGTCAAATAGATTAATCTGTTGAGATTAATCCCAAAGTGAAAGAAATTGTCCTATGTTTAGAATTCTACCCTAGCACTTAGGAAACATTGGTTAAATTAATTGCTTTGCTACAACTTTGCTGCAACTGCTGTACTAGTAGTTTTATGTATACTACATAAAAGGTCAACACTGTGCAGTCTTTGGGACTATACAATAGAAAAATAGAGTCATAGACCAAGCTAGTCACCGCAGCGTTATTTCAGGACCTAGTGCATTCTTCAGACAAGCTTAACAATTAGATGGAAAAAGTCCGTAAATCAGATTTTAACTGCTGAGTGATTTCTTCTTAGTAATATCTTCTTAGGAGTAATTTCTTCTTAGGCTGCAGTAGCTACCTTGGCATGCATCCAATCTAACACACTTTTTAATGTATTTCTGGTGCAGAAGGGGACTTTTGATCCACGTTTCCTCATTTGCCTTTTAGAGTGCACAACATAGGATTGTTGAGGTAGTCCATTGGGAAAGAAAATAAGAAACAAATTCTATTAGAAAGGTTGTCAAGATGATCAGAGGGCTGGAGCTGAGCGAAGGGGCAGTTCAGCCTGAAGAAGAGAAGGCTCTCAGGAGACCTTACAGCAGCCTTCCAGTAACTAAATGGGCTACAAGAGAGCTCAAGAGGGACTTTTTACAAGGGCATTTAGTGATAGGACAAAGGGGAATGGCTTTAGACTAAAAAAGGGTAAGTTTAGATTAGATATTAAGAAGAAATTCTTTACAATGAGGGTGATGAGGCACTGGAACAGGTTGCCCAGGGAAGCTGTGAATGCCCCATCCTTGGAAGTGTTCAAGACCAGGTTGGATGGAGCTCTTGAGACACCCAGTCTAATTGTTCCAACCACCCCCATGTCAAGGGGTTTGGAACTAGATGAGCTTTAGAGTTCCATCCAACCCAAACCATTCTGTGATTCTATGATAAAGGCTAGCAGTTGGCCAACTTTCAGTTTCTTGTTATTTCCTACTTCAGTAAGTATATAAATATTCTGTCCTAGGTGTTGTTCTTGTGCTATAGGTGCTCATACATAGTGATCTATGCTCCTCATCTATCATCTATTGTATTAACCCAGGGAAAGCAACCTTCTTTTATTAGTTTTTAGCCTCGTGCATATTTTGATGGTAGGAGGATGATAATTTATTCCGTTACGGGAAAAAAAGCGTTTCCACTCAAATTTGCTGCTTTTCTATCAAAGCAGTCTATGAAGTAGAAAGCAGAATGTTAATATTATTTAGTAGTAGTGAATCAGAAGTCAACAATACTCCAAGACACCATTTTCACAATACAATAACATTTCTTATTTCTCTCTTACTGTTAATGGGGCATACCTTTATACATTTTAATACAGTCAAAGATTAGGAAGAAAATTACATTGGCACTTATTTCCTTTAATAGTGTGACAGTACTATAGTTGTTTTTAAGACAGATGTAAAGATTATGTTTAAAGTCCTTACTCAAAGCAGTTTGGTAGAGCTTTTCTATAATGACTTCCCAAAATACCAGAAGCCTCTGAGAAATATCTAAAATTCTTGCTTCTATGCAATAAATTTACAGCTTTTTCCCCTAGAATAATATTAACAGAAAGAAAGAAAAATATTCTAAAACTGTATATGAAATTAAGTCAAATATATGTCTTCCCACTAGTGTTGTACTCCTCTGCTTTAATCTACATATTGGGTTATGGGACTTGTGTTCCATTTTATTTGTAAAGCTCTTGAACATTTTAATGCTGAACAAGTGAATAAGAAAATCAAGGATAATTTTTTAAAGCACTGAATTTCAGTACCAGCTGCCTGTTAAAATATTGTGTGTAAACAACAGAAGAGCAATAGCACTTTTAAGTTGTCCTGATTTTCTTACCTGCAGTGATGAAACTGCTTCTGTCAACTAGAAAATATATCTCTGTACATATAACCAGTTCTACAAGGCATGAGACGCTCTTGTAGATTCTGTGACTATTCGGTCTGCATATCAAATACTGATTCTTCCTTTTGTGAATAAAATGTACAGATATGATGACTTTTAACTTCAAAGCTTTATTTTCTCTTCTACTTACCATAACTTTTTTTCTCCTCATTTGTTTTCACTGAGATGTTTTATTATCTCTGCCACGCATATGCAGTTCTCACATTAAACAGCGTGGGAGGATATTTATGTCCAGTGTCAAACATGAAAAATATGTCATACTTCCTTGCAGTGATAATGTTTGCTTAAAACTTTTTATCCTTCCCAGCAATGACATTACAGACCAGGCAAAGTTTGTGTTTAGATGTGGAAAGCTGTTTTATAAGCCAGCAGCAGAATTACTTTTATCTCTCAAACTGTTTGTGACAGTCATAACTGTTTTCATCACTCAAAGATCGTTGTATTTAAACAGATGAAAGAGTGATTTACATAAATTGGCATAAGTCTGCAAAGCACAGAACCTTATTGCTGTGGTACTCAGAGGATGTATAGTTAGACACTAGCCTCAGTCCGTAAGACACCAAATAAGTTGTCCTGGAATGTGATTGCATCCATATGCCTCTTAACTAATGCAATATTGACAGTGAACTGATTCAAAGAACAAGAATTTGCTCTGAAATTAGTATTTCCTTCTACACTGCCAGAAGAATTACCAGAATCAAAGTCTTTAAAATTGATGTTAATTACAGGTATGACTTTTCAGGAAACTTTCAATTTATTATTTTTGAAAAAGGTATACATCAAATTGCTATAATCAGTTCCACTGTATCATGACTTATTATAAAAATTGGAAGTTTACAGTCCATCAGAATGTGTAATATGAATGTAATTTAGAAGAACTGGTAATTAAAAAATGGAATGTCATCCTTTCTTGGAAGACAAGGAGAGAATCTCTTAGAGACAACAGTTCCTTCCAGCTTCTTTTCAATTTGATTGTTTTATACTGAATTACCATGGCTGCTACAAAGTCACTGGCATTCCATGATAGACAAGGATTTCATATTAAAAGCAAAAGAGTGACAAAGTAAATGTTACTGTTGATACCCTTGATTTAATACAAAAATATGATGTATATGATAGTTATAAAATTTATACCTAGAATTACTGATACCTTTACTATAGCCACAACCAGCTGTCTGGACTCTAGCATTCTCTTTGAATTCTCATTGTAACCTCTATTTTCTGTTCAATTCCACTGGATTTATTCCAGTTTCTGTATCATAGACTTAAACAGAACTGTAGGTTATGTGTGTTGGTTTTTCACAGGGATCCTATTAGGCTTTTCTTTTAATCCAGCTGCTTTCTTCTTTACTGTATTCTTATGAATTTCCTGCATGATTTCTTATTTGTCTACTTTGTGTGTCATTATTCTCTCTACTCCAGTCAACTCCACTAGCACACAGTTTATCTGGATTTGCTTTGCTGTGGACATCCTCATCTTGCCCTATTTGTGCTGATATTCAAAGTCAGGGAACTAATAGCATTTAAATCCACGTCAAAGCTTTCCTTGCAGGAAGTCAGTATGCTCCCTGATTCATTATTTTAGATTATATATCCTTTGAGCAAGTCTTTACATATATGGAAGATACTACTGCAAGGAAAGAGCAGAGTCAAGAATTGGAAAGGATTGGATAGAAGAGGTTCATGCATTTAAATAATGAAAGGACCAAACACACTTTCTCTCAAAAGGCTCTAGTACCTACCATCACACTGGTCACTCTCAGTTTATGTTTGTCCCTTGTACTCTATAATTTCACACCATAGTCTTTGTATTAAGCTTGGAAATAACCATCACTGCTACCATGTAATACAAACTGATTATGGCAATAACATGCTTTATCTGATATTCATTTGTGTGGAATTTCTCTGGGGACATTTGTAATTTTAGTATGTTAATACTTTTTCTCAATTACTTTTCATACCTGTGCAAACATATGAATATCCTGTTTTAATGCTTTTGAGCATGATTGACAAAAATACTAGATGCTGAAAATTTCATCAAGAAATTGGAGCTCTATGGATTAGACACTCTTATGGTGTAAACTCTGATTTCCTTTTTAAGCAATGAGACCAGGTAAAACCTGCAGTGTTGTTGAACAGGATGTAGCAGGACCCTTGTTTTGAGAACAAAAATAACAATCACAATGTTCCTAGGGCAGTTATCAGAAGCTTGAAGCTAGTTAAAAGTCAAAGTACCAGCTTGCTATTAAGCTCTCAAAATTGAGGAATGACAGAGTAAAACCATATGGATAATACAGTGTTGTGAGATTACACCTGTGATTAAAGACAGACTTCTCCTAAAGGTAAAAAAAAAAATCTGATTTCAGGTCATCATTCAACCTCTCCTGCAACTTCTATGGTATCTTTGAGCCTAAATACTTCAGATGCCAGGGCAAGATATTTAAAAATGTACCTTTGTCCTGCAAAGAGCCTTTACAGTGCTGCTTTTGAGCACCCTGACAGAGGTGGAGAAATCAGTAGTTTTATATCTCTTAAGAGATGCATGTATGAAATTTATTGGAACAGTACTTCTTTCATAGCATGTAAATCAATTGAAACTTTTTAGCATCAAGATTTTTCAACTATCTAAACCTTGTCCCAAGTCAGCTGTTTTGAAAGTGTCTTAAAAAATATTTCTTGAAGGACTTCTTTTAAGCTTCTGAACAGCATATTTTAGGATATAACTGTTTGTGCAAAGCATGTATATGAAGTCTTTCACCTTGGGAATGTCTTACAGTCTGGAAGTTCCCTCCACAAAGTGTTGCCATCTCTGGAACAAAATGTGGTATTATAGAGGATCGTGGTGGCCTAGGACAGGCAGGGATACCTGACTAAACACAACAGTGTAGCTCTGTGGCCAAGCAGAAATCTTCAAACGTGAAAGAGTATAATGCTAAGAGGAAAAAAAATGCTCTATGAAATGTGTTTGGTTTGAATATCTATGGAGTTATCAGTACAGTTTTCAGTAACTGTTTACAATGCGATTCCTTAATTTCTGTTTTACACAAAGTGCCTGACCCAGCATTGAGTTGCATGGGAGTTGGATAAGGCATATATATGTTAAAGATTATTAAGCTTTACACATCAGGCGTTCTTTCCTTAAATGTAATTGAGCAGTTTGTAGGACAGAGAATCCTCAGATTTAGTTAGGAGAGCTGATTCTATGAATTCTATTTGAAATAATGGTAGGGGAACTTTTTAATTCCAGTCATTTTTCACTGTACCATAATTTGATATTGGTTTGAGTTTTGTGAGAATGAAGTAAATTTTCTCAGTATTTAAAATTTCTTTTAAAGTAAGTTGTTCTAATAAATATTTGATGTAAAGAATATTCTTCAGTTATAGTTGCAGATGAACCAAATTCCAAAGTATATTGTTACTTTCACCTGCATATGATTTTTTAAGTTGATTCAAGACTTTCCTGTTCTAATACAGAAAAACAATAAGAGGAATCAAGCTCATTATGACTATTTTATTACAGCATAATGAATTGAAATACAAATGATTTGCGTTAATTTTATTTCTCAGAAATAAGTTTTGTGGTTTTTAATGGATAATATTGATTCAAAATGGTAGTCAAATAAAACTTCAGCTATGACTACAATTATATTTAACTCTTCTACTAATGGGAAAATTGAGATTGCCTTTTGCACAGATCCACTAGTATTATTCAGTAAAAGCCATTTCCAAGAGATAGGAGGTACCTCATAAACAATAAGGTAATAATAAAGCCCTAGAGGTTCAGTGACCAGAAAGTCTGCAGTAATGGACTTAGCTGCTGCAGTCACATTCCCTGGTCCTATTATCTAATACTCATATCCTCTTCTCTCCTTTTGTATGAGGATAAATGTGAACATTATAAATGATTACATGTACTGTGGGAAGAAAATTCCAGATCCTCCCAGCATAGCATTCAACAGAAAATAAGCAAGCTGTAAAACACTAAAACAGATCAGGTAGACGCAGTAATAACTCTTGTTATTTTCCCAGTCTTAAATCAAGTGTGATTTTTTTTTTCTTTTGTGTACACTCTCATTTCTCTCATCATGGTAGTATCCGAGTGCTTTCAATGAATGAATTAAATGGCCTGAATAATGTGTCATACATGCTTCATTTTGCCCGTCAGCCTTCCCCCATAAGGAGAATAGTAGGATTCTTATTTAGAAATTGAGAGATCCTTTTTTCCAAATATGTTCTTCTATGTGTTTATCACAAAGAAGGCAAGCTCAGAAAAAAATCCTTGCTTTGTATTTGTATGCATTTTGGTGTTTCTTGTAAAAACATCAATTAAAAGAATCTGAACAAAATTCTCTTTAATGTTAGTATCCTGTGTTTTATTTGTGGCAAGATGGAGAAATATTGGAGGTCAAAGTTTGCCTCTATTTTTCCAAATTTTTTTTTCATTTTATTTCAGATTACAGGCCTTCCAAACTAGTAGGTAGATAAATTTTCCTACTTAAATAGAGATTGCAGAAAAACTTTGAGTTAAAAACAAGAATTAATTACATTGGAAGTAGGAAATAATTAGACAAATACTTATGATTTTGTAGAGGAAATTACAACGTTTTTGTTTGGGAAAGTATTGAGCCTATATTATAAGTATTTTTAACTATTTATCATAACTATTTGTGTAGAATGTATGTAGTCCAACAGAAGTGATTTTTCTATTGTCGTATTCTCTAAGTAGAAGCTAAATCATGCATGCTTTTTCATAGAGGCATTCGTGATTTTTGAGCAATATATTTTCTTTGGTTTTGTACCTGTTTCTTGTTTAATTCTAGCTATTTGAATTTCACATTTCTTAGGCTTTCTTACTAGATATGAACCTTTATAAATAGTAATTTTATTGGTTAAAAATATAAAGTTTTATTGGAAGATTTTTTCTTTCTTGTTTAAGGCATACAACATTTTTCTTAAACAAGATCCTGCTAGGTGTTCTTCAAATTCAGTTTTGATTCAGGTTTGAAGAAGACTAAATCATTGAACTTCAGAGGTCCAATTTTATCAGGTTCAGTGATATTAATAGATAAATGTGGAAGAGTTTGCTGTAGATCATCTTATAATTGATCTGTAGTTTTATAAGAAATTTTCTAAAGAAGGACTGTTCATTTGGCACATTTCACATCACTAAAATGCAGTTATGGATGCTAAAAAAAGATAGGTAAAGTCTACCTTAATATTTCACCTTACTTTTATATGTGAATATCTGATATCAATACTTGGATTTGATTTTCCTTTTGATTTTCTTTACCCTTAAGTATGGGTATTTTTGTATTTGAGAACCAGTTTCCACTTGAAGTTCTCCTCCCCCATCCTGTCTATATGGATGAACAAAAAGGGGAAGGTGACTGTCATAGTTCCAAGCAGCACATTTTCAGAAGGTCAGAATTATTAAATTCATTCTAAATAATGTAGTTTTTCTGTTCATGCTTTTTATTGACAGTCTTTGTTTCTTAAAGAACCTTCATTGCTTTTTTTTTAATTTAAACAGAAAAGTAGCAAAGAAACAGATGTGTCCCATATAAAATATGCAATAAATCTTGTCTCACAAATTCTTTGCTCTGAACTTTCTGACAGAAACTGTCAAATATCCACTTAAATTCTAGTATAAAATGTTCACTTTGCGTCATGGCGCCAACCACCATATGCTGAAATAAAGTCAGTAACCAGCAATAAAAAAAAGGCAACATACACACCTTTGAAACAGTACAAGCAATCAACAGTGAGAAAGGTCTATATAAATCTATGGAGAATTAATCTCAGCTTTGCCACTGTCCTGCTGGGCATTTACAATGAGACTTTGCTCCCGACCACCAGAATTGGCTTACTTTGCAGGAGGAGCTTATCCTAATGAGGGGAAAATGTAGGTAAAACAAAGCAGCAGCTTTTAACCCCCCACCCCCATGCTTTCAATCACTGAGAAGAGCATATCCTAGTGCGTTCAACCTTTGGGGCCACTACACATTGAGTATTGCTGTACTTTAGCTGATCATGTGAAACCAATCTTGACTGAGCTCAATCAGCAGAAATTACTTGAGCTTCATAAATCACTGTTATCATTCCACAGGAGGAGGCATTGCTATGGATTTTTTCTCCTAAAAGTTTTCAGGCCACAAATTTCACAAGCTTTTCTGAAATTATTTTAATTATATTTGTATAATTATTCTTTATCTGCCAGCTTATCTGTTGATTCACCATCAAATTAATTTTTTAAAATAATATTCTTTTGGTTTTGGGACCTCCTGCTTCTTATTGGTTGTTAATAATTATTCAACTATTTAAAAATATTGTCCTTGGTATAAAATCATGTCAATCCTTAAAGTTTCTACTTCTGCTTACAAAAGGAGATTGTAGTTACAGATAATCTAGTTTTACCAGACACAGAACAGATTTAACCTTATTATGTTTGAAAGGATTAGAAATAATTTTTCAGTTCCATAAACTGTTTAGATACATTTAGTCAAAGATTAATCTTGGAGTTAGACCACAACATTATAGGAGTTTATTAGTAAGAAAGTAGAATTAGAATATATTTCTGTAGCGTTGAAGTACTAGTAGGCTTTAAAAAATATCTATTACGTGGAACACTGAGTGTGGGAGAATGAGGGATTAATGGCTTGATTACATTTTAACAGAATGCAGTTTCAAATAATTTAATTGGAATAAATTGAAAACTATATTGCTAAGTCTTGCTAAGTAATGCTAAGTCTTGTTTTGTAATTAGTGCCTCCAGAACACAGGTAAGTAAGCCTAATGTTAGTCCTAATTTTGATGAAAAAATTAACATTTTGTATGGAAGCCAATTGAAAAATAGCTTTAATTTAAAAATCTGCTCTCACAAAATACAATAAAACCATACTAAGAAAAATATATTTTAAGAAATATAGGACTTTATGAAAAATAACTTTTTTTTCTTCGTAGTTAGTTTTAATGTTCTCTAAAATAACCTTCAACACTTTTTCTGGCACATTTATAGACAGCATTATCACTTCTAAAAGAAAACATAATTTCCTAGGTTGTTTTATTACCTCTGATAATAAACACTTTCTTGAATGTGTTGCTTGAGCATGTTCTCTGGTGTTGTGTCTCTCTCTGTGTGTAGAAATGTCTACAATTTGTTATGGTTTTGTAACATTAAAAATACTAAATCTGATATTTCATAATTTCTGTATGGTATATGTTAATTAATTAGTTCTTGACCCATACCTAAGATATAGGTTGACAACTTATATTCCTTATAACTTGGGGGAAACTTGCTTGTTAAGCAGCTTTCCAAGACTGCACAAACACTCTTTGTGCTATAGAATCATTTGTACATTTTCATCATTGGATTGGGTTTTTAGTTAAAAAAAAAAAAATTTGCACCACTGCAGAGGAAAGTAAACTGTTTCAGGGAAGGATGATTAAGACCTCATGGCGGCAAGCGTTCTGAAGACTATTTTGAAAGGATTTAAGATGTCTATGCCAGTATTTAAACCATCTAAAAAAAAGTAGTGTAGCCAAATTCCATGTTAAAATGTGGTGTTTTCTAATTTAAAGGCTAGGTGAAAGAAATAAGGCTTATGTGATTACACAGTCTGTTGATTGTTCCCCTGCTAATAATTTTTAATGCATTGGCCAATTTTGACCAAATGTGACAGGGTTAGAGATCCTAAGATATTAAGCTCTTAAAATCTCAATAAAAATATGTGGCTAAATAGACAAGAGTGACCCTCTTAGACTTCCAGGGAGAGAAAGACTGTATCAGGAACTCAACCCTTAATTAAACATTAATGAATCCATCTGGGAACTAACTCTGAAATACACATCTACAGTAGACCAAGTTTCATTGATTCCATTGCTCCCACACCTTCTTTTTTGTTTGATAGCATAGAAGAAAGATCTCTTCATGGGCATGGGATCATTTGGTTTGGGGATTTTTTTGCCTTCTAATATACTGTAATAGAAAACTATATTAGTCATACAATCAAATATTTACATATAATTTCCAGGGTGTCTGTTGAATTCCCTGAGTTCATAAAGCCTACCAATTAGAAGTTAGTAACTAGCTAAAAACAGTTTATCAAGTAATACATAAGTTCCTAGGAAGCTGTATATAGAACACTTAAGCTTTCTAATGTTTCTGAAATATAAAATATATATAAGACAAAAAAGCTCCTGCATGAGAATAATGGACTGTAGCCATGTGAAGTAATTTGCAGTCATATGTTTTTTTCAGATTTGATATTTAATACAGTACAACAACAACCAAAATGAAACAGAAAATGTTTTCTACTATATGTATTCTCTCGCTTGCTGTGTTTGTATAGGAAGTCTTCTAAGTAATAAGAATTCCTTTGTTCAAAACAAAATTAAAAGTAATATTACATCTCAAAATATAGGGTTGTATTAAAAGTAACTCATATAAGAATGTAGAAATAGGAGAAAATTAAGTTTTTATGTATAGTTCTAGACAGATAGATGTTTCTTGAATATATCTCTTCCTAGATCAGGATACACAACCCTTCTAGGATTTTTGAAACATCATAATTGGCAAAAAACTTCAGACTATTCATTTTCTGATTTTACATTCTTTTGCATTCATATGAGTATTTTCATGAGTACTTGTTTATTTGCGCTTGAAATTTGTTAATTTGTTTAAAAGATACTATTAATTTTATTTCCATTCCTTTAAAATTCACATTTCAAGAAAGCAGATTCTGGCAGTGTCAGGTATTGAAATATATTTCATGTATTATATCATACAGATTATTCATTTATAACATTTACAATGTATTCTCTTCATGGCCTTTTATGCAGAGCCCTGTCTTTTTCTAGACAGTCAGATAACAGTAAGAATAAAAAAATTAAATGGATGTTGGTGATTATTATGAACACTTTGTATGAATTGCTAGTTACATGCTGTTACATCAACTAAACAATAAAGCCTCAACGCGTTGAAAACTACAGATTATTTCTTCCACTTTGCATAGCGCCCAGTTAAACAGGGTTATTAAAAAGTTTCCCTTGCATGAAAAGTGTACTTGAGAGTGGAGATGCATTTAGTATATTTTTAGCCATAAAGTGTTCTGGGTTCAGCTTCTGATACCCAAGTATAGCATCAGTGATAATATCCAAGAGATTTGGATCTCTGTTATCAAATGGTGGTATGTCTTTATGCTTTAAAAAGAATGAGAAAATAAGGTCTGTTGTTGTATGTTCTCCTTACTTGGCAAAGTCATAGAATGTCACTTTGGAAAATGATAACCCAGCTGAACCTCTCTGTAGATATACTTTTCTTCCTCAACCCTTGATTAGGGGGTTAGTATGTTTCTAGGATGAGTTTCATGTTTTGACTGCCTTTTAACATGCCTACCTAAGAGGTTTTAGTCTTGACTAGTAAGGAATGTGGGCTCTCTAGAAGTGTTGTAATAACCTTTTGTCACTGTTTAGCAGTCTTTGTCCAAGCTTTAAAAAGTTACAAAAGGAGTGTCATTAGGGGTTTTGTTTTGGTTTGTTGTTGGTTGGTTTTGTCTGTGTTTTAAACTAGATTCTATCTTAATCTTAACTGGTTGGTTGGAAGACGTGAGTAAGAAAAGACATATTTTCTTCCTTGAGGGAAAAAAAAAATCAAATACCTTGTTTTAGGGTTTTTCCCATGCAGAAAACTCTATAATTTACCCGTCTCTAAAAGTTCATGAAGCACATATTATTGAATCACATGAACTCAACCTTAGAAGATAAGCTAAGAGTTCCAGTGTCTCCATCCTGACTGCTACTTGTCTAAGTTTTCTTGTAATTTTGAAGATTATCATTCCTCCAAAATGCTTAGAAAATTTATAAAACTTTATGCATCAGATCTTTCAATTCTGAAAATAATAAGATACTGAAAAATAAAAAAAAAAAAAAGCTGCGATGGATACAACTAGATCAGTACGCTTTGTGAATTATCCTTCTTATATGCATTCATATATTTAAGGTCAGAGAGAAATACCAGAAAGTTTATCCATCAGAATCAACGAGTATTAAAATTCTCACTAGAGGAACAGAAGTAACAGACTTTTGTGCAGTTGGGAGTACCCAAGAAAGAGTTTTTCTTTCTTTGTTTTCCCCTCTTAGTGCATCATCATTCTGTGCTTGCCTCTGTTAGTTACCGACCTTCTCCAATTTTCAGTCTATGGTGGTGTCCACTTTTTTCTTTCCTTCATTCTTTAGGGAACTATTTCATAGTCGCCTGATGCATGAAGAGGTATTCGTTTTGTTGTAACTGGAAGCTGCTGTGCATATATTAGACCTGTTAAAAATAAATGTTTTCTGGTAATGTCTCATTTTCAATATAGTGTTTCACATGCTGTTCCATCCTCAGCAAGTAGAATATGTAGAAGAAATAAGCTGGGGAATTTTTTTACCGTTTCACACTACTACTGTTTCACTTTTAAAACTGTTACAGGGTCATGAATCTTCAAATGCTCATTTCTGCATTTCAGTAAAAGGAAGTCATCAGAAACATCTTAGATTCATAAGGCAAATTCATAAGATCATAGTCCATTTATTCGCTTATTCTCTGAGCTAGATACAGACAGCAAGATGAGTAAGACTCATGGCTGGTCTTCAGAGTCTGCAGCTGAATTACAAATAACTTCTTACAGCAAATTAGAACTGTGTATTTTGTAAATACCTGTTTTCCTTTCAAAGCTCTTTTCTGTAGAAAGACACAGCAGTTCTTAGTTGATCCTGACTTTCATATCTATATTCAAAGACGTTATATTGACTGAGATTGTCTGCTTCTTATAGGACAGGATCTGATACTTCATTCAGGATATGGACTAATCCAACAGTAGAGCTTATTAAGAACTTGCATTTAGATGTTAGACTAGCTAGCAAACTTTACATTTGACAATTTCCTGTCATCTTCAAAACTAGTCAAGACTAATGACTTGAAGGCCAGACAGGAGGGTATCTCCATACCAAATGCAGCTTTGGGAAGTAATTTTGAAGGACCCCTATGTAATGTGTATATATGTAATGTAGAACATCTATGGTTACATCATGAGGTGTGTTGGTGCGGTAGGATTGGGTCAGCAGTGTGTTTACAGTAGATATTTAAGCTCTGATTTAGATTTACTGTGAGGTGAACATCTCCACCTCTTGTTTCGAAGCTGTCTGAAGGCTCAAATGTTACTCTGGTCCCTTTGTCCCTATTAAGTATTGGAGTGTATTTACTGTTGAGCTTCCTGTTTATTTTCCTCCTAATGGAAATCAGTTTACAAGCACCAGAACTTATCTGCAAACCAAATCAATGCTCAATAAATGGGGACAGTGAGGAAATGTGCTTCAAAAGCATCCTAATCAAAAAGCTTATGCAAATAGTCACTGTATTTCAGTGTTCACTGCAGTCATACTTTTCTCTGATACAAGAAATAGAGAGTGATAGGAAATGTCCATTTTAAAACAAAAAATATTTGCTGCACATAGTTAGGCTATAGTACTCCTGCCACGGCAAGTTTTTGGAAGCTAAAAAGCTTCTAAAAGCTTAGGCAGAGAATGAGCAAGTTCTTAGGAGGGAATCCATTGAGAATTACACTAAAATGGTATCCAGTGCAGGAAGCATTTTGTATGAACTACAGAATCTCAGAGGCAGAGAACACTCAGGGGAAGGATCGTGTGTTTGTCCTGGTCCATAAATCTAACTGAGCACTTGCTTCAGTGCCTGTCAGGGTCAGGATATTAGGTTGGATAAATCCCTGTACCAGTCTGATATGGCTGTCAATATATTTTTAACTTTAGGAAATTGAGGAGACTGAAATCAAACATGTGGCCTAACGGTAAAAGAATTACGTGATCCCACTTCTGCAAAAAGCAAATTCTATGCGAGTAAGTGTGGTGTTGCCAGAGAAATAAAAAGAAATAAGTTCTTTCATTTATGTAATTCATTTTAATTGCCTTCAGTAATTCCACAAATTAAGATAAGGACTGATATCTTGACTATGGGTCTTTGCGGACTCCTGAGGAAAATACAGTGTTTCATGGAAACATTTGCTGACAGCATGGATTGTGTTAGTTATTGCAGTTGTGGAGAGGGAGAAAAAGAGCAGGATATTACAAATTCTGAGTGGAAAATCAGTTATAAATTTTATGGAAGATTAATGAATTACTCTGGTTTCTTGTCCTACACATTATGTAATATTTATAACTCCTGTTTACATATAATTTGTTATATAGAGTTGCCAATTCATTTTCTTAACAAGTCTCAACATCTGAATTTCCAATAAATGCTTTTAAACAATTCCTTGGTGGACATTTTTACAGTTAAAAATATGAAAAATACTGTTTGTCAGATAATAAAGTGTTTTCTTCCTTCTTCTTTTCCCTTTTATTGGTACATAAACACACACGCTGTTAGATTAATGTAAACGTTGTGTGTTCCTTCCTAAAAGCCACATAATTTTTTTTTTACTCTCTATAACAAATTCAAACTTCTTTCTGTTATCTTTCCTTATTCTATTCTTACAAGATCAAAAGACAGTAGGTCAGGTCTTGCCACCTAACTATATATGTATAAGCATGTAGTCCTTGTTAGTTACTGTGTTTTGTGTGCAGGGACCTGAATATATTCAATTTCTGTTGTAGCTGGGAATGTAGTTATGTTGATAAATTTGCCCTACTGAATTTTTCATCTCCTTGACAAGCAGAAAGAAATTATTAATGTAATAATGAAGTGTAGAATTTTATACACAGTTCAGCTTATGCAGTTATTTTGTATCATTATGAATCATCAGAATTCCAACCTATATTTTCTACTTTTAATGGTATAAAATGAAAGACCTGTCAAATAATGAATTAAGTTTAGTAGGTTAACTTTAGCTGAATTTTCAGGAGATTGAGATGAATGCAAACAGAGTTGCCCTGTCTATTTCAATTGCAGCTGTCTTGCCACCAAGGTCTGAGGTGGAAAATCTAATGTTATAGAATTAATTGCTTTCCTTGCAAAGGTCACACAACGTTGTTTCTGGCTATTGCCATGCTGAAATAATCTGAGTATCTCCAGCAGATTTGCCCAACGTAGGGAAGCATATGAGTTGAAATCAATTTGTTTTGTTAACAGCAAATGTATTGAAGTAATCCGTTTTTTAGTTTTATTTTTTTTTAACTGTCAAAGTACAAACCTCTTTGTCTGTAGCGTTATAATGAAATAGTCATTCAGGATTCATTTCTCAGTGTCCTTGTCTGTGAACTCCAGTTTGTAGCTGTATTTCAACCAGCCACTCCTATAGACAGAGCAGTAAAAAGATACACTTCTTTATCTTTGTATATAGAAGTGTCTGAATTCTGTTTATATTAACGTTAGCACTTACAGAATTATTCTAATGTGGATTAGTAACCACTTTTCCACTATAGTATTGTGTTATATATGTGGTATTCCGCTGCAGCTGAAGTTGCTCCACTGTATTAAGAAGACTTGGTCAACAAAAACTAGTGCTTTTGCTTTGAGTATCCAGCTCAGGAAACATTTTCAACAATAGAGAATGCCAATCTTTTGAAAATCAAATCCTTTTAAGTAGTTCTTTTGAGCGTTTTGTAACAGAGAGACTCAGATTCATACTCTTGACTGCTTTTTCAAAAAAAGTCATGTACGTACCATACATTTAAAGTATTTTCACTTTACAGCTTCCAGAATAAAATGTGGTAGCTATATGGAGCCGTAACTATGTTCGGTACCTGTTCAACTCCAACTGAACTTCCACTTATTTGTCCTGCAGAAACAGGTTTAAATTTGTAAATTCTGACTTACAACAATACAGAAACATACATAACTTAATGATTTTCTTTTTTTTTTTAAATCTGAAAGTCAGGTTTAGTTATTTACTTTATATTAACACCTACCACTGTATATTATAATATGGATTTTAAATTACTTTTCAAATCATATACACTTTATTGGTACATTAGAAGCATTCATTAGGTACAGGAAATAATTAAAAATTGAAAATTAGCAAGTGTTTATCACTTTTATTGTATCTAGTATAGAAACTATCCAATCTTAAATGTAAGAGATGTTTAATCTCTGGGATCTCTAAAATGGTAAGGCAGTAATTTATATCTTTAAAATGTTTTTCATTGGCAGCTAAAGAAGAACGTAAAAAAGAAGAGAGCAGTTTGGAAAATGCTCAAAAATGGTAAGTTTCTTGCTAGTGTTTTCTTACAGTTTATTTTGGTCAAAGATGTTATTTAACTTGGGAATTGTATTAAATAGGAAAAAGAATCTGTACTTCAAAGAAGTAATGTGTTTTCTGAAGAACTCTTATGTAGTCTTCCAGGAAAAAGTTCAGTTGAGTTTTTATCCAAACAGTGTACTGTGTTTGAGGTTTTAATTACTATCAGCATTGAACTGAATCAGAGTTTTACATAATATTGAAATAACTGATTAGCTACTTAATGAGGTAAAATGTATTTCATCATCACTGAACACTTTCATTACTTAGTATACAGCATTCAGTTGCCTAAGAAACCAGTGACATCCTGATGTTTTCATTGTGTGAATGTCTGTGCCTTACACACTTGCCAAAGGAGGCAAAATATGAACAAAAGTGAGATAAATTGATTTTTAGATGGAGGGTAAAATATCCAGTAAGTTAAAATTTCTAATAAATTTTGTTTACCAAATTACAGTTTTGTGAGAGTGAAGGATCTGCCTTTGCTAAGGACCTGCTATAAATAAACTGGGGTAAATTTTTTAACTTCTTATCAGTATTTTTCTCTTCATGGTCACTAAAGGCAGATTTGTGGTAATCTGGATATTAATTTTACTTTTGTCAGCCCAAAGTCACTCCACCTGAGACACCTAGGTTAGTTTTCCTAGGAAGACAGGAAAAGGGAGATAGGCACCTCCCAAATGCAGTTCAAGTCTTAGGTGGACTATTTCCATTTGCTTGCAGAAGGTGCCTAAGTTGGCTGAACAAGTGGCTGACATCGGCTAGGGCTTTACCTCCTAATTTCAAGGGTGGCTGACAGGCTGTACTTAGCTACAAACCTACCTTTTTTGGCACAGGGCTCTTTCATATTCTACCTGCTTTGTAGCCTTTCTTGAGTAGAGTAGACTCTCCAGGGTATGGAGCTGCACTTAATTTGCAGTGGACTTAGGGAATTAGTTGTCTTACACAGAGTTTCTGTTTTTTAATTGCTAACTGAATACTCAATATTTTAAATTACTGCTTTTGAAAGGTAGAAAGCAGCCCAGGAAGCCAGATTCAGCTGGGTGAAAGCAAAGCAGTACTACTGGGGGAAGGGCTAAGAAGAAACATGAAGAGAGGATGAGAAGTGTCAGGATGAAGGCAGAGTGAGAGACAATGTGCAGGAATTCAGAATCCCACCTCTGTGTGCAACAACTGGGATGGAGAGGGGTTCTATTAGGAAGAAGAGAGCATGATGTTACTGGGGCTGCTGTTAAATGAAGCAAACCTGAGAAGAGTTTATGGTCTTGCTGTTCCTAGCTCAGCTATCCCAGTCGAGGGCTATGAACATCTGAGGAGTATTTGACACAAGTGAATGCAATGAAAATTAGATTGTCCAGTAGACATAAATGTTTTTAACGGTGTAATTATGACTAAGGTATTTTAGTATTTTTAGGGTTTGAAATACCAAAATGGTTTACACAGATATTTAAAGCTGTATTAGTTTTATTTATTTATTTTTCTCCTCACAGTGTCATTATGAGACTCTTCAACTCTGAATATTATGGCTCATACATACTTATGTCACTGTGATTCTTTTACCATGGATCATCGATTAACTTGAAATATAGTTACATGTCTCATACAAAACCTGTGTAAGAAATGTAAAAGGTTAAGGTTATCACATATGGGGATTAAAAAAACTATTATATGAATAGCTCACCTTGAACAATATGAGATACTCTTCAGCATCGTCTAGAATCTCTTTCTATCTTTAAAGGATAAAAAAACCCTAAACAAACCAGAGCATATTGGCTCATGTGGCTAAAATAAAAGTATCTTTACGTTGTGAAGCAGCTGGAGTATATATTCCTTTATTTTTGGGGGATAACTTCTGTATTTTTTGATCCTTACTTTATATTTTTCAAGCCTAGCTAAAAAGCTTTAACATCAATCTAAGTCAAAAAACCTTGGCCCTAACCTTTACAATTTCATTTGAAAACATATGCAGACTATGCAAATATAAATTAAAAAAGAAATAATTGCTGAAGCTCTATCTGTTGTTCAGGTAACATCTGTTGAATAGTTGGGGACTCATTACAGGTCTTTAAAGGCCTCCTATTTATTTTACTTTCAAGATTTACACTTCCCATGTTCTATATTTAGGACCTATTATCAACTCTAAAGAAGAATTTTACTTTCTTTTGATTAAGTAAAGTTATTACTTCAAGAAAAACTAGTAGTTTTTAAATATGTTGCTAACTTTATAGCATTTTTAATAAGTATCACCAAATCTTTCAGGATTCTTACACCTACTTTGCAGAGAAAAGTAACTCAACTTTTACAGTTGTGAACATACTTCTATTTGTATCAGTACCTAACCACGTGCATCATTCCATTTTATCTATACAAAGCAGTACCATAAAGGTTAAAAATGCACAATCAGTTAAAATGCTCTTGGAAATACCATCTGTAATAAAAGACTACTTTGGAAATATCCAGCTGTATAGCAATTCAGTAGCCACATTGTAAAAGAAATAAAAAAACATTAAAATATTGGCAGTGTCTTTTTTTGTAAAATTAATCATTTGTTTATTGACACATGTGGAAGGAGATGATTTATTTTCAGTAAAAGCTTTGCAAACTGACTGTTGACACTGTCTGGGGCTTGTTTATTGCTACTCACAGTTCTCCCTAAACTCTAGAAGATTATTTTTAACCAAGCCTGGAGATTTTTTCCTGACTTGGCATGTGACTCTTCCATAGTCCTTCAATAAACATAAATGGGAGAATAATATCTTCATGGAGTGTTGCAGAATAAAATTAAATAAATAGGTACAATATAGCATTTCCTGAAATGCAAAAGTTAAATCTTTCACATTATATGCCCATGATTTGCCAGTGTGACATATATCTATGTTGGCTTGTGCATCTGTAAGTTATCCTCCTGGGAAATGAGGTGGGTATTGGAAGGTTAGTTATACTTAGCATAAATTGCTGCTAAAATTTCCAAGGTTATGGTAATTACCAGCTTTGACTACTGTTTCCCCAGTGGACTTACGTGTTGATAGTTTTTTTTCTTCCCCCTCCCTTGTAGCTTTGAAGAAATAGTGGAATACTTTGGGATAAAGCCAAAGCCTGGCGAGAAGGAGATCACACCAAACTACGTTTTCACGGTGTGGTACGAATTCTGCAGTGACTTCAAGACCATTTGGAAACGAGAGAGCAAAAGCATTTCCAAGGAACGGTAAGGTTCTAATAAAGTCATTAATACCATTTTAGATGTCTGGGAAACTGCTGCTTCTCAAACCCAACAAATTATCCTCCTGTATTTCACAGGCGTCATTGTTTTCTTTCTGATCTAATGGACATCAAGGAAAGATTATTCCCTCAGGGTGCATAGGAAAATTCACCAAAGGCATGCTGTCCCCACAAAAAGATAAACACATATAATCTGATAAATTACACTTTTGTAACCCCTTCCAATTACTAGCTAGTAAAATGAAAGGGGAGCTGTGCTAATTTATAACAGATTGCTTCTCTGTGCATTTTCATGTTGAACTAGCCTAAATGAGGCGATATTGCTGTCGCAGACAGTACAGACAAATAAAAGCGAATGCTTTTCCAGTTAATATACTGCACTTGCATCAAAGGGAAGCCCCAGAGATTCAGGCCACACTTAGCACAGTGTCGAAGCCCCACACTGAATTTACAGCACTACTTCTGACTTTCGGTGTCCTGCTGAGGACATCAAACTACTTGCCATTAGATCTCACAACAGTCTCCTGATTTTATTAGTTAAAGAATGCAAAAACCTAAACCCTTCAATTATTTTCTTGATTTTCTTAAAAAGCTTAAAATCTTTTACACAAAAAAGCAACTCTACTACAAACTCAACATGCTCACCATATCATTTAAAAAGTCCTAGAGTGGTAATGTAGTCATGCTTTGGAAAAAAAATGGAGCGATCACTTTCAGCACGAAATTGAAATTTGAGTGCTTATTGCAAATTAACAGAGATTTAGATAAAAATGTCTCTAAAAGTATCAGCAAAAGTTGATTTACACTTGCATTTTCCATTTTGCTCCGAATCAGTGGGGGTTTTAGGTCCGTGTAAAGTATATTTTTTGAAGGGCAAGATGTAGAAATTATGAATTCCTGATTATCAACCTTATGAACATTGTTTTACAGATCTTACAGTTTTAAACACCTGAAAGTTGTAGCTTTTTCTGTTGTTTATTATTAGATTTATTTTGAAACCTGAAAACTGTCAACATTTACAAAAAATCTTTTATTTCCTTTTGTCTAGATCAATATGCAAGTTTGGTTTACATGTTAAAAACTGTGTAAAATAAACAGTCCCTAGCACATTGCTATAGTCATGATGAAGATCATCTCAGGCACATTTTTTCTGCTGAATCATGACTTATTTTTATTCCAAAAGCAGTTAAGAGGAATAGAAATTAACTCCCCAAGGAAAAAGAAATCCAGACCATACATCCTTTCCTTTTTATGTAATTAGCATCTTGCCGGTGGCATACAATGATCCTTTCAAAGAAATCTTTGTAAGTAGCCTGCTATATTTTGTGCTTTCCTACTCAGGTGAGGTGAGAATGTCTCATGGTTTAATAGTTATATAAATACAATTTACAAATAAAAATACAGATCAAATATTTCATCAGTGTCTCTGATGGATGCCTTTACTCCTATTCAGTGTAAAGCAGTATCACTTGAATGCAGAGCAGCATTTACTATAATACTTCAAAGTGCTGACACTTTCTGGATCACATAGATTTTTCAGAGTTTACTTCAAATTATTTTTACAAAGTTTCATTAATCTCAAAAGGACAATTCATTGCCCTTTACGTTCAAACTTTGCGTGATTCATCAAGACAATGAGCTGCTAAAATGAGGAGCCTTGTGTAATAAGTAAATTAGAATGGCAGAACTGTTTTCATCATCCTAAATTGTTTTGTTGTGTGCTACTGAAAAGAAGAACATCAGTAGATTAGATGATATCAGTAGATTAGCATGATGGAAAATTTATTTTCATCACCTGAAAATGCCTTGTGAAGTCATGACCATTTAAGGGTTCTGTTTTACAAAATATGAAAATAACAGTTGATGAACTGATGTCCAAAAAAATTTGAAAGCAAGCTAAGAGTCATTGTGCACATTGGTAACTAAAAACCTTAGAATGACAGGAATGGACAGCTGTCTTCCTTAACTGGCTAATTAATTGGATGCACTATTCGTTGTGCATTTTTAAAGATTGCAATTCAATTTTAAAAAAGTACTGTTTATCATGAGCCAATTGTTTTGAAGGAAATTTTACAGAGGAAGAATTGGCAATGTAAGTCAGTATTTTCCAGCTTGGGTTCTGAAACTGAGGCATTGATATCATTATGTGAACAGTTTCCAATTGGATTACCATTCAGATTTCAGGAGACATTGCAGAAACTCACTGTAAAATGCGTATGAATTAGCTAGTCACATATATATATATCTATCTCTAAAAATTGATTTAAATGTTTACATTTATATAGGAATGTTAAATAGCTTAATGTAAATGCACCAAATGTTGGAAACTTTTTTTTTGTGTTCTTTTGCATCAAAATCCAGTTGTGTTTTTGACAGCTTTATAAATTAATATGTGTATGCATTCAGGTACATCAACTGCTGTTTATGAAATTTTGAGATGATAGCTGAATTTAAGACTAAAAGAAAGGTTGGGTTTTTTGGCAGGAAAACACAGCATGGTAGATTGCATGTATTTCCACTCTCACGTCTTTTTTTTAGCCTACTAATTTTATTTGCAGTGGGCATGTTTGTGAACTCAGAATAAAATTTAAAAGAAGTATTTATAACAACTTAAACCCAATATACATACATACATGTATATATATATGATTGCCTATCTATAAGTCTATTAAAGCATTCAAGATCTGTTAAAGTATTTTTAAGAGGTCATCCTAGACAAGTCTGAAATAGGGAAGAAGTATGAATACAGAAAAAATACTAGTAGTTTGCAGTAGTTTGCAGTTCATCACAGACTGTGATTATGTTTTGCAAAAGAAATGTGAAAAATATTATACTAATGTTCTTTCAACTGTTGCCCTTTAAATATGAAATAATTAAATAGAAAATAAATTAGTGCTGTTAATTTAACCCACTCTTTACACTGGAAAGCTAAGACTGGTAGTTACTGTACTAGGTTGAGTAATCTCTTTCAGATTGAACATACATACAAATTTTATATGTCAGAATTCAGAAAACAAAACCAGATATAATCATTATTTAACAAATAGAATTACATACTTCTCTTAAAAAGAGAAACAAAATTATATTTTTAATAATATCTTTTATGAAAGGTCCTTTCTCTAAAATGTTTAGTTTTTTTTCTTGATTTTCATCCCTAACACAAAATGTGTTGATGGTTTCAGCTTAATCTTTTGAAAAACAGACAGTGGTTCTTTTATTGCCGCAAAGGCAATAACATATTTGAGAAGCAGAAGCTCTGACTGTAGCAGTGTAGGTACCTAATGGTAGAGATGAAAATGTCCTAACAAAAGAAAAAGCACCAAGCAGTGCCCAACTAATTTTTGTTTATTATGGTAAGTTGGAGCTGGCTATAGCTTTCTACTGAACTCTTCCATTTATTAGAAAATGAATTGTATTCAGTGCCCTTTATTTCTGAACAGGAAAAGAGTAAGTTTGGGGAATACTTGTTCACAACATGATGTGGTCATAAGAGATAACATGTAAATTGCAAAATCTCTTAGCAGTGATGGCCATGCAATATTTAACATTTTCAACCATTTATTAGGCTACATATGAGACTACCTTGTGCCTAACAGATGACTGAAATTTGACAGAAACACTTGCCACAGAAGAACTAGTGGATTAAATTTTAATTTTCAATATCACAGCGAACAAGGAGGAGAAATAATCTTTAGTTCAACACATTGTATCTATTTTAGAAGACCAAATTTATTTTATAGTTTGATTTGAAAAGTGATTTTCTCTTTCATCTATTGTATGTCATGTATATGTTACCTAAGAAAAAGAGTGAGTGAGAATCTAGGTTTCCAGCTATGTTGAACAGTTTGTGCTATTGTAAAACACTCTTTCCTGAGGATCCAGAAAGGGTATCATCCAGCTATCATATAATCTGCCTGTATGATAAAAGCTAAAAGATGTGTTACAGATTTATTTCATTTGATATTAAACTAATGGTCTAATAAGGCAAGTTGACATCACAACACAAATGACTTTTAAGAAAATATTTGAAATACAATCATTAGGATCATTGGTGACATTATAGATTTCTGCTGGGAGTTTCTTATACACATAGTTGCAGCATCAGGAAAAGGCAAAATGTTTGTGAGAAACTTTGATCAATGAGCCCTACAGCATTACCAGGCTGAAGGCTACTGGTTCGTGCCATACAGAAGCATTTGATGTGAGTTTAATAAAAAAAAATAAATGGGAAGATTTTTGCATGTTTCTGAGGTTAAGGTATATCTATGGAGCAAATTGAGGAGATAATTACAACTTAACAGGCCTGTGCTGCAAAACAGAAATGGCTGTTTCCCATAGAGCATACAACAGATCTGACAAAGTGCTGTGTCAGGGTTCTTGCTCTTGGAAAGAAGAACAGTGTTTTCTTTTTAGGTGTTATTAGGAAAGCACTATACAACAAAACAGAAAACATCACCGAATCATTACATGAATCTACAGTTGTCTATATGTAGTTCTTTTCCCTTCCTCTCCAGAAGGATGTGGTAGAGCTAGGAGATGTAAGAATAAAAAAAATTAGGTACAGAATAGCTTCTGCATACGGAACCATTTAAATAAAGGGGAATTCTTTGGCTTGGAAAGGACTCTACTGAACAGGATATGATAGGGATCTGTACAAGCATGAAGGATTAATGGAAAATAGTCATTACATACCACATCTAATACAACAGAATCAATTCAAATTAGGAAGTGTCTGGTACAAGCCAAATGCAGTGATGCCTCTTCGCAATAGGCATACTTAATATGTTGAACACTTTGCCACAAAATGTCACAGGTGGCAAAAGCTTGCATTGCTTCCAAATGGTGACAATACAAAATCATATTAGAAAAATCTATGAAGGTCTTACACAAGAAGAGAGTTTCCAGCTGCAAAAGTGTTCTGGCCATTATCACTGTAGGTTTTGGCTGTCTTTATATACTCCTAGGTATGCCAGTGGCCATCTCAGATGGTCTGAAGCATATTTTTGATTTGAACTGGTATAGCCTTATATTGTTTTTAATTAGGCACCAGCTTTCCTAAAAACATAAAAACGGATTTTTGTTTCTTGTGACTACAGAGATAAAATTTCTCACTCGCTTTGTACAGATAAATGCTGTCAGTAGATCCAGAAAAAATGGAAGCATATCGATAATATTAGCAATTTGAGATTTGACAACAAAATCCACTGACAACATACATTTTACTGTATTTGTAGTGTTTTAGTTAGTGAACATTTATTAAAACTGCAATTTAAAGATTTGATCAATAATGACCAAGTTCTTTCCAGAAGTTTTAAGCCTGAAAGCAATTGTATTATACAACACGGTAATAGAATTGGACTGTGTTCAAACTTCATAGTCTGGTATAAGGTTCCTAATTTTGAATCTAACCAAGAGCTCTCTAAAATCGTCTGCCAGGCCAGGTTATACACAGGCATCTCTCTCCTAAAATTTTAAGACTGAAATCTAATCTGTTATATTGCATGGGCTAACTGTTTTCAGGAAAGAGTGCTGTTATTTACGTTTTATGGGCTGCATACAGAAATCACTGTAGGACTGAGAGCAGAAAGGCATGTAATACATGAAAGGAATTTGAGCTATGGGGATATTTCTTAGTCTCTCAAGGGGAGTCACTGTTCAGCTGTGTTAAGGATCTGGCCTGGGTATGCAGCTTGGCTCTAGATTGAACAGTTGATGCTGACTGTAGCTACTTCTGCTTGTTCATCTCGACCCATAGCTGAAATATTGTTCGCACAACAATTCCTTATGCCAAAACAGTCTTATGGGAGATGTTTGAACTTCTAGTCACAGAAAGCTCAGGTGGCACAGAATTGTCATGTGGCTATTTCATAACCCACAGCTATCCACAAAACCCACCAGCTGCATGGAAGGAGCTGTAGAAGCAAAAAGAATGGATTATTCCAGAATATCAAGAAGCTGAGAGACAATCCAGATAATTTGGTCTCTGGCATCATACAGTAGCAGAGCCAGAACATTACATGAGTAGCAATTGGCTCATTTAGAAGAGATTCTAGTTTTTCTAACTGAGGGCTTCAGAGCATGGAGCATGCCAGTTCACTCCTCCTCCTGTCTGAATTGATTGGGAAGCAGGCGTGAAAATGATAATCAGTTTATCTGGTTAATCCTTGGCTTGATATCTTTTCCTGTAAGGAGAAAAAGTATTTTCATGAGCTTATGAAGGAAACTTTTAAAAAATACAGGCTTATGTTTAGATTTAGTTTCTGTGTCCCTAGTTACAAAATAAAAATAATTTTGAATAAAAATGTCTTTATTTTTCACTAATAACTTCTAATTTGAGAGGCCTGACTTGCCTACAGGGTAAGACAACACCTGCCACATAAAGGCAGGAAAAAGCCAGTTATATTCCCTTTGCTTTTAGTAATGATACATATGCAGTATTGGAGTCATGTCTCCTATTTAAAAATACATTGTTTTGATAATGTAATTCAATTTTTTTCCTGTATCGTGTGCTAATGTGCAGTACTGCTCAGTTTGACACCACATCTTCTTTATTCATTAAGGTATATTAATCTCTTTTGATCACTGTTGAAGGAGAATAACGTTTCTTTTGAACATATCAGTGTTACAGCTCATCAGATTTAAAGGCTTAACTGACCTGCCTTCCATAATGTTGTGGCCTCATGTTGCTGCTTGCTAAGTTAACACATCGGTCGGGTTGGAAGGAACCACAGTGGATCATCTGGTCCAACCTCCCTGCTCAACAGGGTCATCCTAGAGCACATTGCACAGAACTGTGTCCAGATGGTTCTTGATTATCTTCAGTGAGGGAGACTCCACAACCTCTCTGGGCAGTCTGTTCCAGTGTGCAGTCACTGTTGTCTCTTGTGTTGTGATTCAGCTATTCTACCATACTTTCTGGTCTCTTTGTCCTTTCCAGAACTCTCTGTCTGAAAGTTCCTTGTCACTATTTTTCTGTCATGTTTTACTGCACACTTTTATCCTTTCTTGCTTTTCTGCTTTAGATATACTTCTGTTGACTTTTCGATTCCCTTTCTTCATCCTTGATTTTATATCTATTAGATTAAGTCCCAATTTCTCTTCAGTGCACTCTCTAAAACATAGCTAGACTATTGTGTCCATCTACACTATTTTATACTGGTGTAGGAAGAAAATGAAATCTCTTCATTGAGTCCATTTCTTTGCACATCTCTAAACTCTCCCTCATGGCCATGCCTCTTTAAGTGTCTAGTTAGTGTAAGCTGCTACCTTGCACATTATTTCACACAACAAAAAATCAGAAGGAAGGGGTGTAGAATGGTTGATGGGATTCTTATTTAAATTGTGCTTTAAATTGTGAAGCTCCATCTCAGGGCTTGATTCTCTTTCAGCACCCTCATTGTAAAAAACTTCTTCCTTATACCTAATCTAAATTGACCTTCTTTTATTTTAAAACCATTACCCCTTTTCCTTTTGTAACAGGCCCTGCTAAAAGTTCCTCCCCATCTTTCTTGTAAGCCTTTAAGTACTGGAAGGCCACAGTAAGTTCTCCCTGGAGCCTTCTCTTCTCCAGGCTGAACAACCCCAGCTCTCTCAGCCTTTCCTCATAGAAGAGGTGTTTCAGCCCTCTGATCATTTTTGTGGCCCTCCTGAGGATGTCCTCCAACAGCCTTGTTGGAAGGCTGTCACAGCTTTTAATGGATGATATGTGTTCATATCTAGGGGGCTTTTTAATGACAATAAATTTCAAAAAAATTAAATTTAGCCACTTTTATGATTTTGAATTTGATAGTTTTCATACCATTTCATTTTCGCATTTCAAGTATAGTGCTTCCAAACACATTAGCCAGTTCTAGTATTCTATCCATGTTTGACAAAGAGTTATTTTTATTTATAAGGCACCATTACAGCATAGGCACCTTTACATCAGCTTTACTGAAGTAAATACTGTTAACAACTTCCTTAAAATTGAGCCATCTGATTTTTTAAAAATCCAAATAACTACCTTCCTTTTAAATTATGCAGTTACGTTTCTGGTAGTGCCTGCTAATCTTATCAGTCATTTGTTAGCGAAGTGGTGGCTTTTTTCCTTAGGAGACCAAAGTGTAATACACATAATGTCTCTCATTGTTGTGAGCCAAATATTACATGATTCAAATCATGTTAGTGAGTTGGTTTATTTTTATTTTGTATTCCAAAATATTAATTCTACTTTTTAAAATCCAGGTTTCCTAGAAATGGTGCAAATATGGTATAAAATGCACAGGGCTAGGCCTAAATCAGTAAGAGGCATAATTTTCTTTTTAAGTCTGAAAGTTTATAATCCCTGTAATTCTCCCTTCAGGTGAAAATATGGACTCCAGACATTTAAACTCTACTTGAAAACACTTCTAGGACCAAAGAGAATGGGATAAAATAGAAAATGTGCTCAAAATAGGGAAGAGTTTAGAAGCTGATCACTTGGTGTGATTCTGCTGAACCTGAAGACTATCTTGAAATACACCATTATCTTTGCATGAACTTCGTAGCTGTGAGGAATAGCATGCTGTCCAGTGGGTGCTTTCATTCATCATTAACAAGTAAACTGTGCTGCTTACCAAAATTGCGAAAAGATGGAATGGTTTGTTGTCACTTAGTTGTTTACCTGTAGAAACAGGGAACACTAATTAAGTTTTTAAAATAGGCCATCTGTATTTAAAAAATGTACAGAATAATAATTTTGTATTTGTGTATTTGAGGGTGTAGTTACAGCTTGAATCAATGCTGTAGCTAAGTAGTGTTGAAAATTATTTTACTTTAAAGTAACCAATAACTACCAAGTAGATGCTTCTAAATACATAAAGAAGAAATTTTCGTTTCCAGCACTGATAACATTTCCAAATTGATAAACACAGTAATTGAACTTATGACTGTGTTCTGTATTTTAAAAAGAATCTAGTTTGCTGCTACTGTTATAGCAAAGAAATACACATCAGTAATTGCAGCTATAATCCACTTTCCTTTTTGCTTTTCTTCCAAAATTCCTCAAAAACTGCATGTGTTGAAAGTGGTTTGAACTGGACATGGTATTTTAAATACTTTTTGACTGGCCATAACAATTATTTCTGCCAGTGGGAAAAGTTAAATAGTAGAAGAAAGCAGAATTTTTCAGTTCAAGAGTGCCAGGAAATGTGTTGCTTCTAGTAAAAGACTGACTTGGTGTGCATTACTAGTTTCCTATTTTCCTAGTTCTGCTTGCTTGTAAAAATTCACTCCCTACTTTTTTCCCTCTGCATTTTGCATATGAATTATAAGGTAGGTATGTAGTATCAGTATTACAAAAGCACTGAGCACTGGGCAGATCCTGTATTAGGAGTGCCAATAATTTTCTTTCCTTTTTATCACTGTTTAGCACATAATTTCCCATGTGCTTTCCAGTCTGTAAGAGGAGAGTCCAGCCCCCTTTTTTTTAATTCTCTGTTTCTCATTTCTCTCCTGCTTAAATTTCTCATTGGGTTCTTCTTGTTAAATCCCCATAGAAACAAGGGTTCTGTAGGCAAGACCATATGAGCAAAAAGAAAGAAACAGAGGAATCAGATCTCTGTTCTTCTTTCCCCTTATCTCTGTAGTACTGTCAGTAGACTGGTCTGTAGCTGAATGTAAGACAACTTTAACTACCCCAAGACAAGAACACCTGATTTGCCTCTCCAATTACCCCATCAATGAGATTGATCAGTCAATTCCATGTAAAGCAACACAGAAAACAAGGAAAAAATGGCAGATGCTTTCATTTCAAGGTTTTCATGGGAAATATATTGTGTAGCCTGGCAAATGGCCTACTAAAATAGCATATTCTATATGTGCAACAGATTGAACCAGATAGCTTTTGTTTTTTTCAGAGGAGGATCTTTTGGCCTTGATACTGCAGCTTTTTAGTGGGAAAGGTGTTCCATAAAACCCAGCTACTGCAGGAACAGGAAAATCATTTGCCAGGTGACATTTTCAATGGGCAATACAGACAGGCTGTCCCTTTGCAAATGTACTTTGATCTACTTTTGGTGCTTTATTAAGTGCCTTTGAATAGAAATAGTAGTTTGTTGGGCTAACGTGCCAAAAAGAAAAGTTAGTGGTGAGGGTTCTTACAGCTAAGTAGATACAAAGCAGAGCCACAATACCTTTAATTTCTTTGAATCTAATGATGTCTTTTTTGTGTTTCAGAATTAAAGTGGCTCAGCAGTCAGTGAGCAAGTTAACTGCGGAGAAGAAAGTTGAAACGAAGAAGATCAATCCTACAGCTAGCCTGGTATGATCTGGTTTCCAGTATGACATTACAAATGGGTTTTGTGACACTATTCCTGTCATTCAGAATGACAGTTGGTTTCTGTGTTGTTGAAGGGTGATGTAGTATGCTTGGTTTGAACGTAGCAGAGTAATTTTCTTCCCAAGGAGAAACGTTAAAGCTTATGCCCTATGGTAGTCCAACAGTTATATTTAAAACTTAGTTGAGTTGTGCCTAAGCATGGCCCTGCTGTTTTAGATAACAAAATATGAGAAGAGCTGCTTTTGTGGTTTCTTCTTCCCTTCCACTGAAGTCTCTTGTATTTTCTTCCATGCTTCATAGTGCATTGAAACTCACTGCATATATTTGTCCAGTGGCTGTCTGTTTTTTTCAAAACTTTAACAATCTTGTTTGCTCTGTCAAATAATTGTAGAAGAGATTAAACCTCCATTTTGTTCCTTGCTGTATACCAGTGTTTTCGATACAACACAAAAAGAGGACTAATCATTTGCACTATAAAGAAAACCTTTCTTGTCCTTGTGAAAGACAGATAGGTTAGATTGGCATTTCTCAAACTCTAGTAAGAAAGAGACTAAGGGAAGGAAATGCACATGAAGGAGTCAGTATATTACTTCCATTCCCAGCAGAGCATATCAGTTGCAGTATCAGGCGTCAGAGATAAGAATGACTACACTTACCTGGGAAGAAGTCATTAAGCAAGATAATCTAGCTAATGCTAAATTAGAGCCTTTATGTCAGCAGAAACCATTCCAGACAAGAGAAGGTATTAAGAGTCACATGAATTTGAAATGTACCTGATTTTCTCTGGCTGCACTGTTCTTCACAGAGATGTGTATTTTTACTGTACACAGTATTTGACAAGTGTGTAGCTAAAGCAAACTCAGCTTTTCCACAGTGAGTAAGAACTGGTTTTGGGCCTTCTTTGAGTGCTCCAGGCATTTCTAAATTAAAGAAAACTTTAATCTACTGTGACTTCTTTAGTACTTCTCCATCTTCAAGACCAAATGCTCATGGCAACTTGAGAGGAGATGGAAAGTTATAGACAAGAATGATAATAAAACTCTTTCTTTTTCTTTTACAGAAAGAAAGACTACGTCAGAAGGAAGCCAATGTGACTGCCAACTGAAGGAAGAAAGATGAAAATGATGGAGTTATTTCATATCTTGCATGATGCTTTATTACACCCATGGCCCAGAGAGCACCTTCTGTTAAATACTGAATTCTGCTTTGCTAATCTGTTCCCAGACAATCCACTAAAGACTTTTGAGTTCCTTCAGAGGGGTTTGTATGTTCAATGGAGGGAATTCTAAGAAGGTTTTTATATGGGAAGTCAAAACTATTTTCTGTAACTCTTCCTTACATTGCTTAAAATGCATCTTCTTGTTAATCTTTATTTAAAATACTCTGTGCATAATGCATTAATACAGAACAGCTAAAACGAGCACTTTGGATGCTGAGTTAAGTAATGACTAACAACATGTGGGTTATTTACAGGGTTTTGTGTAGATGAGAGCAAATGCTTTCACAAAAGACGATTGCATCATAGCTTTTGTTACTTCAGCGGTAACTGAAGTACAATTGACTGATTCTAAATAATTTTACAGTGTCTAAGTATTGGACACATCTTTCTAAAACTGATTAAATGTAATTATAGATTTATGCTGTATTTTACTATATTTTTAAAGAAGCTTCAGCTTATGCCATACATTGAAATGGAAATAATATTTTGCACGTGGAAAGGAATAGTTTCAAATTATTTAGTTTTATGATTGATGGCATAACTGATTCATTATTTTTATGGTTTTAACCTAACATTTTCTAAATTTTGAGCTTCAAAAGAAAAAAGGATAAATTGTATATTTTTATTTCAGTATATATTTAAAATATCAATTCCACAAAATGATGATCTTATTAGTCATTATTCATTGAGATAAAATATAATAATATGTCTCTATGAAGTTACGCGTTTGCCATTAAATCTCTGGCTTTTAATTCCATTGAAAGCTTTCTTTTAAACAGTAAATATCTCACTGTAAAATATATAATGCAGCCTGCTCTTCTCCACCTATGAAGAATGTGTCCAGCATACATTATGTGTGTATATATATATACACAATATATATATACATGATATATATATATAGATATATATAGATATATACAGATATATCACTGAATATCCACTTTCTTGAAGATTTTTACTGCTTTTTAAGGATTTTGATTCTTAGGAGGAGAAATCTTGAAACAGAAGGTAATTTAAGGTAAAATAGAAAAATGACTCTGCTTGCTGTCCACAAGAAGAGGAACCTTCTTTATGATAATGGTGTATGAAGTTGGTTACAAAGAGAAATTAAGTGAAGCAAAAAGGTGCAAAAAGGTAACAGGGGAAAGGTGTTAGTCCTTTGCTTAGAAACTGGAAAGAATATACATGAAACAGGCATCAGTTATCATACATCAAATTCAGTAGAGAAACTGTGATGAAACCTAAGGCAAAGTCATCCCTAGAGGTGATATTAAGGAAATATTAAGGGAAACAGCAGTTGTAAAGACCCCTGCAGGATTTCACTGCAGGTTTCTTAAATAGTGTCTCTCTCATTCCTGCATAAATAAAAATAAAGGACTTAAGATTCTCCTGTATGTTTTCAAGTTTCTAGCTGCTACAGATATACTCAAGATGTGTGAGCATAATTCTTATGAAAGCAGTTGATAATATGCCAGCAAAAATAATCTGATTTGTAGGTTGACTAGTCCCATTGCAGAGAAAAAATTCCAAAGTTTTAAGTTTTCTATCTTCCACTAAATAGGCAAAGTACATTTGTTCCCAATACTACTAGTGATAAGCAAGAGGAGCAATAATGCTTATAAAAGCCAAAGAACAATAGCAAGCAAGGCAATTCTGCTGAGTGTTTAAGCAAACGAGTGTTGATTTTGGTATAGTTTTCTATCTGTAATGAAGATAGTATATATTGTCATTTGACTTGATCGAGACTTTTTCAATGAAATGTTTTACTTGAAATATTATTCAGCAAGAACAGGACTGTTTATGAACAACGATTTGTCTTGAAAATTCTCATTAGAAGTGTATTGTGGAAAAAAGGTTTTAAATTATTGAAATATCCTGTTGCAAAATTTATAAATGTGAATTTTCATTTTTCAGTTCAGATTCACTCTTAATTTTGAAATGTTTAAAAATGTATATAAAAAGGGATTAAAATTAAAATTATTAATGTAATGCATTCCTTGATCATATTTATAATTCTTTTTTCAGATTATCAATTTGCCAAAATTTTGAGAATTAAGGCTATTTTTTGTGAAGATTCAAAAACTTACATAGCACAGGGACCTTGTTTCTTTCTAACTTTCAATTGTACTGATTTTCCTCTCAAGTCAGAGATTCTGATTCCAGCTTCACCCATGAACTTCACCCATGACCCATGACTACTAATTAAACTATTTTTAAATGAAAAGAAGAATTCACCCAGATTACTTGATTCATTTTCTTAATCAAGACTTTAAGACCGTTGGATGGAATTTGTCAGCTAAATATCACATTTACACCCCTAGTGATAACCAGAAGCATCTTCAGACAGTAATTGCAGTCACAATGGTACACCTGCTGGCTTTAACTAAAATGTTGCGTTGGGGGGGAGATATTAAGAGATATATCTGTGTAAAGTGTTTATTTATTAAATGTTTAGACACTACAGACATAACAAATAGGCATCAGCCAGCATTCATCTTGGGGTCACCAAGTGTCACCAAAAAGTTACGTTTTAAGTTTACATTTAGTTTTGATGCCTCACTTTATCCTGAGCTTTCTAGTTTGGGGAGAATAAAAGGAGAAAAGAAAGAATATATAAATATGGAATGGAACAGAAGTCTGTGGTACATGTCTACATTACTGTCAAGGAAGTAAAAGTAAAGAGTGGACTCAATTAATCCAGGCAGCAATAGATAGACAGTTAAAACTTTCTGGTCTATGTAACTTAAAATACCTCAACACTTTGTAGAAGTTGCTTCTGTGACCATGAAGTAGAGGTGGCTTCAGAAGGGGGGTTTGTGTTTTGTTTTGATTTCATCTCTTCTCTTATTGCCAAGCTTCTCGAAGTCTGTAAAGCAAAGGCCACGTTACTCAGTAGATGGTTATGACCCAGAAAAATTATATGCATTACTGATTTATAAATTGAATTATTAGGAAGAATTTAGTATAGATAAGTAGATATGAATAATTTTTGAATTGCTCTTTACCTTACTTACAGCGTTATCACTTGCAGATTTTAAAATGGAACACCTTTTAGTGTCTTTGAGATCTGACAATATAGATTATATTTTCATTATGTTTTTACTAACCTATGAAAACTACCCAGGAGTTTTGCCATGACTAACCCATGCAAATGTTTTATCGTATATTTTATCACAGGGTTGTAAATGTATAGATTGAATGTTACACTTTTGTATTTAACTTAGAATTTTTTGCATCAAAACAGAAACTGTATGATCTTCAGGTTTTCTGTATGTAGAAAATTAATGTAGAATGGATGGAATATGCAGTAAGCAGAGAGAAAAATAATTGAACATCTCAAGCAGTTCTAGGAAGGATAATGTTTTCATAAGATTTCAACCTTTCTGAATTTTTGAGTGTGTCTCCTCCAACCAGATATAAACAGCCAGGGTATCTCTGACCAGTCTAATTTTTTTTCTACATGAAACATGAATAAAATATTTTGGTTTCCATATGGTGTAGAGGGTTCTTATTGCCCTTATTTTCCAGTAAATTGATACAAATTACTTTCTTAGATTTAAACATCTTTCCTTCCTGAACATGGGGCAGCAGAAGACTGTGTAATTACTTTTTTAGTAATACTGTTTCTTCATTGCGTCAGGTCAATATGTTAAAATGTATGCCTTAATCTTGTCTGGGTGTGGAATTTCAGAAAGACCCAACAAGTTAGAAATATTCATCTCTTTAATCTGTGTTTAGGCACCCATCTAGGCTTATAGTTTCAGAAAATCATGTCCACTTAATTTTTTCTAATTCTTGGCCTTCTCTCTGTCTTGTTCAGTATTTTTATGCACCTTGCTCTTTCTTTTTTTTTCTTTTTTTTTTCCTTTAACACCTTTGGAATTTCTTAATGCCAGTTAGTGAATTCCAGAATTTGCAGTCTGGAGAGTTCTCTTTGTCATTCTTCCTTTGAAGATAAGCCTGTGTATTTGCATATAAATGTAAAGAAAATAAAAAAGAAAGTTAAGCAGTAACTTGATTATAGTCAATAAGTTGCTTCAAAGAGAGAAAAATACCAGGAGCAACATGGTTCTTTGAGCCAGCAAGGAAAAATGTAACAAAACAGTATAAAAATTAAAGTCAGATAAATTAGAAGTACCAATAAATTCCAAACTATTAGTAATGGGGCTAGTTAACCACTGGAAGAAATTATCAAAGGTAGTTGGGGTGTCTTCATTTTCTGATGCTTTCAAATCAGGATAGAACATTTTTCTGAAAGGTCTGTGTAGTGGAATGCAGCTCATTGGACTCAATTCAGTGGCATCCCATGTCCATTGACTCACCAGTTCAAATAGTTCCTCTAGACAGAAAAATGTAACAATAAGTATGCAAAAAGACTAAATAAAATATTTTTCTTACCTGTAATGTTATATCCTTATCCAAGCTGAAAGAGCTCTTTATTGTGATTTTGAAATTAAAATACACCACACAGACTGTGTGGTGTAGAACAATATAATGCAGGAAAACATTGTGAATTATAAATATTTATATTTCAAACAATTAATTCATATCTGTTGGATGCATCTTGTGGTATTTACAAGGTAGCAAATTTATACGCTATGAAATTCAATTCTGATTTGGAGATTCCCAAGCATGAGAAAACTGGCATTTTGGATTGCACAGTGAGAAATTCCAAAATCACAGAAGCCCTAGTTCCTTAGTCAAAGGTTTGAGCATGTACAAGGGACTTTACCTTGGGTACGGCTTGAATGGTGCCAAATTTAAATAATTGTCTCTCCTTTTAGTGAATTATTAGATATGACCTGTTAGTATCATTAGCAAACATTTCCACTGCTCAGTAGGGTTTAAACCGTACGAATTTTATACAATTTTTTTAGCTATCTAAAGTTCAGAAGTTGTGCAAGCAAAATTGCTAGAACTCTTCAAAAATACTTGGTTTTGCAGGTTTTCTTTAAAATACCTGCAAGACCTTTTCTTGGGTGTTTTTTTAACAATTTTCTCAATTAAAAAAATATTCTTGAGAACATTACTAAAATGGATGGTTTTTTCCACTTGTTGAAAATTTAGTACACCTAAACTGTACTATTTTAGGAAATTTGGCAAGCTTCAACTGGCTTTAAATGATTTTGATTTGATACCTCATAGAATTCAAGCTTTTAAATTAGGACCTGTTTGTAAATTGCAAGCACAGGATATAAGAGACTGTATATTTTAAGAAGCAAAGTAAAAATGCTGAACTGATAAATAGCTTAGAGGCAGAATGCTCCATCTATGCAGGGGCATTATTAAGTAACATAAGCTTTTGCATAATGTAGAACAGCATTGCATTTCCTATGATTTCTTTCTGCCAGGTGTCAGAGTAAATTAAAGGCTGCACTTTTTTTTTTTTCCCCCTTAGATATTTCTGGTTAATTTCATTTCATACATTTTCACCTCAATTTCCCCTTCAACAGTTTACTATTGAGTTAATAAGAAGCCTTTTTTAGAGGCTGATAGTGCCTGTAGATGCATGTACTTTTACTTACGTATGTATTCCTCTGGCCCACACAGTAAAAAATATCCATAGAGAACAGTATGGGGTTGTGAAACTGAATAAAATCTCTTTTAGAATCCTGTTATTAACTATCCCAGTATGGGACCTACCCCTTCCCCCTTTCCTTTCCTTTCCTTTCCTTTCCTTTCCTTTCCTTTCCTTTCCTTTCCTTTCCTTTCCTTTCCTTTCCTTTCCTTTCCTTTCCTTTCCTTTCCTTTCCTTTCCTTTCCTTTCCTTTCCTTTCCTTTCCTTTCCTTTCCTTTCCTTTCCTTTCCTTTCCTTTCCTTTCCTTTCCTTTCCTTTCCTTTCCTTTCCTTTCCTTTCCTTTCCTTTCCTTTCCT